>NW_024070191.1:4421732-4469506 GCF_014754425.2 Oryx dammah
GAGAGAGAGAGGGAGGAAAGTATGACATTCACAAACGAGCAAAAGCTTGAAGGAGTTTAGAGTAACCCTCCAGGAGGTGCTGACAGGGGTCTCTCAAGTGGAAGTGAAAGAACTCCAGAAGGTGAACACAAGCAGTATGAGCAAACAGCACCATTAAAGGTAACTACAAAGTTAAATGTAAAAGTTAATATTATAGAATTCTTGGTTTATATTTCTTATTTTCCATATGATTTAAAAGGCAAATGTATAAAACAGCATTTATGTTGTTCATATCTGTGTTAATGGGTCAACAATGCAGACAGATGCAATCTGTGAAGATACCAATATAAAAGGTGAGGAACAGAGATGTATAGAAACAGTGTCTATATAGTTTTGACATTTGGCAATATTCACACTAGAATGCCAAAATGTGGCAACATTAACTGTAATCCCCAACCACTAGCAAAATAACAACAACAAAAGACAGAAAAGGAAAGAAAAAGAAAAAATGGTATAAGACACACACATCAACTATGGACAAGGAAATGCAATAATGGAAGATTGAAGAATAATAACAACAACAGTGTGTGTGTGTGTGTGTGTGTGTGTATGTGTGTGTGTGTGTGTGTGTATATATATATATATATATATATATAGAGAGAGAGAGAGATAAGATATACAGAAAAATGTTGTTAAATTATAGAAATAAACCTTCCTTATCAATTATTACTTTAAATGTAAATAGACTCCCCACTAAGGGAGTGAAAGTCACTCAGTCCTGTCCAACTCTTTGCCACCCCATGGACTAAACAGTCCATGGAATTCTCCAGGCCGGAATACTGGAGTGGATAGCCTTTCCCTTCTCCAGGGGATCTTCTCAACCCAGAGATCGAATCCAGATCTCCTACATTGCAAGCAGATTCTTTACCAGATGAGCCACAAAGGAAGCCCAAAAATACTGGAGTGGATAGCCTGTCCCTTCTCTGGGGATCTTCCCGACCCAGGAATCGAACCAGGGTCTCCTGCATTGAAGGTGGATTCTTTACCAACTGAGCTATCAGGGAAGCCCCAACTATAGGAGAGATTGACAGAATGGAAAAAAAAGAAAAAACCATTTATCTACATGCTGTCTACAAGAGACTGCCTTTAGATACAAGGATGTAACAAGATTAAAAATTAAAGGATAGTAAAAGATATTTCAAATAATAACCCAGAGAGAGCTAGAATGATATTATCAGAAAAAATAGGTTGCCTAAAAACACAAGTAAACAGTTTCAAGAGATAAAGAAGTACATTATATAAAAGTTTGTTACATTATGAAGATGCAACACTTATAAAGTCACGTGCCTAACAAGAGTCCCAACATATATGAAGCAAAAGTCTGACAGAACTGAAGAGAGAAAGAGACAGTTCTACAATAATAGTCAGCTACATTGGCGCTCCACTCTGTAGACAGAACCGCCACACAGAAGATCAGTGGGGAAACAGGGCTGGAACCAGGCCCACTGCTCACCAATCAGACTTAACAGATGATTTTATATCCTGCAACTTTACTATATTCATTGATTAGCTCTAGTAATTTTCTGGTGGAGTCTTTAGGGTTTTCTATGTAGAAAATAGATAAATTAAGGAAACAATTTCATTCACCATTGCAACAAAATGAATTAAATACTTAGGAATATATCTACCTAAAGAAACAAAAGACCTATAAATATAAAACTATAAAACACTGGTGAAAGAAATCAAAGAGGACTCTAATAGATGGAGAAATATACCATGTTCATGGATCAGAAGAATCAATATAGTGAAAATGAGTATACTACCCCACAGCAATCTATAGATTCAATGCAATCCCTATCAAGTTACCAATGGTATTTTTCACAGAGCTAGAATAAATAATTTCACAATTTGTATGGAAATACAAAAAACCTCGAATAGCCAAAGCAATCTTGAGAAAGAAGAATGGAACTGGAGGAATCAACCTGCCTGACTTCAGGCTCTACTACAAAGCCACAGTCATCAAGACAGTATGGTACTGGCACAAAGACAGAAATATAGATCAATGGAACAAAATAGAAAGCCCAGAGATAAATCCATGCACCTATGGACACCTTATCTTCGACAAAGGAGGCAAGAATATACAATGGATTAAAGACAATCTCTTTAACAAGTGGTGCTGGGAAAACTGGTCAACCACTTGTAAAAGAATGAAACTAGATCACTTTCTAACACCATACACAAAAATAAACTCAAAATGTATTAAAGACCTAAATGTAAGACCAGAAACTATAAAACTCCTAGAGAACATAGGCAAAACACTCTCTGACATAAATCACAGCAGGATCCTCTATGACCCACCTCCCAGAATACTGGAAATAAAAGCAAAAATAAACAAATGGGATCTAATTAAAATTAAAAGCTTCTGCACTACAAAGGAAAATATAAGCAAGGTGAAAAGACAGGCTTTGGAACGGGAGAAAATAATAGCAAATGAAGCAACTGACAAACAACTAATCTCAAAAATATACAAGCAACTCCTGCAGCTCAATTCCAGAAAAAATAAATGACCCAATCAAAAAGTGGGCCAAAGAACTAAATAGACATTTCTCCAAAGAAGACATACGGATGGCTAACAAACACATGAAAAGATGCTCAACGTCACTCATTATCAGAGAAATGCAAATCAAAACCACAATGAGGTACCATTTCACACCAGTCCGAATGGCTGCGATCCAAAAGTCTACAAGCAATAAATGCTGGAGAGAGTGTGGAGAAAAGGGAACCCTCTTACACTGTTGGTGGGAATGCAAACTATTATAGCCACTATGGAGAACAGTGTGGAGATTCTTTAAAAAACTGGAAATAGAACTGCCATACGACCCAGCAATCCCACTGCTGAGCATACACATCGAGGAAACCAGCATTGAAAGGGACACATGTACCCCAATGTTCATCACAGCACTGTTTATAATAGCCAGGACATGGAAGCAACCTAGATATCCATCAGCAGATGAATGGATAAGAAAGCTGTGGTACATATACACAATGGAGTATTACTCAACCATTAAAAAGTATACATTTGAATCAGTTCTAATGAGGTGGATGAAACTGGAGCCTATTATACAGAGTGAAGTAAGCCAGAAAGTAAAACACCAATACAGTATACTAATGCATATATATGGAATTTAGAAAGAGGGTAACGATAACCCTGTATACCAGACAGCAAAAGAGAAACAGATGTATAGAACAGTCTTTTGGATTCTGTGGGAGAGGGAGAGGGTGGGATGATTTGGGAGAATGGCATTGAAACATGTATAATATCATATATGAAACGAATCGCCAGTCCAGGTTCGATGCATGATACTGGATGCTTGGGGCTGGTGCACTGGGACAACCCAGAGGGATGGTACAGGCAGAGAGGAGGGAGGGGGGTTCAGGATGGGGAACACGTGTATACCTGTGGCAGATTCATGTTGATGTATGGCAAAACCAATACAATATTGTAAAGTAATTAACCTCCAATTAAAATAAATAAATTTATATTTTAAAAAATTAACAACCAACCAAACAGACTTAACAGATGATCAGACCTACTCAACTAACAGCAGGAGAAGGCACATCCTTCTTAACTCAGCATTTTCCTTAAGAGGCCACGGGTTAGATCACAAAACATGTCTTCCTGAATTTAAAAAGAAGAAGAAGAAGAAGAAGAAGATTGAGATCATACAAAGTACCTTTTCCAATCACTTTGGAGTGAAACTAGAAGTCAGTACATGCTAAGTCACTGCAGTTGTGTCTGACTCTTTGTGACCCCATGGACTGTAGACCACCAGGGTCCTCTGTCCATGGGATTTCCCAGGCAAGAATACTGGAGAGGGTTGCCATTTTCTCCTTCGGGGGATCTTTCTGACCCAAGGATTGAACCTGCATCTCTTATGTCTCCTGTATTAGGCAGGTAGAAGGAAAGCTGGGGCATCCATAAATATTTGGAAATTCACACACAAACAACCAATGAGTCAAACAAGAAAAAAAAATGGAAATCAGAAAATACAAGGAAAATTAGAAAATAACTTGAGATGAAAAAAGCAAAAATACAAATGTTGTGATTCAGTGTAAACAGTGCTCAGATATGTAAATAGTCAATAAGCACATGAAGGACAGTCAGCATTATTCCTCCCCAGGGAAATAACTTTGTAAATCAAAGGCAGGATAAGATACCTCTTGATACTTATTAAGGTGGCAATAGCCAAAAACATTGAAAAGTGACTAGCTGTTTATGAGACCCTGGAGAAATTGGAAATTTGTACATTGCTGGTGGGGGTGTAAAATGTGCTGTAGCAGTTGGGACAGTTCAATTGTTCCTCAAAAAAGCAGACAAGAGGAGAAAAAACTTAAGCAGACAAGAGGAGAATGGGCGATAGAGGGTGAGATGTTTTGATGGCATCATCAACTTAGTGGAGGAGTCTGAGCAAACTCCTGGAGATAGTGAAGGACAGAGGAGCCTGGCATGCTGCAATCTCTGGGGTTGCAAAGAGTTGGACATGACTGAGTGGCTGAACAACAATGATATGAATGAGATTTCACTACTAGATATATTCTCAAAGGAATCGAAAGCAGGACTGATTTTTTTCAGATGAGGAAAACGAATTTGAAATGGGTATCTTTGTTAGAAGACAGTGAATTCATACACACACACACACACACACACACACACACACACCCAACACAGAAAAGACAAAGGAGTATATTCCAGAAACCCTGATTATATGAAGGTAGGCAAGATTATATAAGGGATACATTTCCTTAGTAATGGCAGATAACTGACAAGAAAAATCATTCTGATTTTAGATGAATGGAGATTAATTTTTCTTGTAACAGCATTGCCAACTATTTTACTGGGTCATAAACATCTACCAGTCTGTCCTTGCCAAAGAAAATATACAATAAACAAGATATATGCTCATAAAACAAACAAAGCATCAGTGACTGCAAATTGCTTCCCTTATCTCATGGTTCATTTGAGATGATCATTCCCTAATTATCAACCAGTTCTTAGGTTTATAATTCTTTTTACTCACATGCAAAAAAGAAGAAAAAAGAATTGAAAGCAGGGACCTGAAGAGATGTTTGTACAGCCACGTTCATGGCACCATTATTCACAACAGCCAAGAGGTGGAAGTGAGCCAAGTGTCCATAGACGGATGAATAGGCACACAAAGTGTGCTCTACACACAGAATGGGGTGTTATTCAGCCATAAAAAGACGAAGGTCTGAAAAATGCTACCACATGGATGAATCTTTGAAACATTACACTAAGTGAAATAAACTGGGCACAAAAAGACAAAAATATTGTATGATTCCACATAAGTGAGTTACCTAGGCTAGGCAAATTCATACAGACAGAAAGCAGAATGAAGTAAAGCCCATGCTGGCCTGTGGAATAACGGACAACACACACAACTGGAAAAGAAATGTCCTGACCAGCCCCATGTGCAGACGTCATTTTCCACCCCATTTCTTATGTGCCCCCTTGACTAAAATAAAAAAGGGAAAGGTCCTTCCCCATTCAGTCAGCAAAATCTCCAGATGCTCCAGAAACTACCTCCAGAAAGTCCACCTGCTTGTAGCTTACGTTCATCTCACTAAATTATAGAGTTTAATCACATCAAATAATGCCCTAGTTTTAATCTACTGATGATAAAATGCACAGTTTACCAATTTTTATATATAAATAAGATACATTACTGTAGCATTTTGTTACACATACTTACATACGTACTTACAATTTTTTGTGGTTTTAAATGAACTTATTCCTGCCCTGACTCCTTAAGCATGTGGCTGAACTTAACAAATACCTACTGAGGAATTTGCTTTGAGCTTAGTCCATAAATCCTAGGAAATTTGTCCAATGCGCATACACATATTCAGCTGTACCAATTATGCGGTAAAACGTAATTAAAACTGTGAACACAGAATTAGTGATCAAAAATGATGCTATTAGTAAAGGATTTCAGATTGATATTGGAACATATTAAATCCTTTCTGAATATGACTCAGTCGTATGTGATGTAGAAGAGTTTTACACCCATTTAATCAGTTTTATGAGTAAGTTGACTGCTGAAAGCAAACTACACTCATAGGAAGGGAGAGTCAACTGATTAAGTGCTGGGTGTGTGCAGTGGTCAGTGTGTGTGGGGGGGGGGGGCTTGGGGATCTCTGAAGGCACATGTTCTGCTCCTGAAATTGCTCTCCTAGCATCATTGGTCCCTGGGTTACTGCCTTCTCAGCTCTCCTTTCTCTGTGCAACTTCAGTATTTATTGAGAGCAGTTAAAGGTCCAACCTTTGCATTTGACCTGCTGTGTGTTTCCATCCACTTCATAAGTCTGGTTGGGAATATGGAGCAGGAAATGGAAAAATGTTTGTGTTTAGCCACTTCCTAAAAGTATCCTCCTCCAGTAATGTTTCTGCTTAATCATGACACTCTGAACATCCTCCAGTCTCCCCTAAAATTATTTTAGTCTAATCTCCCTGGTCCTGGTAACTCTACTTTAAATCTCAATGATTTTCAGTTGCTTTCACTGAAAATAAAGATAAAGTGTTGACAACAAACAAACAAACCAACCCTACCTTGAGATTCTCTGCTAGAGAGACCTGCAGAACAAGTGGTTTGGAAAACCAGTGGGGCCAATGAAAGACTATGGCAAATAAGTGGCCACTAATCTTCAAAGACACACACACACAAAGGGTGAATCCCATGTATTTAGGCTTCCTCCCAGTACAAATGCAGGACAGCTGGTTCATCTTTGAATATATCATAAACGAAATGTTCACAATTTCAAATAAGGTGAAGGGTGGATTTTTTTAAAATTTATTTTTTATTTTACTTTACAATTCTGTATTGGTTTTGCCATACATTGACATGAATCCACCACGGGTGTACATGCGTTCCCAAACATGAACCCCCCTCCCACCCCTCTCCCTACAACATCTCTCTGGGTCATCCCCACATACCTGCCCCAAGCATGCCATATCCTGCATCAGACATAGACTGACAATTTGATTCTTACATGATATTATACATGTTTCAATGCCATTCTCCCAAATCATCTCACCCTCTCCCTCTCCCACTGAGTCCAAAAGTCCGCTATACACATCTGCGTCTTTTTTGCTGTCCTGCATACAGGGTCATCATTGCCATCTTTCTAAATTCCATATATATGTGTTAGTATACTGTACTGGTGTTTTTCTTTCTGGCTTACTTCATTCTGTATAATCGGCTCCAGTTTCATCCATCTCATCAGAACTGATTCAAATGTATTCTTTTTAACGGCTGAGTAATACTCCATTGTGTATATGTACCACAGCTTTCTTATCCATTCATCTGCTGATGGACATCTAGGTTGTTTCCATGTCCTGGCTATTATAAACAGTGCTGCAATGAACATTGGGGTACATGTGTCTCTTTCAATTCTGGTTTCCTCCATGTGTATGCTCAGCAGTGGGATTGCTGGGTCATAAGGCAGTTCTATTTGCAATTTTTTAAGGAATCTCCACACGTTCTCCATAGTGGCTATAATAGTTTGCATTCCCACCAACAGTGTAAGAGGGTTCCCTTCTCTCCACACCCTCTCCAGCATTTATTGCTTGCAGATTTTTGGATCGCAGACATTCTGACTGGTGTGAAGTGGTACCTCATTGTGGTTTTGATTTGCATTTCTCTAATAATGAGTGATGTTGAGCATCTTTTCATGTGTTTGTTAGCCATCCGTATGTCTTCTTTGGAGAAATGTCTATTTAGTTCTTTGGCCCATTTTTTGATTGGGTCGTTTATTTTTCTGGAATTGAGCTGCAGGAGTTGCTTGTATATTTTTGAGATTAGTTGTTTGTCAGTTGCTTCATTTGCTATTATTTTCTCCCATTCTGAAGGCTGTCTTTTCACTTTGCTTATGTTTTCCTTTGTTGCGCAGAAGCTTTTAATTTTAATTAGATCCCATTTGTTTATTTTTGCTTTTATTTCCAGAATTCTGGGAGGTGGATCATAGAGGATCCTGCTGTGATGTATGTTGGAGAGTGTTTTGCCAATGTTCTCCTCTAGGAGTTTTATAGTTTCTGGTCTTACATTTAGATCTTTAATCCATTTTGAGTTTATCTTTGTGTGCGGTGTTAGAAAGTGATCTAGTTTCATTCTTTTACAAGTGGTTGACCAGTTTTCCCAGCACCACTTGTTAAAGAGGTTGTCTTTACTCCATTGTATATTCTTGCCTCCTTTGTCAAAGATAAGGTGTCCATATGTGTGTGGATTTATCTCTGGGCTTTCTATTTTGTTCCATTGATCTATATTTCTGTCTTTGTGCCAATACCATACTGTCTTGATGACTGTGGCTTTGTAGTAGAGCCTGAAGTCAGGCAAGTTGATTCCTCCAGTTCCATTCTTCTTTCTCAAGATTGCTTTGGCTATTCGTGTTTTTTTGTATTTCCATACAAATCTTGAAATTATTTGTTCTAGTTCTGTGAAAAGTATCGCTGGAAGCTTGATAGTGAAGGGTGGATTTTTAAAACACTTCAAGTGTTTGTCAGTTTTAGAAAACAGTCCTCAGATCCCAGGGCTAAATGCCCCTGAGGGATAGCTAATACCATGCAATCCTCTCCGTGGTGCGCAATGCATATTAGTGTCCTGGATGCTTCAGGAGGCTGGTCAGTAAAGAGACCTTTGTTTAACCCAGCCTTGGAGAAATTCACTAACCAGACATCCCTTTTCTGAAGTAATACTTATTGCTATGTTTTGTCCATTATCACAGAGAGATTGGAGGCATACTTTTTATTGTATTGAGCAGAGAATAAGATAAAAATGGCGTCCACTGCAAAGTATAGATGTTTTGACAAAGACAAACCTGAATGGAAAATGGATAAAAAGTGAAACAGCTGTCAAAGCATTTTGAAAATCTACTATTTCCTTTTCATTAGCCTTTAGTATAATATGGGCTTCCCTAATAGCTCAGACTGTAAAAGTATCCCTGTCTGCAATGCAAGAGATGTGGGTTTGATCCCTGAATCGAGAAGATCCCTTGGAGAAGGGAATGGCAACCCAGTATTCTTGCCTGGAGAATTCCATTGACAGAGGAGCCTGGTGGCCTACAGTCCAGAGGATCACAAAGAGTCAGACACGACTGAATAACACTTACCTCCCCTTTCATATAATATAGACAGAACAGCAAGGATATTTAGGTCAGATCTGACATCATGAGAACTCTGGGAGTCCTAATGTCCACTATGACTTATTTTCAGAAGTCAGAAGAGCTAGTATATACTCTTGAAATAGTAGTTGGTAAAATATTATAAAGAAATAAAGGGAAATAGAGTTCACAGCTGTGGTTTTGTTCACAGAGGAGGTATGCTGTCTGGTGGGGCACAATCGCTAGATGACACGACCCTTGTTTCCTGAGACCATTCGCTCCTCAGTCTCTGCCCTCACAAGCACCTAAGGGGCATTCACCTCCCTACTGGGCCCAGTCCACGCTGAGCATTTCCACTGCCAGGCACTGCCTGATGGAGGGGTCAACTGTGGTTTACAAGGAGGACAATTCAATCTCCTGGCTCTTTCTAAAACCTGCTCAGGCTCGGTTCCCAAACCACCATGTGTTTCCCGCAAATTCCAAGCAGTTGAAATCAGTCTTATTATCACAGTAGTAATTGCTCCCAGCTGGGTGTGTGTGTGTGTGTTTCTTTTTCCTTCTGCCTGTCCAGGATCTGCAGAAATTTCCCCAAATAATCCCATGCCCCGTCATGTTCCTATTCTTCACACATCAGCTCAGCTTTCACTGGGTGTGTGAGAATAATGTGGCTTTCCTTTAATCGAACCGTGTGCCTTAGTTTACTGTCAAAGACGGGGGTCTTTGTGTACTTGTGTTACACTTCTCACTGTCTTGGGAAGAACTGCCTATTCCTGACAGATCCACCGTGCTGTATATCATCTCAGCAGAAAATTCTGCTGATGGACTTACTCATTTGGGGTCACTTTCAGCAGACTGGCCACAGGATGGATGCTCTGCCTGGGGCTGATGGATGAACTCTGCCATGCACCTCACCAAGAACAAAACTCAAATCCTTCTCCCCCAAATAGTGAGTCAATGCCAAAGAGGAGAGCCTGTGTGTTGTGTCTGCACGCCAGAGCACAAATCCGTTTCTGGGAATAGGATAAATGTCCATGCTGCTCCCAGGTGAGAAATCAAGCCTAAAATGCAGTGGACACTTGCCAGGTTTTCAGCTTGTTCCTGGGATATCTGGGAAAGAAAGGTGGCTGTCATGCTTGGCTGAGTATCAACTGTACCTGGGAGCTTTACAATACACTGATACTTTGGCCTCACCCTCAGATAATCGTTTTAACTGCTGATTTAATTCAGTGGTATGTCCTTTGGGCCTCAGAATTGGTGTAACAGCTCCAGGAATTTCTATGTTCCAGAGGACGCCCACGGCAGATCCTCATGGGGGTGGCAGCCACTCAGAGGTCAGCCCCCTTTTCCAGGAGGAAGCCCAGGGGTCCTCTGTGCCCCAGATACTTGGCTCAGCCGCTAATCTCAGGAAGAGGAAAGCCTGGGGGAAAGTCTCGACACAAACCCTGACGCGAATGGCCTAAACACCCCTATGCTAAGAATCTGCCCTTTAACGTTTATTTTCAGAATATCACACATCTTTTCCAGTTTGGAAGCAGCAGGAAGACGGGAAATTAAATATTTGTCAGACTTACCTTGAAAAGCGGCGTCTTGCTCATCTAGCTTCTGAATGTAAGGAGCTCGCTAGGCATCACCTCGATTCTCACAATAAGAAAAACGGCCGAAGGAACTGAACATCAACAACCTTTTTACGATACAGCAAAGAAATAGGGTCACAGAGTACACAACCGCCGGGAAAACTGGAGGTGCAGACCCGTGGGTGCAGGCAACCACAGGGAAGCCACAGCTGCAGCCTGTTGGAATGATTGGAGAGGGGCCAGACAACTGCTGGGGACTGGACTCCTTGGAGGGGTGGAGATCCCAGGCCCACTCTTGCACGAGTTCTGCCACGAGGAACTCCATCGTGTTCTCAAGGTGAATATGTGAGAAAAGCCTCCATGTACCCAGCAGTGGAGGGGAGCTGTGCAAAAGCCAGGTGTTATCAACCAAGGCCCCAGTGCATGGGAAACACTGAGCACACCTGAGGTCCAGCAACGCCGGGGCTGCGTGGGAGCCGGGGCTGTCCATCCAGGCCTCTCCAGTCGCCAAGGGGACCCCAGCAGCTGGGGATGAGGCTGGGATGCCCTTAAGGAGGTCACGGTCCAGGGACACAGACCCCATAAAAGGCGAGTCCTACCTGTAGGAGGCTGGAGTTTCCACCTCTTAACTGACACTTCCCACCTGCTCCCCTCACCTTGTCAACATTTCCCCCGCTAGAGCCCTCAGCGTACTAATGAGAGTTGATTAAATTCCTCCTCTGAAGATTCCAAAATCTTTGTTCTTTCTTGGTCTGGTATTACTATTTGCTTTGTCTCATCAGACTGTATATTTTTTTCTCTTTTTTTTTTTGTCTTTTAATGTGTTTTGTAATTCTCGGATGAAACTTACACATAATGTATTAAAGGGAAGGAACTGAATTGAACAGGCCTTCAGCATGAGGTGTTACCCTTGACTGGGTGTCCGTGGGCAGTAGTTACTGTTTGCTAGAGCTGCAGTTGTCAGAGGCTAGGGTTTCTACTCAGAGAAGGCACTGGTGACCCACTACAGTACTCTTGCCTGGAAAATCCCATGGACGGAGGAGCCTGGTGGGCTGCAGTCCATGGGGTCGCACAGAGTCAGATACAACTGAGCGACTTCACTTTCACTTTTCAGTTTCATGCATTGGAGAAGAAAATGACAACCCACTCCGGTGTTCTTGCCTGGAGAATCCCAGGGATGGAGGAGCCTGGTGGTCGGCTGTCTGTGGGACACACAGAGTCGGACACGACTGACGTGACTTAGCAGCAGCAGCAGGGTTTCTCCTAGTGTCCTTTTTATAAATCTCCCTTGTGGTCCTTGGTTTTACTTAGAGACACCTTTGTAAGCACAATCTGAGCCTTGCTATTCATTTCAGCTACAAACCCATTTTATTCGGGAGCTTTACTGATGGGATAATGTGTGGAGAGAAGGGAAACACTCTGTGGTTCCGTATTTAGTCCAGTTTCTCTGCATCCTGACTTATTCATGTTCTCTGTTGTTTTGTAGTATGCGCCGCTAGGTCTCATGGGTTTCCTTGGTGCTCATTTCTTATTTTTGCATGACCGGAACTAAGTGTCGGTGTCCACTCTGCACGAGGTGCAGGAAAGGCAATCAGTGTACGGGTCATAACATTGATTCGGGCTTTTTACAAAGAATTCCTTGTGGAATAGCTAATTGTCATTGTCAGGGAGAAATAACTCCCTCAGTATTTGCTATTGAAGAAATTGGCGAGGCATAGAGCAAAATCCCTTAAATAGGGCAGTGAGATCTTCAAGTTTCTGCAAATCTTCCCCCATCACACTGCTGGGCCTACAAGTCATTTCTTAGGCTTGAAGGCTGTGGTGCAAACACTAAGAAGAGGTATTTACGAGTACCTTCTCTCCTTTCTCTGCTGCCCAAAGCCCTTCTGTAATATCACATTGCAAGTCCAGAGGAGTGACACAAGCTTCTTTCGTGGCCCATGCATGTCAGAAAGATGACTTTTAACCAAAGATCACCTTTAAAATGTTGGTCCTTACAAAATTATAATTTGAAAAGATACATGTACCCCTATGTTCATAGTAATACTATTTACAATAATCAAGACATGGAAACAACCAGTATCCATTGACAGATGAATGGATAGAGAAGATTGGGTATATATATGCAGTGGAATATTGAAAAAATATTCATAAAAATATCATGAAAGTGCGATTTGCAGCAGTATGCTGCATATGCTGCACTTATCACACTAAATGAGGTAAGTCAGAAAGAGAAGGCCAAGTCTATGACATCACTTACATCTGGAATCTAAAATATGACGCAAATGAACTTATGCAGGACACGGAAACAGACTCACAGACATAGGTAACAGACTTAACAGTTGCCAAATTGGAGGGAAGATTGGGTGGGAGGGACTGTAGTTTGGAACTAGCAGAGGCAAATTACTACATATAGGATGGATAAACAACAAGGTCTGACTGTATAGCACAGGGAACTGTTAATATATTCAATATCCTGTGATAAATAAACCACAATGAAAAGAATATGTGTGTGTGTGTGTGTGTGTGTGTG
The DNA here is from genome assembly GCF_014754425.2 of Oryx dammah. Lineage (NCBI taxonomy): Eukaryota > Metazoa > Chordata > Mammalia > Artiodactyla > Bovidae > Oryx > Oryx dammah. Next base: position 4,434,993 of record NW_024070191.1, read on the forward strand.
TGTGTGTGTAACCAAATCAGTTTGCTGAACAGCAGAAATTAACACAACATTGTAAATCAAGTATTCAGTTCAGTTCATTTGCTGTCGTGTCTGACTCTTTGCAACCCCATGAACCGCAGCACAGCAGGCCTCCCTGGCCATTGCCAACTCCTGGAGCTTACCCAAACTCACGTCCTTTGAGTCGGTGATGCCATCTAACCATCTCATCTTCTATCATCCCCTTCTCCTCCTGCCCCCAATCTTTTCCAGCATCAGGGTCTTTACAAATGAGGCAGCTCTTCGCATCAGGTGGCCAAAGTATTGGAGTTTCAGCTTCAGCATCAGTCCTTCCAACGAACACCCAGGACGGATTTCCCTTAGGATGGACTGGTTGGATGTCCTTGCACTCCAAGGGACTCTCAAGAGTCTTTGCCAACACCACAGTTCAAAAGCATCAATTCTTTGGCACTCAGCTTGCTTTATAGTCCAACTCTCACATCCATACATGACCACTGGAAAAACCATAGCCTTGACTAGATGGACCTTTGTTGACAAAATAATGTCTCTGCTTTTGAATATGCTATCTAAGTTGGCCATAACTTCCCTTCCAAGGAGTAAGCTTCTTTTAATTTCATGGGTGCAATCACCATCTGCAGTGATTTTGGAGCAAAAAAAAAAAAAAAGTCTGACACTGTTTCCGCTGTTTCCCCATCTATTTGCCATGAAGTGATGGGACCAGATGCCATGATCTTCGTTTTCTGAGTGTTGAGCTTAGAGCCAACTTTTTCACTCTCCTCTTTCACTTTCTTCAAGAGGCTTTTAAGTTCTTCACTTTCTGCCATAAGGGTAGTGTTATCTGCATATCTGAGGTTATTGACATTTCTCCCAGCAATCTTGATTCCAGCTTGTGCTTCTTCCAGCCCAGCATTTCTCATGATGTACTCTGCCTATAAATTAAATAAGCACGGTGACAATATACAGCTTTGATGTACTCCTTTTCCTATTTGGAATCAGTCTGTTTTTCTATGTCCAGTTCTGACTGTTGCTTCCTGATTTGCATACAGATTTCTCAAGAGGCAGTTCAGGTGGTTTGGCATTCCCATCTCTTTCAGAATTTTCCACAGTTTATTGTGATCCACACCGTCAAAAGCTTTAGCGTAGTCAATAAAGCAAAAATAGATTTTTCTGGAACTCTCTTGCTTTTTTGATGATCCAACAGATGTTGGCAATTTGATCTCTGGTTCCTTTGCCTTTTCTAAAACCAGCTTGAAAATCTGGAAGTTCACGGTTCACATATTGCTGAAGCCTGGCTTGGAGAATTTTGAGCATTACTTTGCTAGCGTGTGAGATCGGTGCAATTGTGTGGTAGTTTGAGCATTCTTTGGCATTGCCTTTCTTTGGCATTGGAATGAAAACTGACCTTTTCCAGTCCCGTGGCCACCTCTGGGTTTTCCAGATTTGCTGGCATATTGAGTGCAGCACTTACAGAGCATCTTCTTTTAGGATTTAAAACAGCTCAACTGGAATTCCTCACCTCCACTAGCTTTGTTCGTAGTGATGCTTCCTAAGGTCCACTTGACTTTGCATTCCAGGATATCTGGCTCTAGGTGAGGGATCACACCATCATTATTATCTGAGTCATGAAGATCTTTTTTGTACAGTTCTCTGTATTCTTGTCACCTCTTCTTAATATCTTTTGCTTCTGTTAGGTCCATACCATTTCTGTCCTTTATTGTACCCATCTTTGCATAAAATATACCCTTGGTATCTCTAATTTTCTTGAAGTGATCTCTGGTCTTTCCCATTCTATTGTTTTCCTCTATTTCTTTGCACTGATCATTGTGGAAGGCCTTCTTATCTCTCCTTGCTATTCTTTGGAACTCTGCATTCACATGGGTATATTTTTCCTTTTCTCCTTTGCGTTTAGTGTCTCTTCTTTTCTCACCTAATTGTAAGGCTTCCTCAGACAACCATTTCATAGTGAGTTTTATTGAAATACATTATAGTGTTTGGAAGTTGTGACTTACTCCCATTTTCACTAAAGATAGATGTTTAGTTTTTATTTCTTTCCTTTTTTCAATATTGTTTTTCTCAGTTTAGAAAAAAGAGAATGAAGAACAAAAGCTAAAACAAAACTAATAAAAATATTATTTAACCACTGTTCTTTTTAATCCTGTCCCTTCTTTGACATTATTGCATTCTTCTTTAACAAATTACATTATTTTGGTTAAAATCAACCTACTGGAAATACTACAGTATTTCTCTAACTGGATGATTTGTTTATATTCTCTACTCCTTTCTGTACTGTACACATTGCCAGTTTAATTTTTATGAACATACCATAGTATAAAGGTCAGGGGCTATAACATTTGTTTATCCATTCAACAAATATTCATTGAGAAGCTATTGAAATTAGTTCAGAAGATAGTTGAGGATAAAAATAAAAGACTTTATGTAACAATATAAAAATAGAGACCAACAATAAGAAGTAAACAAATATATGTTACAGTAGCAAAAAATGCAATGAAGAAATTTTTTAAAAATGACAAAAGCATTTTTTTACATAGGATTCTCAAAGATTTATCTAGGAAGCTGATCTTTGAACAGAAAGAACAAAGTACTGAAGAATTGAATGATATTAATATCTAGGGAGGAACATTCCAGGCAGAGGGCAGGGAGAGCCCAACAGGACTTTGGGAGCAGAACTGATACCTGCGAGGGACAGCAAGGAAGCCCTCATGGCTGGAAGGATGGGCTGGGGTGAGAGTGACCTGGACAAGGTCAGAAGGACTGTTGGGGCAGGGTCATGTAGGACCCAGGGGTCTCAGCAAGGACAGGGTACACATCCATCAGCAGGAGTGCAAGGGGTTCAACAACACCGAGACCCGGAGTTGACAAGAGGGCTCAGAAGGGCCGAGAGAACCCTCATCCGTCCATCACACTCCCTCCTACCGTTGGGTAAACTGAAGCCCAAAGAGGATGGTGTCTTTCCTAAGGTCACTGTGCCACTCTCCAGGGTTCACGCTCCATCTAGGGGTTTCATCTGCCTGGGCAGTGAGTCCCAAACACAAAGGATGAGAATTAGAAGCTCTGGCTACTGTATGACAAGGTCAGGGGTCCTGGTGAGCTGACCTTCTGATCTAGGATCATACAGTTTCTGCAGTGTGATGCTTGGTCTTTCCAGAGAAGTACCTGGGCAGTGGAGAGGGGAAACCTGGGCCTGGGGACATCAGACCTGAGGCCATGTCCTCCTCCCGCCCTCTCACTAACGGGCTGCTCAATGCAGACAAGCATGGGGAGTACTCTAGTTTCAGTTCCTGGTGGCAGAACAGGAACCACCTTGCTTGGGAACAACAGCCTGGAGGGTTGTTGGGATGGTAACATATTTCAGCAATAATGAAGGAAATGTCACAAAAGAGGGAGGGTGGAGACAGGGAGACTGGGCAAAGCACAGTGGTCTTCCGGAGTGATGAAGGCTTGCCAAAGCCCAGCATTTGGTTACTTCCTGGGCTCTGGTTCATGAAGGGCCCCCAAGTAGACTTTGGCTGATCCTAAGCCCCATCAATACCACTGATGGTTCCCTGTACCTATCCCATGCCCTGGGCTTTCCAAGTGGTGCGGTGGTAAAGAATCCACCTGCCAGGACAGGAGACATGGGTTGGATGCCTGGGTCGGGAAGATCCCCTGGAAAAGGAAATGGCAACCTGCTCCAGTATTCTTTCCTGGAGAATCCCATGGACAGAGGCGCTTGGAGGCTACTTTCCATGGAGTCGCAAAGAGTCAAACATGCCTGAGCACATACACATCCCAGGTCCTTGGCTTCCAACAAGTTGCCATTAAGATCCTTATTAGATACCCAAGTGGAAATGTCTGGGAGGCAATTGGAAATCCTAGTATGGAATTTAGGAGAGAGGTCTGGATGTGAAATGTCACCCTTGAGAGTCATCAGGTTAAAAACAATATTGAAAAGCTAAGAATTGCCATATGCTTAAAGGGATGAGGCAGTAGAACAAGGAACCAAGAAAAGAGAGCCTGGGCACCTTAATATTTGGGAACTGGCAAAATGAAGGATCTAATAGAGGATTTCAGAAAGGAGTGGGCAGTGAGATAGAAAAAACAAGAACAGGTATTGCCCCTGGAACTAATTAAAAATATGCTTCAAGAAAACAGAAAATAGTGACACCACACATGATTCCCGGGGTCAAATGGTGAAAGGCAGAATCAAACGCCAACAAAATTAATCACTGGACTTGACAACATGGAATCTACCAGTGATTTTGGAAAAGGTGATTCTGAGTAGAGGGAAGGAGGGAGAAAAGTGCGCCCCCATGATGTTTTTTTCTATTTTCTCGGTTAAATGAAAAGAAGGTCATTAGATGGGAAAGAAAAGAGGGCTGTTGTTAGTTAGGAGGCAATGTGTGAATGATTATTTCAAAGAGAATTTGATGAGAAAAACACAGAAACACAGTAGGAGTGACACACAGAAGGGGTCTGTGGAACTCGGTCATCATGAATATAAAGTGCCAGCAGCCAGCCTAGTCGTGTATTTTTTCCCACCAGTTTTCAGGTATCTGGATGCTGCCTGAATTTGAAAATATATATATATATATGTTTAATTGAGGGATTATGGAATAAATTAGAGAAGTTGAAATGCTGCTAAAAGGGAAAGGTTCATACCATTGATAGATCGTGGTATCCTGGCTAGATATGAAGGGAGACAGGAGCCGAGTGGCCAATAAAGAAAGCACGATGCTTCAGTGGAGGGACGTCTCAGTGGTATGAAGTGACAAGTCAGGGTATTTGAAGAAAGGATGCGAGAGCTATGAGTGATGGTCAGAGAAGGTCATCCTTTCAGTTGGGCTCTGGAAGGTTGCAGAGCTGTGATACTGTCGCTGAGGTGTACCTGTGGGAAGGGGCGCCCACGAGTGTAACGGGAAATGAAATCAATAGGAGTGAGAATATCAGGGAACTAAAAGGCCTGGGGTGAGACAGGCTGTCTGCACCACCACTGATGTCGCCAAGAATGTTAAGAGTTGAAGTGATAGAAGACACTGAGCCAGATTTTAATTCATTCCATGAACAAGGGGGAGGGAAAGTGGGTGGTAAGTGACTCTGGGAAACATGGGTACCCACAGTACGTTCCACTTGTACTTCAAAGGGAAAATCTGTTTACAGGGAGGAGTAGGGGCCAGTCTTCTGGAAGTGGGAGTGAAGTTTAAGGAGGAAACCTATCATATTTTCAAGATCTGGGGCACAAGGGAAGGCGCCAGAGAGGATAAAATAGACGCCCCCGAGGAGGATGAAGGCTCAGCGGTGTCCTCCTGGGAAATGAATTTTAGAGCAAAGCAAGAGAGGCGCTGGGGTATGACAGATAATGGACTTGGACTCCCAGGAGGGGCCTCAACTATAGTACTGGTCTCATCACAGAAGCTGAGATTGTGTCCCACACACTCTGGTGGACTGTGGAAGATGGGGGCTAGTGTAATTGTAGATGTCGATACGAGCATCCCTGTGTAAGGGTGGAGCCAGCAAGCTGGGGCTGGGGTGAGGAAAGACTTGAAACAGGGCTGGAGTATTAGTTCCAGGGACGATGGAGCCATGGACCAGGACTGTGGAGACAGCAGCAGGGCAAAGGGCAGAAGAGAAGGTCAGGGGACAGGGAGGGGGGAAAGGGAGGCTGAGAAGTGGGTGGGATTTAAAGGGATGGGGTTCACTCTTAGGATTTAAAGAGATGGGATTAATTCTGGGTCCTGAGTAGGCAAGACCAGACACAGAAAGTCTAGGAAGCTGCTTCCTGGGGACAGCCTAGAAAGTACTGGTGTACAGATCTGAGTTGAAAAGTGAATGGCCTGATAGATACATTCATTTCCTCTACACCATCCATGAAAGCAGGAGCCTGAGCCCTGCACCGGCCGGAACCCAACAGGAAGGGCAGACAGAAAGACTTGTTCTAACATGAAGGAAAAGTGATGTTTAGACCACAGTTGCAAGTGCGTACACCTCCTGAAAGGCCTTGCTTTGAATTCCAACTTTTAAATCCTCATTTTCTAATCCCCCCATTATTTCTTCATATGTAAGGGGAAGCAGACGAGTAAAGAAATGTGAAGTGAAAGGGAAGAGAAGTACAGGCAAATCGTTTTCATTTTTTAAGACATGTGGGTAGAGAGGAAAACACACTTTTCATGCTCAGTCAGATAGCTTTTTCTGTTCAAATGTCTGGAAATCAAGTGAATCAGGAAACTGTAAACCTCACTTCAGGGACCCAAACAGGGAAGCAAAAACCCAAGTTCAGTCAGAACAACTGGAACTATAATGAACTAAAATATTTACATTGAAAAATAAGGTTCCAAACTCCAAGTTTTAAGTATTACCTTTCAAATGCATTTTGTGCACTTATGCAATGCTGAAAAGGGCAAAGTTACTGTAAATTTAATCTAAACTCTTTTTCTTTGCAAATGCCTTGAGAAATGTAATGGTCTCCTATAAAGCCTACAAAAGCTAAGAAAATATGAGTTTATGCTCAAAAATGATCTCTTCATGCAAAATGTTATCAGTGGACTATTAGTTAATAACCTGGTTAAGAGTGAGGTCAGAGCTAACCAAAATTATTCTTTGTTATTTGCATAACCTTTAGATTTGTGGGAACCTTTTCTGGCTCTTAACTTTTAACATAACTAAAATCAGAAACAACTTTACTGCCACCTCATCTTTCCTAAAATAGCCATAATTCATGTAATTTGGTCCTGTCAATAAAACAAATTTTATTCACATAAAACCTCACGTATAACAACAGGGAAACACGGAAGACATTGAAATTGAAGTGTGTTTCTGAATGACAGAGCTCTTTTTAATAACACCTTTGGCGTCACGCATGCTGCTGAGTAAACAGTAGATACTGGGCAATGGATTCTTTCAATTAAACACATCGACTTGAGAGAGCATTCAAGATAAGTGAAGTACAGCGATTCTGTGAAAGAACAGAAATTATGTATGATTACAGTGGGCTCTGAAGGCGTCAGGCAAACGCTCCAGGAAGCATTCTACATCTGAAATGCCCAGTCCCCACTCTTCTGTGAGTCTCAAAACTGTGATACGGTTTTGATGCAAGGTTGATTCCAACTCAGCATTAAATAATTAGGGTCTGATCGATCAAGAGTAGCGAAATGGATGAAAAGAAAGCAGCACTACCACTTAGGGCAAGCTAAAATTTAGAGCAGATTATATCTGGGCCGAGCAAAGGTGTTATGTCCACCACTAGACTGTAAAATTCTCTATGGAGGATAATAACCCCTGCTCTCCTTTTCTGCATGGCATTGGTGTGAATGTAAAAAGCAGTGGTGCACGTGAATGTACTTGGTAAACTAGACGGTATTCCAGAAATGTAAGTTTTATTTTTCCTTCCTTCTTATTATTATGTTAATGTTTTGCACACAGCTGGGGTTCTTGTGTTTGGCTTTACTTATAGTGGAGAGGGGAAATCAACTTACAATAGGCCTCTAGGACTGTGTGAGTAAGACTTCATAAGAAAAAGGAAGCTTCCTGGTGGAAATGTAAGTCAGTAGAGCTGCTATGGAAAACAGTATGGAAGCTCTTCAAAAAGCTAAAACTAGAGCTACCATATCAGGAATCCCACTCCTGGGCATATATCCAGATAAAACTGTAATTCCAAACTATACATGCATCCCTGTGTTCAAAGCAGCACTATTCACAATAGCCAAGACATGGAAGCAACCTAAGTGTCCATTGATAGATATAAAGAAGTTGTCTTACCTATATACAACAGCCTACTACTCAGCCATCCAAAGAACAAAATAATGCCATTTGCAGCATTATTATAGACTTAGAGATTACCATACTAAGTGAAGTACATCAGAAAGAGAAAGACAAACACCATACGATATCACGGACATGTGGAATCTAAAATATGACCCAAAGGGACTTATTTTACAAAACAGAAACAAGCTCACAGATATAGAGAACAGAGGTGGTTGCCAAGGGAGAAGGGGTGGAGGAGGGAGGGACTAAGAGTGGAGGATTAGCAGGTGCAAACTGTTATATATAGAATGGATAACAAAAAGGTCCTACTGTAGAGCACAGAGAATTATAATCAATATCCTGTGATAAAACATAATGGAAAAGAATATGAAAAATAGTATATTTATATGTGTCACTGAATCATTTTGCTGTACAGTAAAAATTAACACAACATTGCAAATCAACTATACTTCGACAAAAAATAAAATACAGCTGAAAAAAAAAATAAAGCTCCATACAAGGCCACACTCACAAGATTTTTAAAACCAGGGCTTTTTGTAATTGACCCTCAAATCATACCCAAGGATCTTTGTTAACTATACATGGTGGCAGAAAGAGGGTATTGTGGAAAGAGTGGGTGTTTGATTAAAAAGAGGGATCTTGATTTCCAGCAGAATTTCTGTGGTTCCCCTTGGGCTAGGCCCTTAGGGGGCTAGGGGACCAGGCTAGCCAAGCCTGGCTTCCTCAAGTAAAATAAAGACAATAATGTGACTACAACTTGGGTTGTGTGGGTTCATCTCAGATAGAACAGAAATGAACCTGGATTGTGACTTGGACAGTGCTACATATAATTAATGTCCTAAACTCTCAGAAAGTTAATCCTACTTAAAGTTTTATAAAATAACCACAGTATTCTGGAGTCCTGCTAAATATACTTTAATAAAGTTATTAAAGTTCTTTTAATAATTATAATAGATTCTTAGCTGTCAAAATTTAGTGAGCTAAAAAAAAAACCTGTGAATTGCCTTTCTTTCGTCTTACGTGTTTTATGTGAGAATTAAAGAAAATGTTCTAGGATTAAAATCAAGATCAAAACAAATTTACATGCTAATGTTGATCTTCACGTGCAAATCAGCCGCATGGCCAAGGACTCCTAGATGTCTAAGTCTTGCTGTAATTCAGTATCATTTATCATCACTTTTGAGATCAATCTCTCACTGAGCTTTCATCTCACAAGTTGATGAACTAGTATATGAAGTAATCTGAATTAAAGGGCTTCCCTGGTGGCTCAGACAGTAAGGAATCTGCCTGCAATGCAGGAGACTTGGGTTCGATCCCTGGGTGTGGAAGATTCTCTGGAGGAGAGCATGGCAACCCACTCCAGTATTCTTGTCTGGAGAATCCCTATGGACGGCGGAGCCTGGCGGTCTGCAGTCCATGGGGTTACAAAGAGTAGGACATGACTGAGCGACCAACAGGGTACCCACTGGTGACTCAGTGGTAAAGAATCTGGCAGCCAGCGCGGGAGATACAGGTTTGATCCCTGGATCCAGAAAAACCCCTGGAGAAGGAAATGGCAACCCACTCCAGTACTCTTACCCAGACAATTCCATGGATAGAGGAGTCTGGCGGGCTACAGTCCATGGGGTCGCCAAGAATTTGACACAATGGAACACTGAGCACAGCCTATAATCTGAATTAATGTAGAAAAACATACGAGGTGTCCGTTTCTGAGGTGTGAGTAATTTCCCAATGTAGCCACATCTGTTTCATGCCTTTTCCTCTGTAACCGTGTTAACTGGTAAAGCCTTCAGGGGCTTGGCACATTTTTGACACTGATTTTCAAACATATGACATTCTTTCTCCAGATGTTTGCAAACAGTCACGGATGTATCTACAGCTGAATGTGTTGGCAGGACTGGCTGATTTCCCAGTTTGTGGGGACTTTTTCCCACCCTTCTGTCCTTTGCTCCCATCTTTCCCATGACTAGTTGTTTCCAGCGGTTCCACTATGGAGCAGGTCAGGATGGAGAGAATCAAATCGCTTTGTCACCTCTAATCTTCTTTGAAAACACCTGAAAATTTTGGCTAATGTAGCCTTTTGTATTGTTTATTAATTTGAATGATGACTGATTTTTCAGGCACAAATTGGAAAGGTAAGTTAGATGGAGGTGGAAATACATGAACAAGAATTCAAGTAGAATTTCCCTATTAAGCAAGGGAGAACACAGTGTTACACCCGATATCTTGCGTGGTTGGCTACACGTGAGTTGAGAATTAAAGCACACCCCCAGTCTCTCATAGTCATAGACTTGAGGTTGTGCACACTCATGCGGATGAAAGACAGACATTTCCAGAATATCTGGACATGCAGATTTCTAGGTTAGTCTAATTTTTCTGAAAACATATTTTTTATACTCATAATATGAGGGTTTTTTTTAATTTTTAGAATTTTTTTTAGAACATAATGCTCTTCTGACACCCTTGCTTACATGTCTTCCAATTCTTTAAAACTATATTTACAATATAAATGCCTAAGCCTGGAATTGCTCATCAAAACTTAATGTGTATTTTAAATGTAGTATTTATTGGCAACTGCCCTATGAAATATTTGTGCCAATTTTCCTTCTTGCCTGAAGGGTGTGTGGTTTTTGCAACAATTCACAAGGGCTGTCAGTCGATGGATAAGAGATTACTATCAACTCATTGTCTAGAGGTACATGTTTTCCCAAAGGTTAGCACCTTTCTATGTCATTACTGGGTGTTTGGGTCTTCTCCTGGAGAAGGAAATGGTAACCCACTCCAGTATTCTTGCCTAGAGAATCCCATGGACAGAGAAGCCTGGTAGGCTACATAGGTCCACGGGGTCGCAAAGAGCTGGACAGGACTGAGCGACTTCACTTTCACTTTCCATGAAATTCCAGTCCATATAAAATTCTCATTTTTCTGTTTGGGTGTTCCATGTTTTGTTGTTTCTTTTAATTAATTAATTTTTTAATGGGTTTCTGTGAAATGTTTTGTCATTAAAAGAAATTAACCATAATATATATCACACAATTCAAATTGTTTATGAGGTTTTTTATCCACCAGCAGATGTCTTAGCAATATTTCAATCTGGAAAAAAAAATCAGGTATTTTAAAATGATTAAGTACTTAGAATAATGTGACGGTATGTACTAAATGTAATTTAGATATTGCTATTATTAATATTGATAAAATGAAATTTTATCTCAATAATATATATTTATATTTTCTTCTATATTTTATTTGCTTTCCATTTTATATTTAGCTTTGATCAATTAGGATCATAATGTTGGGGTTTTAATTGTGAGCAAATAATCACAATAGCATTTCTTGACAAATTCTCATGCCCTCATTGATGCAAACCTTAGAGTAATCTAAATCCTCATATATGTTTGAGTTTGTTTCTGATAATGATACCATTGATGTATATGAAATAATAATGTTAATTCTTTGAAGTTTCATAACACATTTTTAAATTGTGAAAGGACTAATTTCCACCACAACCTATACTTTATATTTTAAATTCATTTTGTTTTCTTTTTTTTGAACCTATTCAATTTTTTTAAATGGGCTATGATGTTAATTTGTAAGATTAAACAAAATTCTCTTCAGAGAATTTAAATCATATTCTTTGGGTAAATTAAATTTTATTACATTCAATTTAAAGACTAACTTAGGAAATTTTCCAACTTTATAATATTATTTCTAACAATATTCCCAGGTGGTGCTACTTGTAAAGAACTCTCCTCCAATGCAGGAGACACAAAAGACATGGGTTAGATCCTGGGTTGGGAAGATCCCCTAAAGGAAGGTGTGGCAACCCATTCCAGTATTCTTGCCTAAAGAACCCCATGGACAGAGGAGCTTGGTGGACTATGGTCTGTCTATAGGGTGGCAGAGTCAGACACAACTGAAGTGACTTAGCACACATAAACATATATAGAGATATATATATATCAGTTCAGTTCAGTCACTCAGTCATGTCTGACTCTTTGTGACCCCATGGACTGCAGCACGCCAGGCATCCCTGTCCATCACCAACTCCCAGAGTTTACTCAAACCCATGTCCATTGAGTCGGTGATGCCATGCAACCATCTCATCCTCTGTTGTCCCCTTCTCCTCCTGCCTTCAATCTTTCCCAGCATCAGGGTCTTTTCAAATGATTCAGCTCTTTGCATCAGGTGGCCAAAGTATTGGAGTTTAAGCTTCAACATCAGTCCTTCCAATGAATATTCAGGACTGATTTCCTTTAGGATGGACTGGCTGGATCTCCTTGCAGTCCAAGGGACTGTCAAGAGTCTTCTCCAACACCATAGTTCAAAAGCATCAGGTCTTCGGTGCTCAGATTTCTTTATAGTCCAACTCTCTCATCTGTACATAACTACTGGAAAAACCACAGCCTTGACCAGACAGACCTTTGTTGGCAAAGTAACATCTCTACTTTTTAACATGCTGTCTAGGTTGGTCATAACTTTTCTCCCGAGGAATAAGTATCTTTTAATTTCGTGGCTGCAGTCACCATCTGCAGTGATTTTGGAGCCCGAAAAAATAAAGTCTGCTACTGTTTCCACTGTTTCCCCATCTATTTGCCATGAAGTGATGGGGCTGGATGCCATGATCTTTGTTTTCTGAATGTTGAGCTTTAAGCCAACTTTTTCACTCTCCTCTTTCACTTTCATCAAGAGGCTCTTTAGTTCTTCTTCACTTTCTGCCATAAGGGTGGTGTCATCTGCATATCTGAGGTTATTGATTTTATATATATAGATAGATATATAGATATAGATACACCCAAACACAAATAAATGTGCCATTTTGCCACTTTTCTCAGTGTTTATCTGTTGTTGTTTAGTCACTAAGTCATGTCTGACTCTTTGTGACCCCATGGACTGTAGCCTGACCTGCTCCTCTGTCCATGGCATTTTCTAAGCAAGTATACTGGAGCAGGTTGCCATTTCTCTAACAGGGGATCTTTACGACTCAGGGATTAAACCTGCATCTCCCGTGTCTCCTGCATTGGCAAGAGGGTTCTTTACCACTGAGCCACTGGGGAATCCCTCAATGGTTATATCCCCCAGATATTAATTCAGAACTGTGACAATGGGGACCACTTCCTACTTACAATCAACACCTTAAAGTATTATTCTTATTTTTAAATGTATTTTTTCATTATGTTTACTAGACTTTGATGCATTCTTTCTTACTTAATTTTATTGCTACTTTTATAATTTGAAGGTTTATTTAGTCAAGTTTCCTAGAAAGATTATTTCTGCTGTTTTAATTCATATTTTCAGGGGCACAAAGTTTCCTACTGCCAATTTGAAAAGTTTCTAGTCAAATTTTCACAATAATGAGCTTTATAGATTTGTATATTTTACCTTGTATCTTAGGACTTCTGAAAATATGCATGATTTCACTCCATGGAGGAGGAGAGTGCATGTCACTAATATATCTTTCCAAGACTCCTTTCCCTCCATATCTGATTTGTTTTAAAATTATAATTATTTTCAGTTATTCAAAATGCTGTATGTATCTTACATTCCTTGATATTCAAACTTGGATGATATCATTTAATTCCCAGAAATATTAAGAATTCAAATAGCCACATTTTCTCCTATCTTTTTTCTGACCAAAAATGGAATAAATGCAGAAACTAATAACAAAAGTTTTTTGAAATGTACATAAATTTTAAACTTACAAAACTTACTGTTTATGCAGTAATCAAACATAGGTTAAAGTAGAAATCATATAAGAAAATGGAAAAAATTAAAGTCAATTAAAAAATACTAAAACTTATGAAATGTAGTTGAAACTATGCTTAGAGGGAAATATATAGCTATAAGCACCTGTATTTTAAAGGGAGAAGGATCTAAAATCAATAACTAATATTCCACCTCAAGAAGTTAGCAGAAGAATGAAAATTAAAGCAAAGAAAAGGGAGAAGAATCTAAAATAAATAACTAAACACTCCACCTCAAGAAGTCAGACAAATAAAGAAAATTAAAACAAAGAAAGAAGAATAAAGGGAAAAATAAATACTGGAGTAAAAATAATGAAATAGGGAATATAAAAAGAATAGGAAAAATTTAAAAATCCACAAGATAAAATTTTGCAATGATTAAGAAACTAAACAAAAAAGATTTATATTACAAAAATCACAAATCAAGGAGTGATATTACCAGTCTTTCAGAAAGAAAAAGAAAACAACTGTATATCAACAAATATGATATTCCTGATTAAATGACAGATTCCTAGAAAGACACAAACTACTGTTTACAGACTGAATGTTTGCGTCCTCCTGACATTCACAGGTTACAACCCTAACCTCCTGTGTGAGGTCATTAAAAGTAGGGTGCTTTAGGAAGTAATTAGGTCATCAGGGTGGAGTCCTCATGAATGAGATTAGTGTCCTTATAAAGAGAACACAAAAGCTTCTTCCCCTCTGCTCTGTGTGTGAATATACACTAGAAGACAGCCACCCACAAGCCAGGAAACAGGCCCATAGCAGACAGTGGGTCTGCCAGTGACTTGATTTTGGACCTCTCATATTCCAGAAGTATGAGGAATAAGTGTTTTTTTTTTATTTAAGTCACACTGCTGCTGCTGCTGCTAAGTCGCTTCAGTCGTGTCCGACTTTGTGTGACCCCATGGACTGCAGCCTGCCAGGCTCCTCTGTTCATGGGATTTTCCAGGCAAGAGTACTGAAGTGGATTGCCATTGCCTTCTCCGATTTAAGTCACACAGTCTATGGCAATTTTTTATAGCAGTCTGAGCACACTAAGCTTCTGAAACTGACTTAATAAAAAGGTAAAGCAGAAAATCTGAATGGACCTTCAATATGGAATAAGAGTTCACTATTCATCAAAAAATTTCCTAAAAAGAAAAGCTCAGGACTGGATAACTTCGCTAGTAAATTCCACAAATTGATTCAAGTTCAAGAAGGATTCTCACAAGTTCTTCAGAAACATTTCCATGAAACAGAAGATGGAAAATTACCAACTTACTCTATGAGCATACTACTGCTGCTGCTGCTAAGTTGCTTCAGTCGTGTCCGACTCTGTGTGACCCCATAGACAGCAGCCCACCAGGCTCCCCCATCCCTGGGATTCTCCAGGCAAAAACACTGGAGTGGGTTGCCATTTCCTTCTCCAATGCATGAAAGTGAAAAGGGAAAGTGAAGTCACTCAGTCGTGTCCGACCCTTAGCGACCCCATGGACTGCAGCCCACCAGGCTCCTCCATCTATGGGATTTTCCAGGCAAGAGTGCTGGAGTGGGGTGCCATTGCTTTCTCCAGAGCATACTATTACCCTGATTTAAAAAAAAGAAAGAAAAGAAACAGACAAAGGTATCACAAGAAAACTACAGACCAATATCTCTTATGGATATAGGTTCAAAAGGATTAAACAAAATACCAACAAACTGAATCTAACAGCATATATAAAGGAATATACCAGGGAGATTTTTGCAAGAATACAATGTTGATTAACAAGGGAATCAATCAATGTAATGCACCATACTAAGAGAACAACAGACCCAGACTGAATTATCATCTCACTCATTTCAGTTCAGCCCCTCAGTCGTGTCCCACTCTTTGCGACCATGGGCTTCCCCAATAGCTCAGTTGGTAAAGATACCACCTGCAATTCAGGGGACCCCAGTTTGATTCCTGGGTCAGGAAGATCCACTGGCAAAGGGATAGGCTACCCACTCCAGTGTTCTGGCCTGGAGAATTCCACGGACTATATAGTCCATGGGGTCTCAAAGAGTCCGACACGACTGAACGACTTTTACTTTCACTAGACTCAGAAAGGGGAGAAGGGGATGACAGAGGATGAGATAGTTGGATGGCATCACTGACTCAATGGACATGAGTTTGAGTAAACTCTGGGAATTGGTGATAGACAGGGAGGTCTGATGTGCTGCAGTCCATGGGGTTGCAAAGAGTTGGATAAGACTGAGTGACTGAAATGGACTGAACTGAACTGAGACTCAGAAAAAAAAGCATTGGAGGGACTTCCCCAGCAGTCCAGTGGTTAAGATTCCATGCTTCCACTGCAACGGATACAGTTTCGATCCCCTGGGCAGGGAATGGAGATCCTGCATGCTGCCCTGAGAGGCCAAAAAGTAAACATAAATAAATAAACTAAATTTTTTAAAAGAAAAAAAAAAAGCATTTGACAAAGTTGAACACCCTTCCATAATAAAATAGCTTGACAGAGTAGGATTAGAAAGTAATCACCGCAATGTGATAAAGGGTGTTTATAAAGTATGTACAGATAACTTGACTTTAAGTAGAGAAGACTCAATGTTTGATCCTAAGATCAGAAAAACAAAAATGCAAAGAATTCCATTCTTGCCTCTTCGGTTACACATTTTATAAGGTTTCTAGTCAGGACAATTAGGCATAAAAAAGGAATAAAACACCCAGCTTGGGAAGGAAGGAGCAATACTGTCTTTCATGGAAAGACATGATCTTGGGTACAGAAAATCCTACAGTTTAAAAAATGCTATTAGAAATACTAAAAAAGGCTGGAGAATCCCAGGGATGGGGGAGCCTGGTGGGCTGTCATCTATGGGGTCACACAGAGTCGGACACGACTGAAGCGACTTAGCAGCAGCAGCAGCAGCTAACAAGTACAGGAAGGTGTCTGGATAGAATATAAATTTGAAAAGTTACACTTATATTCCCTAGCAATGGTTAATCTGAAAGTGAAATTAAGAAAAATTGAATTCAAAATGTCATAAAATAAGACTAAAAGTGCTCAACAATACATTTAAGAAGAGAGAGACATATATTAAAAACTACAAAATGTGGTTGAAATAAAATAAGACTTAAATAAATGGAAAGATATCCAGTGTTCATGGTATGGAGAACTTAACATTGTTAAATGGCAAGACACCCCACATTTGACTGAAAGTTTAATGCAGTCTCCATTAAAATCCCAGTATCTGTTTTTTGGCAGAACATGACCAGCTGATCCTAAAGTTCATGTGGAAACACAAGGACCCAGAAGAGCCAAACAGCCTTGTAAATAAAATAACAAAGTTGGAGGAAGACTAATTCCTTATATGAAAATTACTACAAGACTATATACTACTAAAAATGATATGGTACTAGCATAAAAGATATGTCAATGGAATATAATTGAGAGTTCTTAAGTAAAATATTTATGGTCATTTACTTTTGACAGGAATACCAGGACATTTCTATAGAAAATAACAGGGTTTTTTTTCAGTAAATGATATTAGGACAACTGTATTGGCACCCCACTCCAGTACTCTTGCCTGGAATATCCCATGGACGGAGGAGCCTGGTGGGCTGCAGTCCATGGGGTGGCTAAGAGTTGGACACGACTGAGCGACTTCACTTTCACTTTTCACTTTCATGCATTGGAGAAGGAAATGGCAACCCACTCCAGTGTTCTTGCCTGGAGAATCCCAGGGACGGGGGAGCCTGGTGGGCTGCCGTCTATGGGGTCGCACAGAGTCAGACATGACTGAAGCGACTTAGCTGCAGCAGCAGCAGTATACACAAGTGCAAAAAATAAAGTTGGACCTCTACCTCACTCTTCGTATAAAAACTACCTCAAAATAGATTAAAGGCCTAAGTGCAAGAGAGGACAAATTTTAAATAAACTCAGAAAAGGGAATATAGGACATAATTTTCTTAAATTTGAGTTAGGTAATCATTTCCTATTTATGAAAACACAGGGGTGGCAACAAAGAAAAGAAACTAGAGTTTATTGTTATTATTATCAATTTTTTCTGTTTCAAAAGATGACCACAGATCTGCAGCATATATTTGTCTGGTCTATATTTGGTAAGGCACTTCTCTCCAGAATGTATCAGCTTAGCTCACAGCTAAAGAATGAATAGACAAAAAACTCAATTGAAAAATTAGTAAACTAGGTGTCTATTTCCCCAAAGAAGACACACACCCACCCACACACACACACACACACACATATATATAGCCAGCAATCACATGCAAAGATGCTCAAAATTTTAAGTTGTTGGCCAAAATCAAATAGAAGAACAATGATACCATTTATCACTCACTGGGATGACTATAATAATAAAAACAAATAAATAAAAGTTGTTGAAATGCACTGACATTACAAGTGGGAAGGTAAAACGCAGCAGCCACTATATAACACATTTTAGCAACTCAGAAAAATTACAGATACAGTCACCAACCCCAATTCCACACCCAGGTATATACATAAAAGCAATGAAAACAGAATTTCCAGTAGTAATGTACTGATGTGAGAGTTGGATCATAAAGAAAGCTGAGCGCCAAAGAACTGATGCTTTTGAACTGTGAGGTTGGAGAAGACTCTTGAGAGTCCCTTGGACTGCAAGGAGATCCAACCAGTCCATCCTAAAGGAAATCAGTCCTAAATACTCATTGGAAGGACTGATGGTAAAGCTGAAACTCCAATACTTTGGCCATCTGATGTGGAGAATTGACTCACTGGAAAAGATCCTGATGCTGGGAAAGAATGAAGGCAGGAGGAGAAGAGGACGACAGAGGATGAGATGGTTGGATGGCATCACAGACTCAATGGACATGAGTTTGAGCAAACTCTGGGAGATAGTGAAAGACAGGGAAGCCTGGCATGCTGCAGTCCATGGGGTCACAAAGAGTCTGACATAATTTGGTGACTGAAAACAAGAATGATCATCTGAAAATTATTCATGGTAGTCAATAAGAGGAAACAATTCAAATGCCCAAGTGATGAATGGATAAACGTATGTAACATATCCATACAACAGTATAGTATTCAGACATGAGAAAAGGAATGAAGTGCTATTACCAGTTACTATGTGGATGAACGCTAAAAACATTATGCTAAATGAATGAAGCCAGATAAAATGGCTATATTTAGATATCCATATCCAAAATATAGTCTTGTATTTTATGTTTTAAAATGTATACAGACTTGGTAATGGGCTTGCCAGGTGGCTCAGTGGTAAAGAAACCACCTGCCAATGCAACAGACTCAGAAGACCTGGGTTTGATTCCTGGGTCAGAAGGATCCCCTGGAGGAGGAAATGGCAACCCACTCCAGTGTTCTAGCCTGGAAAAGCCCATGGACAGAGGAGTCTGGTGTGCTACAGTCTAAAAGGTCACAAAGAGTAGGACACAACTTAGCGACTAAACAGCAACAACAAACGTTTATTGTAAGCTTCACATATCTATATTAACAAACCAAACTTTATTAATTGCTGGGTTGATGGACATTTCAGTTGTGTTTCTTTTTGTCCTTTCCTTTATAAAAAAATGTTGCAATAAGTGTGTTTGGATTTTCTGGGAACGTATGACCAAAACACTATGGGACTGACTCCTTAACTTGTAGGATTTGATGTGAACTCCAGTAATTAGCGTCTGAGCTGAATTAAACTGTAAGACATCCAGGGTTGGAGAACTGTTAGTCGGTGTGAGGAAAATCCCATACATTTATATCGGGAGTGGGCTGTAAAACAAACAAATAAAGCAGATAAGGGTAAATTGTTGTAGAGAAATAGATCGCAGAGAAGGCAACAGCACCCCACTCCAGTCCTCTTGCCTGGAAAATCCCATGGATGGAGGAGGCTGGTGGGCTGCAGTCCTTGGGTTCGCAAAGAGTCGGACATGACTGAGTGACTTCACTTTCACTTTTCACTTTCATGCATTGGAGAAGGAAATGGCAACCCACTCCAGTGTTCTTGCCTGGAGAATCCCAGGGACGGGGGAGCCTGGTGGGCTGCCATCTATGGGGTCACACAGAGTTGGACACGACTGAAGCGACTTAGCAGCAGCAGCAGCAGCAGCAGTAAAGGGACAAGCAGGTCATGCTCCCAAGTGAGGGATCCTGGCTTCATTCATGAGATGTGTTGTGACTTAGATTCAGCTTTGCCCACGTGCTTAGTCTTGACTCTTTGCAACCTCAAGGGCTGTAGCCCACCAGGCTCTTCTGTCCATGGAATTTCCCAGGGAAGATTACTGGAGAGGATTGCCAGTCCCTTATCCAGAGGACCTTCCTGACCCAGGGATCGAGTCAGAGTCTACTGCATTGGCAGGTGGATTCTTTAATGGCAAGTCACCTGGGAAGCACAGGTTGATTTAGCTTGGGAGGTAAATTGCTTCTGTTGTAGCTATCTCTGATAGCTCCTTGGAGATCTTTGGTTTACCCATACAATTCATGCTCCTATCTAAAGGCAGAGGAATGGATACATGAACTCAAGGTTTCCAGGGTCTTAAATCTTATTACTTTAAAATTTTAATCTACACATATGGTTAACTGATAATTTAGAAAATAAAATTCTTTCTCTCCTCAGCAGAATTCAAACCTCTGTGTAGATGGATCTGCTTCTTTATTCTCAATGGGGGGATGGGTGTGCATTTGCTCCATATGAAAAATCCTTATTTCTGAATGGATTT
This sequence comes from Oryx dammah, assembly GCF_014754425.2. NCBI lineage: Eukaryota > Metazoa > Chordata > Mammalia > Artiodactyla > Bovidae > Oryx > Oryx dammah. The sequence continues at coordinate 4,455,174 of NW_024070191.1, forward strand.
TCGAAACACATTTCTTCAAGTTTTCTGAATATATGTTCATAGCCAAAATAATTTTTATATTTCTTAAAGAATTTGTAAAATGCTATCAATTTCCCCAAACTTAACACTTGCAAATCTTTAGCTTATTGGGTCACTTTTAGATGTAATAAATTTATCTTGAGGTTGATTAAAATGTTATCTTCCTTATCAAATTCAACATATGTGCTCACTGAGGTTTCTGGGGGTTGGATACAAAGAATATTTTTGCCTTTTTTCTTTTCTCCCCATGAACCCATCCTCAAGTAAAATAAACCCAGAAACACATTTGTTCTATTTATGAGGGACAAATGGAACAAGAACCAACTCCTTACCTCAGGGGAGCAATATCAGCATGGTGTAGCTATTCATTTGGACTGGCTAATTTCATTGCTTTCAAAACACTTGTGTATTTCAGGACAGGCCTTTGTGATAATCCCTGGTTAGGTGACAAAGAAGGTACTTGGGTGGGGAGTTTGGTGTATTGTTGCCCGAATATAAGAAATAAAGGGAAGGTAGGAGAAAATGGGTAAAATGCTCTCAGTTCAGTTCTGTTGGTCAGTCGTGTCCGACTCTTTGCGATCCCGTGAATTGCAGCACGCCAGGCCTCCCTGTCCATCACCAACTCCCAGAGTTCACTCAAACTCACGTCCATCGAGTCCGTAATGCCATCCAGCCATCTCATCCTCTGTCGTCCCCTTCTCCTCCTGCCCCCAAACCCTCCCAGCATCAGAGTCTTTTCCAATGAGTCAAGTCTTCACATGAGGTGGCCAAAATACTGGAGTTTCAGCTTTAGCATCATTCCTTCCAAAGAAGGACTGATCTCCTTTAGAATGGACTGGTTGGATCTCCTTGCAGTCCATGGGACTCTCAAGAGTCTTCTCCAACACCACAGTTCAAAAGCATCAATTCTTCGGTGCTCAGCTTTCTTCACAGTCCAACTCTCACATCCATACATGACTACTGGAAAAACCATAGCCTTGACTAGACGGACCTTAGTCGGCAAAGTAATGTCTCTACTTTTGAATATGCTATCTAGGTTGGTCATAACTTTCCTTTCAAGGAGTAAGCGTCTTTTAATTTCATGGCTGCAATCACCATCTGCAGTGATTTTGGAGCCCCCCAAAATAAAAATCTGACACTGTTTCCACTCTTTCCCCATCTATTTCCCATGAAGTGATGGGACCAGATGCCATGATCTTAGTTTTCTGAAAGTCGAGCTTTAAGCCAACTGTTCATTCTCCTCTTTCACTTTTATCAAGAGGCTTTTTAGCTCCTCTTCACTTACTGCCATAAGGGTGGTATCATCTGCATATCTGAGGTTATTGATATTTCTCCTGGCAATCTTGATTCCAGCTTGTGCTTCTTCCAGCCCACCATTTCTCATGATGCTCTTAGATGATGCTTAAAAGTAACACCCTCTTTAGATTCATAACACAAATTGTTTCTGAATGTTGAGCTTTAAGCCAACTTTTTCACTGTCCTTTAGATTCATAACACAAATTGTCCAAAACCTAACCAGCCCAAAGAATCATTCTTTCATACAACACCATCCATTTAACAAGGGTTTGTTGAATGTCTGCCATGGTCCTGGTCATGCATAAGCAAAATGAACAAACATTTATGATGTTAAGTACCTTACCTTCAAATAATTTATTGAATATTAAATGATGAATATGAGGGGGAGGAGACAAGAAAAGGTTCAACAGGTTTTCACTAGCATGTGGGACAGAGCTGAGAATCTCCTGATTTTCCACATAAGCCTTATGCTGAAAAGAATAAAAAATCCAGACTTTCTGTAAATGAATAGCCAGGGCAATAAGCAACTGAAAAATGTATTTAGGACAGAGAAGGTCTAAACTCTCAACATTTGCAAACTCTATCAGCAGACAACTTAGTATCAGTTGTTGGAAATGCATCATTAAAAAAGAAAATTTTACAATTACTGAGTAATTCTTATGCTGCAGACCATTTGCTAAGTATGTTCCAAATAGTAATTAGTTGAATGCTCACAAAACCCAGAAGTCTAGGCACCACCATTGCCCTATTTTTATAGTGGAGAACAGGGAGGCATGAAGAAGAGAAATGATTTGTCCAAGACAGCTGCTGAGGTGTATAAATTCTCCTAACCAGGAAATCCACTCCCAAGCAAACTTATAACCAGCTTTTTGATTTTGATTTTTCTATGCATTTTCTCCTAACATTCTTATAACTGAAAAGCTGTCCTTCTTAGCTGATCCACTGACAAAAAGAGACCATTAAGTAAATTCATCAGCTGCTTCTTTAGTGTTTTAGTAATCATAAAATCATTCCAATTACTTACCTATGTGATATCTCCATCCTCAAAGGATTGTGAGTTTATGATTTAACACTACAAGCTTCTCCATCCTCAAAGTCGCCTTCCTGTGTTGATCAGACAAATCTTGATCTTCCTAACATTGAAAGATTAAGTAGGTATAAGTGTTTAATTGGGAAACATCAAAAGGAAAGTTTCTGAAGACTTTATCGTTCTCTCAACACCAGACTGACTTGAGTTAGGTGATCTCGTTTTACTTTTTTTTTTCTTAAGGAAAAACAAAAAAAGTACCTATTGGAATAAACAAAGTGTTTTCTGTTTGTTTTGTTAGTGTTTTTTTTTTTTAATACTTTTAAAACAGGGGCCAGGATTAACCTAGTCTGTACCTTAGAAATAGGAAACTGTTGTCACCAAGGACTTCTGATTTTACCTCCTTTCTGAGAAATTGCCTTGCATTCAGAATCTTTTAATTGAATATGCGGTCGGCTAGTCAGAACTAGTTATTCTATCATTCATTTCTCTGACCCAGACACAAAGCACATGCACACACATCCACCAAACATGCACTGAACTTTATTTGGTAACTGTTTCAGTTATCCGGAAGTAATGTCAGTTGCTTTCATCATGACTACTGTTGACTTGTAATGGAAGCTGGTTTAGGCATGCTACATTTTTTCAGTTACTTAAGCTTTTTCTTTTAGTCATTTGTTTTATTTTTGTTATTCACTGTTTTATTTTTTTCAGCTATTTTTACAGTTAAGTAAAATTGAAATATTCACTGACTCAACCTGACCTGAATCTCTTTATCTTTACATTTATGATATTTTAAAATAGAAACTGATTTTAAGGCTTTAAAAAAAATGAAATCATTATAAACTCAGAGGAAGCTTCAAAAATATTACACTGAGGTCTGAGTTCTCTTCACCCAGCCTCTGTTAATGGTAACACAGGAAGCAGAATTCAGCATTTCATATGATCCATCATTTTATTGTTCTAGAAATGTCCTCCTCCTTTTCTGAGTTTGCTGCAAGTTATAAATACCATACCTGAGGACTCATGTGTGAATACAACATTGTAATAAGAAACGTTTTTAAAGCTATCTAATTAAAATATATCCTCCAGTTCTTCCAAATATAACCCTAATTAAGCTTCCTGGGTTGTAGACATCCAAGGCTTTCACATGCACGGGACACTTTAAAAAGTAGAGCTTTTTAATTTTTTTCCTGAAAAGTAGTTTCCACATCAATGTACTTACTTTTTACTGAAGTGGAGAAGCTGTTTGTATTTGGCCGTAGACCGAGAAAAGTCTTTTGTGAGGTTGATTCTATTCAGTACCGAGTAGTTGAGGGTGATGCCATGAGACAGAAAAAGAAGGTAGATCAAAATAAGATGGAGAGTAATTATGCACAGTTGCAACCAAAGAGATAACTAGTACCACAGGAAATGTGATTCAGCAATGTGGTTAACTGGGGGAGATTTGCCTTTAAAAAAAAAGGAAAAGAAAAGAAACGAAACAAGAACTGTAATTAGTGATGGCTAGTGAGATGGGCAAGTCAGTTCTCATCGTTGGTCCAGGGAAGTTCTCCTGGTTGAGAAGAGTTAAATCTGGACACTGACCATGGGCAACTGTGGCTTGACCTCACTTTCTCTGTTTATTAGTGATGAGAATTTGGGACAGTCATTTAACTTCATTTTCTTAATTTTCTCATCTGGAAAATGGGAACTGATATTTATTATCACTTGGTTTCATGGATGTAAACTTATCTCCAAACTCATCATGTTATATGGACTAAATATGAACAACTTTTCATCAATCATCCTCCATAAAACAACTCTTAAAAGAGAACCTCTGTGGTAGGTCTTTTGTGAGTACCAAGTGGCACAGTGAAAAACAATCTTCAGCATAATTCGTGATGCAGAATAAGCCTCTCATAACCAAGGCTGTTGTCATCAGGAGCCTGAACATCTTGTAAAGCAAGTGCTACTTCTAATCTGGATTCTGGTCTCAAAATCCTCTTGAAAGTTACTCTAAGAGGATTTTGGTTGCTGTGAGTTATTTAAATGAGTGCTATGAAACAATGTGTCTGTTTAAATTCCATCATGTCTAACAGGAAAACGAATTACAGATTCAGAGCCTGTGAGAGGAACAGGAAGCAGACACAGTGGCTGAAAACACGGCTTTGGTAGCACCACTTACCCTGAGCTTCACATGCTCCCGGGTACCACGTGGCTCCCTTTTCTCAGATATCCATTTCTTCTCTCACAAGCAAGGGTTGTTTCACTCTGATTGGGCTTTACAATGTAGCTGTGAACTGATATTAAGGAAATGCTTGGTTCCCTGGGTATTTAATATCTATCTGAATGGTTAAAAGTACCCTCACATCTCAGACACAATTTCTGTTGTTTTTATTTTTTGCATTTCCACCTTTGGTACTAGTAAATTCCTTTCTTTAGTCCCAAATGTGCATGAATTTTATATCTACTTGGGGATAGCTGTCAAAGTTTTCTAATGATCACACTTAAATACATGTTTTAAACTTCAATTTGAAAAAGAAATTAGGCCCCTAACTAGAGTGAACAGTATAATGAATCCCATATGCCTATTACTGTGAATCAATTTCTTTCAATATTTGGTTACATTTGATTCAAGTATCTAATTTTTCTTTTACTGATTTGTCAATAATGTAATTTTAAAGCAAATCGGAGCTATCACGTTCTTCTACCCCTATACATGACAACTTGCATCTCTAAAGACTAAACATTTTCTTGAAAAAACATAATGTTATCATTAAACTAATAAAGTTAAAAATAATTCTTTGTTGTCCATTCCATAATCATATTTTTTTGAGATTTATAATATTAAGCTATTTTAACATGGGTTTATTTGAATTTGTATGTAAACAAATACACCATAATAATAGAGCATTTTTTTTAAATGAAAGATGGACTTCAAGATGAACAAGGTACCAGTAGAAAGTTGAGGATACACATATGGACTGGAAACTTTCTGTAAATTATGTGTATTTACAGTAGAAACATTATTGTCACTACTGTAGAACTCTTCTCATCTGTAATGAGAGGGTTAAAACGCTCCAATCCGTTATCTCCTCCAACAGGATGTACTGTATTGGGAATCCATGTCATCTCTTTAAACATTACCAAATGTTGTGCATCTATTAAATCTACTTTTTAATTTACCATGAAAAAAAAGAAAAAAGAAACTCCTCAGACTGTAATAGGAAACTCAGCTGGGAGGGGGAGTAAGCACCCAGGAGGTTTACTCACCATTTCTACCTGGGTTCTATTGTGCTCAGTCCTGTGCAACTCTTTGTGGCCCCCTGCCAGGCTCCTCTGTCCATGTGGCATTCACTAAATTTGGGAGGGAGCTAAATATCCATTGGAGATAAGGCTTTTCAGGACTTTTAATATCATAGTTCCTGTTGGTTAAAACTTAAAAAGAAAAATGAAAACAGAAAATAAGCAGAAATTAATACTGACCATCAAGAAAATTGTTCATATTTGGGCTTAGTAAATTCATTAGGCATTATGCAAAGACTGTAGAAGTAAAAATAGAATGAAATTGAAAATAGAAAGTCCAAATGACCACGATCATGTTGTGATTTAGCAACTGTGTTTAAAATTATAAAGTAACATGCATGGCCCTCTTGCCATTCACAATGGTGTTCTATGAATTTAAAAAAATAAAAGAAAGTCATCTGAAAGTGTAAATAATTCATGGAAATAATTAATTTAACACAAGATGTTTTCCTTTATTTAATTTCAAATATTTCCTTTATTCAATTATGAAGCTCTGAATACCTGTGAGGCACCAGGTGAGGCATACTAAGGAAACTAACGGTTAAATAAGATCACTTCCCAATAGTAAGAACACTAAGTATTTGAAATAAGTGGAGGAATTCTGGTTTACTTTTTGATATTTATATGCTAGGCTTTGGGGCTTTCCTCATGGCTAAATGATAAAGAATATGCTTGCAACACAGGAGATCACCTGAAATGCAAGAAATGAGGGCTCAATGCCTATGTCATGGAGATGGAAATGGAACCCACCCAGTATTCTTGCTTGGGAGGATTCCCAATGGGCAGAGGAGTCTGGTGGGCTAGACATAGTCCATGGGATCGAACCACCACCACCACTATGCTAGGTCATGGGTTGCTGAATTTCTGCTACATTTTCTCTTTCATAAAATTGCGGAAGTTTTATTTTCATGGAAATTAATATGGTTAGAATGTACACACTTTGTAAAAAATAGCAAGTCACCCTGAAACAATACCTTATAAAGTTTAACAATTTGGTCTATGCAAGCATTAACATATGAAGAACTGTTTAAAATAAATATTCAAATAAAATGAAAAATAAATATTATCTGAAGAGCTTTAATGATCATACTCATGTGACTGTCTTGTGTAATTTGGGAAATATAATCTTTATTAGCATCCTGCAAACATAATGTTATTTATTAATTAAAATTATACTCCTATAGAGATATATAGTAAAACATTAAATTTCTGATAGTTTCTTTATTTCAAAATTAACATTTACTCTCAGATTTTAAAATTTGCTTTGATCATCTATTAAGGATTAATTTATTGCTTGATCCATCATTTCCAGAACTAACCAAAGTAATTTAAAGGTTAGTAGAAAAAAATTTAGAGAATATAATTTTAAATGCAAATATTGTTTTTTGCCTTATCAAATTACTAGCTTTTGTGCTTCTTGTGAAAAAGGAAAAAAGTCATGTTTATCAAAATCCTAATGGTTGTTAAATCCCATTGGTGCCAAATAAAAGAAGAAACACTTCTGCTAAGATACCTGTCTAAGTTTCTTAGATTTTTTTTTTTTACAAAAGTTGATATAATTTTTTTATTGTTCTTCTGATCTCAAACAGTGAAACACAATATGTTTTCTAGGTTGACTGACATTCAAAATCCTAAGTCTTTTTGTTAACAAGACATTTTGAGAATAAGCAACAATGCAAATAGTTTTGAAACAATCACGTTGTAATGAATAGAGGAAAGAGTATTATAACAAGACAGTTCTCATAAATGATATATAATTTAAATAATCACGGTGGATCAAGTGCTGTTATTATTCATGGCAAGTTCTATAAATCCTTAAAGAACAGTTTAAATGCTGTGAACATCTGTGTTTTGGGTTATGGTTCACCTGGTAATAATTCATTGCAACCTATGTGAAACCTAGAAGTTCAGTGACTGGACAGGACTTGGATTCTACCTTGTTATGTTCAAAGACATGGGAAGAATCAGTAGTTGAATTTACGTAGAGCACAACATACACTGTAATATACTCTTTCTCCCAAGAGAGTTACTGCTATGCAGTATGCAAACAGAAGGGGTCAATAAATGTTTGCGTCTTCCCTGGTGGCTCAGTGGTAAAGAATCCTCCTGTCAATGCAGGAAATTTAAGAGACTCGGGTTCAATCCCTGGCTCGGAAAGATCCCCTGGAAAAGGAAATGGCCATCCATTCCAGTATTCTTGCCTGGGAGACCTCATGGACAGAGGAACCTGGTGGGTTACAGTCCATGGGGTAGAAAGGAGTCAGACACAACTCAGCAACTAAACAACAGTGACAATAAATGCTTATTGTAAGCTTGGTGAGAGTCTAGGCTTGCTTTTGTTCAGTGCTTTTCCTGGATAGAATGGTATCTGGTATCTACTGAGTATTAGTACCTGTTGTAGATATTTCTTGAAAAGAATGAATTTGGTCATCCATGAATAGGTGGCCAGTAATTGAGATGGAGAGAATGCAAATCTGTTGAGATACTTTGGGCGCAGAATTGCCAGGATTGTTGGTGGATATTTGGAGGAGAAAGCCAAGTGAAAAGGAATTAAAGAAGATTCCTAACACATGACTTTTCTGACCAGGTTGATAGTCACATCTACTGAAAGGGAGTACAGTTTGGGGTAGAAGTTAATATGCTTGGTTAAAGGAAAAAAGTATTAATAGCATATCAAGCAAAAGGTAATTAGGAAGTAACATATGTGAATCTGGAGCCAAAGGCAAGGTTCTGATTGACATTACAGATTTGAGAAGGTGATGCCTAGAAGTAGAAAGCTGAGTCCAAAAGGACTGATGGAATCTCCTAAGAGTGAGGGTCAGTAAAGGGACAAAAGAGGGACCTCTCCCTACTGGGAGCTTGATGGATTTGAACAAAGAAAAGGAAACTGGAGGAGCTGCCAGGAGAAATGCCAGACCTACCTTCAGCATTCAGGGGCACCTCGACTGTTCACCACATATAGCTCAGCATCTAGCAGACAAAGCAGATTAAGACGTCAGAAGAGGGAGTCGCCACAAAGTCCCTCAGCCAAGTAAAACTAAATGTAAATGCATCATCAACAAAGGAGAACAGCTGTAGAGAACTCTTGATGTTTCACGTGAAAAGTGAAGTGAAATTCGTTCAGTCATGTCTGATTCTTTGTGACCCCATGGACTCTGAAGTCCATGGAATTCCCCAGGCCAGAATACTGGAGTGGGTAACTGTTCCCTTCTCCAGGGAATCTTCCCAGTCCAGAGACTGAAACCAGGTCTCCCACATTGCAGGCAGATTCTTTACCAGCTGAGTCGCCAGGGAAGCCCAAGATACTGGAGTGGGTAGCCTATCCCTTCTTCAGCAGATCTTCCCAACCCAGGAATTGAACCAGGGTCTCCTGCATTGCAGGTGGATTCTTTACCAGCTGAGCTCATAATTGATGTTAATTGTAGGGACCTGATATAGGTCTCCCCCAAGAGGTCTTTGTTACAAAATAACTCCAATAGAAGGAGTTTTCTGTGTCTGGCCCATATGTTATTGCCTACTTAGTTCTTTTCTATAATAGCATTAACCCCAAGCACTGAGATATGGCCTCTATTAAGTGCTTTAACATTAAGAGTCAGAATCACCCCACTGGAGTCACAGAATCTTAGTCTCTACATCTATATGGAGAAAGAAATGGCAACCCACTCCAGTATTCTTGCCTGGAGAATTTACGGAGAGAGGAGCCTGGTGGGCTATAGTCCATGGGGTCGCAAAGAGTTGGACACGACTGAGGGACTATCACTCACTCCACATCTGAAAATCAAGCCCCTTCATTTGATCCTGCAGAATTCTGTGAGGTTTAAAATAGCTAGCATATTACACACCACTCCATAAGATCTCGATAAACACTATTCGAATATCTTCAAGTTTTTAAATTTGCACGTCCCACAGTTAAAAGAACAGCTGTCTTTGAGATTAAGACATGATTTGTCTTAAAGAGGACTTTATGTTTTATACTGTTTTTTAAATTTAAGGTACTTTTTTCAATTGGTTGCGCCTTCTTTGAAATAAAATATGATCTGGAAGTCTCTCCTACAATTTGATAAACTTGGAAACTAAGTTTCTAGAAATTGTCTTGGGAAATAAAAAGTGTCCTATGTAGGATTTTCAATGGCATGGGGTGTTGGAACTCTACATTTGATACTGTTCATTTGAGTATGAAGATAAACTTGAATAAAAGTACTAAGAATATCCCAGCGCTATGTATGTGATAACCGTCTAGAGACTGAATCAGATTGTGGATGTTCTTTATTTGTGTAAACTAAGCTAAGGACAGACCATTACATTCTCTCCATCAATATTACTTAACTCAGTTCTTCATGAATAGCCTTCACTAGGTCAGTGAACTCAAAGCAGGGATATAATCATATATTTGTTTTCACTAATCCTTAACTAAAATTTAGCATCTCTTTTAATTATGTAGACAGCAAACCACAATAAGTATTAACAGTAACTTTGTGTATTACCCATAAACATCACAATGATTTTCATATCATTGCATAGATATTTCTGAATGTTTGCATTCAACATTGCTCTGAAATTATGGTATTATTCTCAGGCTATTTATTTAAATTGAGATTTCATAACCTGAGTGTTTATGGGTAAGTTGGGTCATGATTTCTGTTTTGAAAATTAAAGAACAAAAATAAAAACTGTAGTTACATATTTTCTACACAGGCAAAGTTCAGCTACCTTGCTCTCAGGTCAAAGTTTGCAAACCAGGAAATACTTCTTAGATAGGATACTGAAGCCAAGACCACACCAACAAGCATTTCCAGGTCAAGTTTGTCCTTTGTTCTCAGAGAAAAACAATTCCTCCTCCCATTGTATTTGTCTCAGCTAGAAACCGCAGGTCCATTACTGTGGCTATCTATCCCTCACCCCTAGGGAATTATCCAAGTTCTACTGGGCAGAGCCTACATGGAACGGTGCTCTGAACTTTATGTCAGACTATAATGGAGTACCAGAATAAACAACAGATATGCAATTTAAAATGTTTACTACAGTTGATAACTTAGGGAATAATTCATTAATTAGCATTCCCCTCACCCAAGGGATAAAAAGCAAATGAAATGACAGCATTCACATTTTCAAAATGGATCAAAACATATTCAGGAGAATTTGTTAAGGAAGAAACACACACACACACACACACACACACTACCACTAGTAGCAATGAAGAAAAAGTGTTGAGAGTGAATGTCTTTTCACACTGAACATAATATTTAAGTGTCATTATCTTGGCTTCAGAGCACAGACCAGCCTAACCACTGTTTCTCCACCATCTATAACCCAGACCAGTTTTTATGATCATGAAGTTGAACACTTTCCCCTCCCAGTTGAATGCCATCAACTTGCACAAGGATACCTACTAGCCAAGAAGATATTAATACTGGTATTTCTGTATGTAACCAATTTAATTTCTTACCTTCCAAATCCACATTATAAAATCAAACAAGAGTAGGAACCTTTTTTGTTACGTTCCCTGAACTCCACTAACTCCAACAATGCCCTGATCAAGAAGCACTGTTCTGAAAAGACAGACACAGTGCCGGCAATGGTGAGGTTGGAGGGACCCCAACAGGGTACACAGGAGAGGTCGTGATAAAGGATAGCAAATTCAGACACATCTTCTCCAGGGGATTTTCTTCATAGCAAAAGTCAAGGACATAGACAAGGCATCTCAAAGCGATTAGTTACAAATGTGTAATTAGGTGAAACTGTAGCTTGTCATATTGTGGAGAAAGAAGGGAAAAGACTGAAACTTACTACTGATTTAGAGGAGACACTAGGGTATTGTCATCTCCAAATAAAAGTTATTACATATATAGATATCTATATAATTATGTACAATTAAATATATACAGTCATTTTGTGTCCATGTGCTAAGTCACTTCAGTCATGTCCCACTCTTTGCAACCCAATGGACTTTAGCCCACCAGGCTCCTCTGTCCATGGGATTCTCCAGGCAAGAATACTGCAGTGGGTTGCCATGCCCTCCTCCAAGAGATCTTAACCCAGGGATGGAACCTGTGTTATGTTTTCTGCATTGTCAGGCAGACTTTTTACCACTAGAGACACCTGGAAAGCCCCAATATATAGTTAGTAACAATCTATAATTATTTATAATTAGAAATTACATAACACAAACATTTCACAATGCTGAAAAGAATTACTCAGATATTGTTTAGATCTTTCTGTGCTTGGCTCTTCTGAAAAATAAAAAAAAAAAACTATTTAGTCATTGCAACTAAAAACTGATATGCAGCATACTGCCTCAAAATCCATCAAGCACTGTAGAATTTAAGTATAGAGCTTTATATATGGGGCCACCCAAGATGGACAGGTCATGGTGGAGAGGTCTGACAGAATGTGGTCCACTGGGTAGGGAATGGCAAACCACTTCAGTATTCTTGCCTTGAGAACCCCATGAACAGTATGAAAAGGCAAAAAGATAGGACACTGAAAGATGAACTCCCCAGGTCAGTAGGTGCCCAATATGCTACAGGAGATCAGTGGAGAAATAACTCTAGAAAGAATGAAGGGATGGAGCCAAAGCAAAAACAACACCCAGTTGTGGATGTGACTGGTGATAGAAGCAAGGCCCAGTGCTGTAAAGAGCAATATCGCATAGGAACCTGGAATGTTAGATCCATGAATCAAGACAAATTGGAAGTGGTCAAACAGGAGATGACAAGAATGAACATCGACATCTAGGAATCAGTGAACTAAGATGGACTGGAACGGGTGAATTTAACTCAGATGACCATAATATCTACTACTGTGAGGAGGAATCCCTTAGAAGAACTGGAGTAGCCATCGTAGTTAACAAAAGAGTCCAAAATGTAGTACTTGGATGCAGGCTCAAGAACGACAGAATGATCTCTGTTCATTTCCAAGGTAAAACATTCAATATCACGGTAATCCAAGGCTATGCTCTGACCAGTAACGCTGAAGAAGCTGAAGTTGAACAGATCTATGAAGACCTACAAGACCTTTTAGAACTAATACCCCAAAAAGATGTCCTTTTCATTATAAGGGACTGGAATGAAAAAGTAGAAAGTCAAGAAACACCTGGGGTAACAGGCAAATTTGGCCATGGAATACAGAATGAAGCAGGCCAAAGGCTAATAGATTTTTGCCAAGAGAACACACTAATCATGGCAAACACCCTCTTCCAACAACACAAGAGAAGACTCTGCACATGGACATCACCAGATGGCCAACTCCAAAATCAGACTGATTATATTTTTTGAAGCCAAAGATGGAGAAGCTCTATAGAGTCAGCAAAAACAAGACTGGGAGCTGACCATGGCTCAGATCATGAACTCCTTATTGCCAAATTCAGACTGAAATTAAAAAAAGTGGGGAAAACCACTAGACCATCCAGGTATGACTGAAATCTAATGCCTTAGGATGATACAGTGGAAGTGAGAAACAGATTTAAGGGACTATATCTGATAGACAGAGTACCTGATGAACTATGGACGGAGGTTCCCGACACTGTACAGGAGACAGGGAGCAAAATCATCCCCAAAAAAAGAAATGCAAAAAAGCAAAATGGCTGTCTGGGGAGACCTTACAAATAGCTGTGAAAAGAAGAGAAGCAAAAAGCAAAGGAGAAAAGGAAAGATACACCCATTTAAATGCTGAGTTCCAAAGAATAGCAAGGGGAGATAAGAAAGCCTTTCTCAGCGATCAGTGCAAAGAAATAGAGGAAAATAATAAAATGGGAAATACTAGAGATCACTTCAAGAAAATTAGAGATACCAAGGGAATATTTCATGCAAAGATGGGCACAATAAAGGACAGAAATGGTACAGACCTAACAGAAGCAGCAAATATTAAGAAGAGGTGGCAAGAATACACAGAAGAACTGTACAAAAAAGATTTTCATGACTCAGATAATAACGATGGTGTGATCCCTCACCTAGAGCCAGACATCCTGGAATGCAAAGTCAAGTGGACCTTAGAAAGCATCACTACGAACAAAGCTAGTGGAGGTGAAGAATTCCAGTTGAGCTATTTCAAATCCTGAAAGATGATGCTGTGAAAGTGCTGCACTCAATATGCCAGCAAATTTGGAATACTCAGCAATGGCCACGGGACTGGAAAAGGTCAGTATTCATTCCAATCCCAAAACAAGGCAATGCCAAAGAATGCTCAAACTACCGCACAATTGCAATCATCTCACATGCTAGCAAAGTAATGCACAAACTTCTCCAAGCCAGGCTTCAGCAATACATGAATCGTGAACTTCCAGATGTTCAAGCTCGTTTTAGAAAAGTCAGAGGAATGAGAGATCAAATTGCCAACATCTGCTGGATCATGGAAAAAGCAAGAGAGTTCCAGAAAAACATCTATTTCTGCTTTATTAACTATGCCAAAGCCTTTGACTGTGTGGATCACAATAAAGTGATTCTGAAAGAGATGGGAATACCAGACCACCTGACCTGCCTCTTGAGAAACCTGTATGCAGGTCAGGAAGCAACAGTTAGAACTGGACATGGAACAACAGACTGGTTCCAAGTAGGAAAAGGAGTACGTCAGGGCTGTCTGTTGTCACCCTGCTTATTTAACTTCTATGCAGAGTACATCATGAGAAAGGCTGGGCTGGAAGAAGCACAAGCTGGAATCAAGATTGCCAGGAGAGATATCAGTAACCTCAGATATGCAGATGACACCA
>NW_024070191.1:4469606-4598166 GCF_014754425.2 Oryx dammah
ACGTCAGGGCTGTCTGTTGTCACCCTGCTTATTTAACTTATATGCAGAGTACATCATGAGAAAGGCTGGGCTGGAAGAAGCACAAGCTGGAATCAAGATCGCCAGGAGAGATATCAGTAACCTCAGATATGCAGATGACACCATCGTTATGGCAGAAAGTGAAGAAGAACTAAAGAGCCCCTTGATGAAAGTGAAAGAGGAGAGTTAAAAAGTTGGCTTAAAGCTCAACATTCAGAAAACTAAGATCATGGCATCCGGTCCCATCACTTCATAGGAAATAGAAGGGGAAACAGTGGAAACAGTGTCAGACTTTATTTTGGGGGGCTCCAAAATCACTGCAGATGGTGACTGAAGCCATGAAATTAAGAGACGCTTACTCCTTGGAAGGAAACTTATGACCAACCTAGATAGCATATTAAAAAGCAGAGACATTACTTTGCCAACAAAGGTCCATTTAGTCAAGGCTATGGTTTTTCCAGTAGTTATGTATGGCTGTGAGAGCTGGACTATAAAGAAAGCTGAGAGCTGAAGAATTGATGCTTTTGAACTGTGTTGTTGGAGAAGACTCTTGAGAGTCCCTTGGACTGCAAGGAGATCCAACCAGTCCATCCTAAAGAGATCAGTCCTGGGTGTTCATTGGAAGGACTGATGTTGAAGGTGAAACTCCAATACTTTGGCCACCTGATGCGAAGAGCTGACTCATCTGAAGAGACCCTGATGCTAGAAAAGATTGAGGGCATGAGGAGAATGGGACAACAGAGGATGATATGGTTGGATGGCATCACTGACTCAATTTGGATGAGTTTGGGTAGACTTTGGGAGTTGGTGATGGACAGGGAGGACTGGTGTGCTGCAGTCAATGGGGTCACAAAGAGTAGGACACAACTGAGCAACTGAACTTAACTGAGAGCTTTATATACAACATTTCTGTCTTGCTATCAAAATTAAAAAAAATGAAATGAATAGAACTTTTTTATTAACAAGAGTGAAGATAGATGTTAACGTTGAATGAAAGAATTATAGGCTAGAAAGGAAATTGATCCTCAAGTTTTTAACCCATGCACTTAGATTTTAAATCTTTGTAAAATCCCATCAGTGTTTATAAGCTTATTTCTAGGAGAAGTTAATCTTAAATAGTAATTATGGAACAGTTCTCTAGTTGAAAGGTGTCCATATTTCTCTTGTGACTTAAAAACAAACAAACAAAATAATATGTCCTTTGTCTTCCATTTTCCTTAAAAAAACATATTTTTTCAATAAAAATACTCCATCCAGTAGTTATCTTCCAATGGCTTTAGTCTTCCTTCAGGCCCTGCATTTGCTTTTGTGAGGAAAGTAATCTAATATTTTCAACTTTTTAACTAATCAGTACTGTTGATCTGGTTTTAGTAAGTGTTCCATTATGCTGAAAGTGTTGAAAATTATGCTAATATCATTTTAGGTTTTATTTTGGATTTAAGCTAAGAATTCTAGGAATGGGTTTCTTTTTTTCTATCTTCCGTATCTATTCTTTATCATATGTATGTAAATTTCAAAAACATACTCCTTTCAGTTCTTCATGGTTTGATCCAAGTACCAGTGTGATGTAATTATCATACATTTTAAGAGATTCTTTATATTCAATGGAGTCATTAAACACTATAAACAATTTGTTTTGTTACCTTCTTTTGGGGGGTGGTGTTTCTGAAAAACATGTTTTATTATTATTTAACAACTATAAGATAAAAATCAAACACATGCTGTTAGAATTCTTCTAATCTTTAAGTATAAAATGGCTTTGACTCATATTTTTTCAGGTTTCTTGGATTCATTTTCTTTGGTTAGAGGGCCCTTTTCCCGAGAAATGTTAGCTTCACAAGGCAGGATGTTATCTAATTCACTCAGGATGGGTCTAAAGCACTCAAAACAGTGCCTGGAACACAGTAAACACTGTTTATTGGTTTCCTGTCTGATGTTCTGAATGAAAGGAATTGAAACACAAAGCGAGACCAAAGGACAGGAAGGACAGAACACACCCACTTTGTAACTGCCTAATCTTATGTAGGCCCTCTAATATTTAGTAACGTCTCCACTGAACTCAGGCAATGGCACCCCATTCTAGTACTCCTGCCTGGAAAATCCCATGGATGGAGGAGCCTGGTAGGCTGCAGACAATGAGGTCGCTAAGAGTCAGACACGACTGAGCGACTTCACTTTCACTTTTCACTTTCATGCATTGGAGAAGGAAATGGCAACCCACTCCAGTGTTCTTGCCTGGAGAATCCCAGGGACGGGGGAGCCTGCTGGGGTCGCACAGAGTTGGACACGACTGAAGCGACTTAGCAGCAGCAGCACCCACTAAACTCTGAGCCACTCTAAGTCTTGCTTGCAAAGACCAATCTAGGAAAGTTGAGAGTATGTATCTTTTAATGAAATGAGACATGTTCACTAAAAATGGAATTGCAGAGATGTCTAGACTGGGAATCGATTCTATATGTCAAACCAGGTAAAGAATGGCTTCTTTAAAAGTGACCAAAGAATGTTTAGTCAGATGACTCTCTTCTGAGATCTATTTTCCTCAAAATTTGCAGGAAACAATGAATAACTTAGTATGTCTTTACACTGATGGTTGAGACCTGCCATGGCCTTGACTGTACACTCTTTGAAGAGAGAAGGTTTACCACGTTTAAAAGGGTAATGGTTACATCATCACAACATGTTGCCCTCCATATTAGCAAGCACACAAAGCTTTCTCCTATATTAAGGAACAAAACAAAGTCAGCACAACTTGAATTATTAAATATACATCCTAAACATTTTAAAAACTCTGTCTCTCTTTTTTTTTCAAATTTCTAGCAAACCTACTTCATCTTCTGTGCATTCACTTTGCCCCTCGGTGCTGAAGTCCTCAGCTGTGCTCGTTCAGTTCTCAGCAACAGTCAGCTCACTGTTGATGAAAATATTTCTTAACTCCATTTTAATTTTCACTTAAAACCTGCTTTTCCTACCAACAGACTGTGGCCATAATTTGTTTTGGTCATTTTACCAACTTGAATTTTATTTTTGAACTTAAAAATCCCCTTGGTTCCTGTGCATTTTTGCCTTTTCTTTTCCTTTCTTCCTATCTTTAAAGTCACTTGCATTAATATTTAAATGCTTTGAATGGGTGTTTATTGATTAAAATGGCTACTCTTGAAAAAAAAAAAAGAAGAAGAAAAAAGCTTTATCCCAAACCATGACTGACTGTAAGCAATTTATCAAAAGCTGCCAATTGACCTGATTTTCCTCCCTTTTTACAAAAGGAGTAGGGTGGTGAGCATCTGTTCAGCTTCCCCGGAAAGCCTCTGGGTGGATGCCACCTCAATACCTTTTTTCTTTATAAACCAAGCACCATGAATGATATTAGGCAATATCATAATATTTGTCACTGATGTGTTTAAATCTCTCTTTTCAAGTACTGGTAGATTGTCTATTTTTAAAAGTGTTTAAAATGTTTTAGTCAGAGAAAGGGAAAAAGGAGTTTTGGAAGCATTGGTAAAAGAAACTTTTGAATATATCTAGCATATTATGTAAAATACTCTCTATATATCACACACCATAGTTGATATCTGCCAGAGATATATAGTATATAATACATAAATCTACTATATGTATTATATGCTCTATTATATATATACAAGCATAATGTATATATGGGAGAAAGATGGATTCCAACAAAAGTCAATATGCATCACTGTTTAAATCATTTCCAAGGTTCATGCAGATTAAAATAAAATTATTAATATATCTAAAATGCCTTTATATTACTCAACTATAGAAAAGAATGAAGTAATACCATTTGCCCCAACAAGAATGGACCTAGAGATTATCACCTTAAATGAAGTAAGTCAGGCAGTGACTTACTTACTCCTTGGTGTCTCACACGGTAAAGAATCTGCCTGCAGTAGTGCAGGAGACCTAGGTTCAAACCCAGGGCCAGGAAGGTCCCCTGGAGAAGGGAATGGCAACCCACTCCAGTATTCTTGCCTGGAGAATTCCATAAATAAAGGACTCTGGCGGGCTGCAGTTCATGGGCTTGCAAAGAGTCAGACGCCACTGAGCTACTAACAGTTTCACTGTTCACTTTTGCATCACTTAATATGGATAATGAAAAATGGTACAAACAAATTTACTTATAAAACAGAAAACAAACTTTTGGTTACCACAAGACTTCCCTTTGGGGTTGAAAGATAAGTTAGAAGTTTGGGATTAAGAAATACACACTATTGGAATGAGATAGAGAACCCAGAGACAAACCCATGCACTTATGGGTACCTTATTTTTGACAAAGTAGGCAAGAATATACAATGGGGCAAAGAAAGCCTCTTCAATAAGTGGCGTTGGGAAAACTGGACACATATGTACAAAAGAATGAAATTAGATCAGTACCTAATGCCATACACAAAGATAAACTCAAAATGGATTAAAGACCTAAATATAAGGTCATTAAACTCTTAGAGGAGAACATAGGCAGAACACTCAATGACAGAAATCAAAGCAAGATCTTCTATGACCCACCTCCTAGAGTAATGGAAATAAAAACAAAAATAAGTGGGAACTAATTAAACTTAAAAGCTTTTGCACAGCAATGGAAACTACAAGCAAGGTGAAAAGACAACCCTCAGAATGGGAGAAAATAATAGCAAAGGAAACAACGGATAAAGAATTAATTTCCAAAATATACAAGCAGCTTATACAAATCAATACCAGAAAAGCAAACAACCCAATCAAAAAGTGGGAAAGGGACCTGAAGAGACATTTCTCTGAAGAAGACATACAGATGGCTAACAAGCACATGAAAAGATGATCAACATCACTCATCACCAGAGAAATGCAAATCAAAGCTACAATGAGATACCACCTCATACCAGTCAGGATGGTCATCACTGGTGCACTGGGAGGACCCAGAGAGATGATATGGGGAAGGAGGTGGGGGGGCGTTCAGGATTGGGAACTCATGTACACCCGTGGTGGATTCATGTCAATGTATGGCAAAACCAATACAGTACTGTTAAGTAAAATGAAAAAAAATAATAATAAAAAGTCTACAAACAATAAATGCTAGACAGGGTGTGGAGAAAAGGGAACTCTCTTGCACTGTTGGTAGGAATGTAAACTGATACAGCCACTATGGGAGATGGCATGGAGAAACCCTAAAAAGCGATGAATAAAACCACCATATGACCCAGCAATCCCACTCCTAGCTGTACATCCTGAGGAAATCAAAACTGAAAAAGACACATGTACCCCAGTGTTCACTGCTGCACTATTTACAATAGCCAGATCATGGAAGCAACCTAGATGTCCATCAGCAGATGAATGGATAAAGAAGTTGTGGTGTATATATATATACAATGGAATACTACTCAGCCATAAAAAGGAACACATTTGAATCTGTTCTAAAGCAGTGGAAAAATTAGAGCCTACTATACAGAGTGAAGTAAGTCAGAAAGAGAAATATAAATATCATATACTGAAACATATATATGGAATCTTAAGAGATGGCACTGATGAATTTATTTTCAGGGCAGCAATGGAGAGACAGACATAGAGAACAGACCTATGGACATGGTGGGAGGAGAGGAGGGAGAAGGGGACATGTATGGAAAGAGTAACATAGAAATTTACAATTCAGTTCAGTTGCTCAGTTGTGTCTGACTCTTTGTGACCCCATGAACTGCAGCATGCCAGGCTTCCCTGTCCATCACCAACTCCTGGAGTTGACCCAAACTCACATCTATCAAGTTAGTGATGCCATTCAACCATCTCATCCTCTGTCATCCTCTTCTCCTCCTGCCCTCAATCTTTTCCAGCATCAGGCTCTTTTCAGATGAGTCAGTTCTTCACATCAGGTGGCCAAAGTACTGGAGTTTCAGCTTCAAAACCAGTCCTTCCAATGAACACCCAGGACTGATCTCTTTAGGATGGACTGGTTGGATCTCCTTGCAGTCCAAGGGACTCTCGAGAGTCTTCTCCAACACCACAGCTCAAAAGCATCAATTCTTCAGTGCTCAGTTTTCTTTATAGTCCAACTTTCACATCCATACATACTGGAAAAAACATAGCCTTAACTAGAAGGACCTATGTTGACAAAGTAATGTCTCTGCTTTTTAATATGCTGTCTAGGTTGGTCACAACTTTTCTTCCAAGAAGTAAGCGTCTTTTAATTTCATGGCTGCAATCACCATCTGCAGTGATTTTGGAGCCCCCCAAAAATAAAGTCAGCCACTGTTTCCACTGTTTCCCCATCTATTTGCCATGAAGTGATGGGACCAGATGCCATGTCTTAGTTTTCTGAATGTTGAGCTTTAAGCCAACTTTTCACTCTCCTGTTTCACTTTCATCAAGAGGTTCTTCTTCACTTTCTTCACTTTCTGCCATAAGGGTGGTGTCATCTGCATATCTGAGGTTATTGATATCTTTCCTAGCAATCTTGATTCCAGCTTGTGCTTCTTCCAGCCCAGCCTTTCTCATGATGTACTCTGCATAGAAGTTAAATAAGCAGGGTGACAATATACAGCTTTGACGTCCTCCTTTTCCTATTTGGAACCAGTCTGTTTTTCCATGTCCAGTTCTGTTACCATATGTAAAATAGATAGCCAACGGGAATTTGTTGTATGACACAAGGAGCTCAAACAAGGACTCTGCGACAGGCTGAAGGGTGGAATGGGGAGGGAGATGGAAGGGAGGTCTGGGAGGGAGGGGCTATGGGTGATTATTGTTGATGTATGACAGACAAACCACAAAAATTCTGTAAAGCAATTATCCTGCAATTAAAAATTAACAAGAAAAAGAAATACAGACCACGAAATAAACAACCATGGCCCAATGCATAGCACAAGGAGTTATATTCAGTATCTTGCAATAATCTATAGCGGAAAATAATCTGGAATATAATATATATGTATGTGTATACACATATATATATACACACACATATATACATATACATATATATATACCTGAATCATTTTGCTGTACATTTGAAACTAACACAACGGTATGAACAGACTATACTTCAATTAAAGGATAAAAAAATAAATAAATGCCTTTATAACCAAGAACCTTTAGACTAAATTCTCAAGCTTGAAGAAACTGCATTATTTTTAGTTAGTTTCTGTTTACAAGTCTTTTCCATGTTTACATTCATAAAGGATGTAAGAATTTGATGAAGCTAAGACCAGAGGACTATATATATATATATATATATATGCCTGAGATAGAATAAACATGTTATTTCCCTCAGTAAGAAGAAAGTACATACCTTCCTGTCATCCAATTATGAATATAAGTTCCCAGCAAATGAGAACATTTCTTACTAAAGACACTCAGAGCACTTTTCCAAGTACCAGCTGCCACCTGGGCTCTGCATTACAGGTAGTGGAGATGAATACAAAGATGTAGGTTATTCTAAACACAGGTGAAAGTCCAGTTCTGGACAGGCCTGAAACGTAAATTGTAAACACCCAGTGAGAGTAACTTAGGGAGCTCTGTGGTTAGTTTACTCTCAAGCTGTCTGCTGTCAAAGTGAGACTTTAACCTGCACAATTAATTACTCCACAACTGTCAGGTGATACAATGACTGGATTTTCAAAACAGTTGTCTAAGGAATGCATATTCCTCTAGAATTTTTATTTTTTACTTTATTTTACTTTACAATACTGTATTGGTTTTGCCATACATTGACATGAATCCACCATGGGTGTACATACATTCCCAAACATGAACCCCCCCTCCCACCTCCCTCCCCATAACATCTCTCTGGGTCATCCCCGTGCACCAGCCCCAAGCATCCTGTGTCCTGCATTGGACATAGACTGGTGATTCGTTTCTTACATGATAGTATACATATTTCAATGCCCTTCTCCCAAATCATCCCACCCTCTCCCTCTCCCTCAGAGTCCAAAAGTCTGCTCTACACATCTGTGTCTCTTTTGCTGTCTCCCATACAGGGTCATCATTGCCATCTTTCTAAATTCCATATATATGTGTTAGTATACTGTACTGGTGTTTTTCTTTCTGGCTTACTTCACTCTGTATAATCTCTCCTCTAGAATTTTTAAACTAAATCAAACTGAATGATCAGAAAAGCATGTATTAGAGATTATAGCATCCTTTCATAGATATGCACCACATACTCATTTTACTTTATGTTTCCTGTGTTCTTTTATCCATATAGTAAAATCTATTTCCCCAAGTTTCTGAGGTTAGGTCATTTTTAGATTACACATAATGTCAAAATATGTAACACTTTAGGGAAGTAGTCCTTTTTCATCAAGAAGGTTCAAAATCTAACTTAACATAGACCTGACATGTAGAAATATTTAAGTATTTAAAATAATATCTCTGATAAATAGTGGTAAAGAATCTGCCTGCCAATGCAGGAGACACAAGTCATGGGTTCGATCTCTGGGTCAGGAACATCCCCTGCAGGAGGAAATGGCTACCCACTCCAATAGTCCTGCCTGGAGAATTCCATGGACAGAGGAATCTGGCAGGTTACAGTCTATAGGATTGCAAAAACATGACTGAGTCCATAAGCATTAGGCATGTACTGACCAGTAACAGGCTGGCCTACTCAATTTATACACATTCAGCAGTTTGGGATAATTGAGTTGCATACAATATGACCTGTCAAATTCCCACTGGTAATAGATTTTTAAATGTACATTATTCTTAAAATGTACGTTAAAATGTAATTAGATGAGTGCTAGGACCTGCCACCCTTGTTTCACAAGGTTAAACATGAAAACAAAGGTATTACCTCCTGGATGGGATGTGGGATTCTAGTGAAGGAGGGAAGCCTGGGGTGATTTCAGCTTCCTGGCCTGAGCCGAGTGCAGGCCGCAGGCTACTACCTGAGGCTGGACTGTGAGGGAGCACCGGGTGAGGCATGCATCTGAGGCAGAGTGACAGGAGTGGCTCGCTTAATGCACGTTGAATCCGGACGCTTAGTACACATCCAGGCAGAAGTGTCAGGCAAGCAGTCTGGATATAGCCTTCTGGGGCTAATCAGAGACAGTTGGAGGGGAGGAGCTGCTGCTGTTTTTCAGTGGCTCAGTCGCGTCAGACTGTTTGGGGTCCCATGGACTGTAGCACACCAGGCTTCCGGGTCCTTTACCATCTCCTAGTTTGCTCAAACTCACGTCCATCGAGGGAGGAACAGACATGCAGGCATTTAAAGCCAAGAAACTGGACTGTGTCAGCCAGAGTGAGGAGAAACAGAAAAGGGATAGAACCGAACTGAGAGTTAACTGGCCCGTTGCTGGGGAAGGAGGCTGAGGAGTGGATCAGGTTAGACTTGAGCCTGCAAAGGAGAGCTTCTCTTGGAAGGTGAAAGATTCAAGAGAGCCAGTCAAGAGTGACAAAGCACCCAAGGCTGTCTGTGGAAAGGGCTCAGCCCCACAACCTGCACTCTTCCCACACACTCTCCCGCCTGAGCCTAATTCCTCTCCGACGCATGTGAATTTGGTAATGCCCCTGTACCTTTTGTTACTGCTCCTTCTGCTCACATGTGACAGGTCAATAAACTGGGAGCTGACTTGTTGGAACAAGGAATAACGACTGTGACTGGAAAACCATCAGACCCAGAGGGTGGCACTCGAATCTCTCAAAAACTGGTCTTCGCTGGGTCCCAACTGGGGCTCTTTTTATATACAAGCTTCGCTGGTACTCAGAGGGTAAAGAGTCTGCCTATAATGCTGGAGACCTGGGTTTCATGCCTGGGTTGGGAAGATCCCCTGGAGGAGGGCATGGCAACCTACTCCAGTATTCTCGCCTGGAGAACCCCATGGACAGAGGAGTATGGTAGCCTGGCAAGACCTGGTCCATGGGGTCGCAAAGAGTTGGACACGACTGAGCAACTCACACTTTACATACAGGAGCGGAAGGGGCGGGGCCACTGTGGCACCGACCAATGGCTGAGCGGCGCTATAGCTCAGGCCAGCCTGGCTCCTCCCACAGAAAGACAAGGGCCCAGCATGGCGGGGTCTGAAGAAGCAAGTACCCAGCCGCTCCAGGAAGGCTGTCCTCCAGCCCTGAGTGATGGGAGGGGCACGCAGGCGGCGGAGACTGCCGGTGGCCACGCAGAGGTTGCTGCTGCGACTCTGGGATGGCCGTCTGCCGGGGCGGGCACCGTGGGCGCAGCCTGCCGCTCACCTTACTGGTCAGCTCCTGGAGGGAGGGCTTGGTCCAGGAGCCGGGGTCCCGGGGGCTCTCGCACTGGGTGGGCGGCGGATGGGCCTGAGAGCGGGGGCCTGCGTCACATCCCGCTCCAGTTGTGAAGGCCACTATTACACTTTCACCACGTGCAATTTATCTTCGAAATTTTTTTTTTTTTAATTTTTACAATGTTTTGCTGGCTCCTGCCTTACAACAACGAGGCATAGTTATACATATATCCCCTCCCTCTTCAGCCTCCCTCCCCTCCGCCGCCCCACCCCTCTTGGCCACCACGGAGCTCCAGACTGGGCTCCCTGCGTGACAGAGCAACTTCTCACCAGTTATCTCTTTTACACACGACAGTGTCTGTATGGTGACGCGACTTTCTCCGTTCATCCCGTTCCCTCAAGTCTTCAGTTTTTCTCTTTATTAGAAACAGCCACCCTGTCCCTGTTATATCCTTCAGCCAAGTGGTAGGTCACGCCTACAAGCCACAGCCTTTCACTGGAGCACAAGCATCAAGTCTTCCATTTCTTGAGGACTCTGAGCCATCACTGATTGTCAGTATAAAGTCTCTCTCTCACACACACACACTCCTTGGGTTTTGAGATGCACACATACGGAGTTTACATGTGTTTCACAGCAACCCTTTACTCCAACCACTTGTTTTTATATACAACCAACAACCCAGTCTCAGGAGCCATTTTAGAAACTACCTATCCCTTTACAAAACTCTGAATTTTGAATAATTTCTCAGAGGTATTTGAGTTTATATTGCTATTACCTACTTAAACACCACAAAAAATATTATTAGGAAGCAAATATATCACATGATGATTCCACACAGTACTGAGAAACTGGATAAATTATATTACATCATGAAAAACTTACAGTAAAACTCAAAATCTCAGGGACAAAGTAACAAAAGAAATGAATACATAGTCTCTGGGTTGGTATGTGTTATTCTTCATTAAAATTTCCTGTTCACATCTGTATCTCCTTCCTTACATCAAAATACTATTCAAAATCATTTTGCAATCATATTATTGCTTCACAGGTTTTTATAGAAAAACAAGCACACACACATACACTTATATGTATTCATGCACTTGTAATACACACAACTTTATTTTGCATAGCCATGTCTGTGCTCAGTTGCTTCAGTCATGTCTGATTCTTTTTGACCCCTTCAACCGCAGCCAGCCAAGCTCCTCTGTCCATGAGGTTCTCCCTATAAAAATACTGGAGTGGGTTGCCATTTCCTCCTCCAGGGGATCTTCCCCACCCAGGGACTGAACCCACATCTCCTGTATTTTCTGCATTGCAGGTGGATTCTATACTGCTGACTCACCAGGAAAGCCAAAATAGCCGTGTATGGATTCTCAATTTTATATTCTGGGCAACTGTATAACCACCAAAAGGATAAAATAAGAGTGACCTTTTTTACAACTTAGAAACTCAGAAAAACTAAATATATTAATATGTTTTCCCAGTTTCAACTCAGCCCATAAAATGATAAATTCCTGTGTGTAGAAATGGAATCATCAGTGATTTCTTCACTGGACTTCACTATATATGACCAATTAAACCTACCTGGGCTGTTGCACTTTTATATAAGGTCGACACATGAAAAAGCCAACTCAGAAATTCAACTTGCTGTTGAACAAAATAAATCAGTAAGGCTTATTAGCCTGACCTTAACAGCCCTAACCCAAAATTATGTCTCTCTTCTCCTTTTTGCAAACTATAAGTCCTTTTTTGACCACATCTAGAAAAGCACATCTTTGGTTAATGACTTTTCACAATAAAGATCCAATCTATAAAAGGAAATAAATCCTGACAAAACCAATGTTAACACTTTCACCCTTACTTTGGCCTCCAGAAATAACTCAGAGAACAACCAATGTCTAGGACACTTCTTGAAAATGATGACTTGCTACATGTTTTAACATCTTTCCTCCCCAAAAGTGCTGGGCCCCTGTCTCCATCTTTATCTCCCTCACACCAAGTTAATCTAGTCTTCTTTCTGAAACTAGATAGCGAGAGAAATGGTCCTACCTTCACACAAAACACAGAGCTAGACCTAAAAGGCATTTCAAATAAGTTTTCTTAATGATGTCCCAAAGCTGGCTTTTCTGTATTCAATCACACACTGTTCTAAACCACAGTCTCATGTCCCACTTGCCTCAAACACTATAAAAGTAGTTTCAAAGAATGTACAGTTGACTTAATTATTCTAACAAACATCTCATATGTGATAATGAATTATCCAGCATTAACTAAAACTTTATGAATTGTTCTCTGATATAATGAATTGTTCTTTGAAATAATAAGAATTGTTTCTCACATTCAAGCAAATACTTTTTTCAGTCATGTGTTCAAACATGCACATATTAAAGTTATTACAGTTCTAATTATCAGTTCTAATGAGGTGGATGAAACTGGAGCCTATTATACAGAGTGAAGTAAGCCAGAAAGAAAAACACCAATACAGTATACTAACACATATATATGGAATTTAGAAAGATGGTAATGATGACCCTGTATGCGAGACAGCAAAAGAGACACAGATGTTTAAAACGGACTTTTGGACTCTGTGGAAGAGGGAGAGGGTAGGATGATTTGGGAGAATGGCATTGAAACATGTATACTATCATGTAAGAAACGAATCGCCAGTCTACGTTCGATACAGGATACAGGATGCCTGGGGCCGGTGCACGGGGATGATCCAGAGAGATGATATGGGAAGGGTGGTAGGAGGGGGGTTCAGGATTGGGAACTCATGTACACCCGTGGCTGATTTATGTCAATGTATGACAAAACCAATACAGTATTGTAAAGCAACATAAAGTAAAAATTAAAATTAAAAAAATAAAGTTATTACAGATTTATTACAGATGGGCAAAGCTGTTTTTTTCCCCAAATGAACCATATATTCTTTAATGAAGAATTCCCTATCAAATATGGCCAGTTTAAAAGCCTATGAGATTCTGTTCTTCCTTTGTTCCAATGGTATCCATTCCAGGGGGACACAGTCAGCTTTCTAGAAAACTCCAAAGCAGCAGTTTCTGCTTAATATAACAGAAATATTAGCTCACAGCAACTGCAGTTTCCCTATTGCCTTTTTTACCCCCCTGTGTACCACTTCTTAAGTTTTTATTAAATTTGTTACAACATTGCTTCCACTTTGTGTTTGGGTTTTTGGCCACAAAGCTTGTGGGATGTGATCTCCCTGACCAGGAATCAAACCCATACCCCGTGCATTGGAAGGTGAAATCTTAACTACTGTCCTGCCAGGGAAGTCCCTTGTTTCTCAATTATCTTGAGTTCAGAGGCTGTCCCAATCTCATGAGCTCAGAGGGTTGCCTCTTCTTTTCTTGTGAAAAAATAATCCTGGAGCTAATACTAAGAACACAGACTTCCTAGGTGCTTCAGTGGTAAAGAACCTGCCTGAAATGCAAAAGGCACAGGTCCTAGACACAGTCTTAGAGTGGGGAAGATCCCCTGGAGAAGGAAATGGCAACCCACTCCAGTATTCTTGCCTGAGAAGTCCCATGGACAGAGGAGCTTGGTGGGCTATAGTCCATGGGGTCACAAAGAGTTGGATAGTACTTATCATTGACTAAAAAACAGGGACAACGATACTAAGAACAGGAGACCCTGAGGCAAAGATTGGCCTTTGCAGCTATTCCAGAGTTGTTTTGTTTGCTGAGTCATTTACCATTGAAATCAGCCTTCTGAGTGTTTATTATCACCCTTCCACTCTGATGATAAAGGTATTTTCAGACATCTCTGACTAGTTGAGAAATCTGCAAGGCAGAGTGAGGTTCTTGGAAGGCTTTACAGGGCAAGGAGGAAGAGTCCCACATACCTTGTAATAGAACCAGTTGTTTGTTTGGGCCATGATAAATTCTTCCCAGATCTGCAGTGAGGACTTTCTACCGGTAAGTTTTGCTTTTCTAAAAATCTGAAGGTGTCACTAGAACGTACATAGTTTATCATTATCCAGAAACCCCTGCTTCTAGCATTAAACATTTTTAACCTTAATGAAAGACATTTTATTTTTGAATTTGGCAAAAATAAAATTAAAATTTTATAGCTCTTAAAAAATTGCCTAAATAAACCTTGCATTTGAGGCTTTTTCAATCTCTCTTTATTCTCAGGGATAATTTCCAAACAAGGAATTAAATGGATCAGCAGAGACATAGAAAAAGCTTCTAAGGAGATTGGTTATGAAACTCATTTAAGGTCTAATCATTCTTTCTGGTACTAATTTCTTTCCACCCACTAAATCATTACCTTCACTAACAGTGATTAAAACTAAGCTCAAAGCTGGCTCATGTCCTTCTAATGACTATGGTCCAAAGCCTCCTGTTGAGAAGAAGAGCTCCCCTCAGAGTCAGTAGACACAGCTCAAAGAGGGCTGAGGAGGAGTTACAGTATTTGTGGACGTGAAGCAGAGAAAAGGCTCAATTTGAAGAAGGAAGAGGGCTTTCCAAATTTTTAAACATGCAACACCTAAAGCATATTTATTTGTAAGAGCTGAATTTTGCAGGTGAAAATCAATTGACACCTTCAGGATAATCAGGGAACGCAACATAGTAGATGAAGATGTCAATAATCACTCATTTCTTTGGACTGAAGTCAGATCCCATATGCAGTGCAGAAATGAATCACCACTTTTTGTTTGTTTGTTTTTTCAAAAGATCACTGACAAGTCTTAAGTGCAGGGGCAAAAGTGGCTGCTAATTTTTTAAATAAATTGAGATTTGTCCATCTGTCCTGTAGTTACATGCGATTCTTATAAAATGCAGAAGCTAATATATACTCACTACAATAAAGGTAGATGAGGGAGTAATTCTATTCAAAAACTCCATGACTAATGATAGAATGAACACAGCTTTAGCAGAACCTGTCAACTGCTTTCTCACAAAGTTTAGTTTGGAATACTAATAATCATAAATTGACCTTTCAACCTTTAAAATTGTGCATATACCCTAAAATACATGATAGAGAATTACTTCCTAAGAAGCACTTTCTTACAGAGTTCTGAATTATTGAATTACCTTTTTTCACAAAACAGCTGATCCAACAGAGCAGTTATCCAATAGTGACAAGAAAAAGGGGTCTAAAAAATAAGTACATCAAAGGGGCTGAAGACCCAATATTAAAGAGTAGGAATAAAATAACTATGAGGGGATTTTAGAGATGTTGCCTAATTGGATATATGCTTATTTCACCTTCAATGTCTGTTTGAGTACTTACAAAGAACTGAAAATAGCATGGCTATTGAAAAAAAGGTGACATGCTATTTACAACAGAACTCTTTTTTTTTTTAATCATTTGTATCTTGCACCTAAAACTGATTTCTAGATGTTACAGCTCAGAAATAGCAAACAGTTTCTCTCAACTCTTCTCGTGTGATCGTCCCTCATCATAACCCCAGTCTGCTGAATTGATCAGACTGTGGAAGCAGATGTGAAAGAAAACCCTAGCATGTGTTCTCTCTTTTAAATGAAATGCTAATTTGGAAATATTACTGCTTGACCTGATTGATGCCATAGCTGTAGGGATTAAACAGAAATTTGTCAAGGGCTACAGAATTTACTACCCAGTCTGCTCGTTTACCAATTCCATTATACTAATTTAAAGAGGGAAAAAATCTGTAACATCCTGAGATTTGTGTTCAAAAGAATTGCAAACAAAATAGTTTCTTATGTTCACCAGTCAGAATGTTTGCTTAGTTTTTAAATGGATCAAATAACAAAATGAAATGCAGTGTTGCCTGGTTTCTGCTTTTTTAAAATGGTATAAGGAGATCAAACCAGTTGATACTAAAGGAAATAAACTCTGAATATTCATTGGAAGGAATAATGCTGCATTGGAAGCTCCAATATTTTGGTCACCTGATGTGAAGAGCCAACTCATTGGAAAAGACCCCGATCCTGGGAAAGATTGAGGGAAGAAGGAGAAGGGGGTGACAGAGGATGAGATGGCTGGATGGCATCACTGACTTGATGGATATGAGTTTGAGTAAATCCTGAGAGGTAGTGGAGGACAGAGGAGATTGATGGGCTGCAGTCCATGGGGTCATAAAGAATAGGACACGACTGAGTAACTGAACAACAACAACAATATCATCCAGCCTGATCCAGGTTAAAGGAAGAGTGTCAGGACCTGTGAATCTGAGCTGAACATCTGAGGAACAGAATTATGAGAGGTGATGGTCAGAAGATGAGGACTTTTGAAATCAAATATTGAAAAGAAAATTGGACAAAAAAGATGATGACAGCTGGGAAATCCCTGGAGGGGCTTGATTGTATCAAGTCAAGAAATTTTTCTCCAAGCTTTGGTTTTTGCTGGAAAATGGGAGTCTGGTAAAACATAAAGAAATAGGGAAAACTGAAGAGAAATAAAGACAGAAAAAGAGGATTGGAGTTAAGACAAAAATTAAATTAAAAATTAAAATTAAACAGAATTAAAGAAATTAAATTTAAAAAATTAAAATCAAAGAGAAGATACTGATGATTAGTCTTGCTCTTCAATCAAGCTAGAGAGTGAGGCTTCACAGAAAAAGAAAACCATGCAAATCTCAGACTGGGGGATGGACAACCAGAGGATCACGCCGAAGCAGTGGGTTTGGTAACCACTTGACAGCCAAGAGGCGGAGGAGCTGCACAGCAGGCAAAGTGGAGGGAGTGAACGGTGGTGGGGAGCAGAGAGGGAGAGCAGGTGCCAAGTGGTGGGGGCCACAGGGGGCTCGGATGAGGCTCCAGGACAGGGAGAGTGTCCATGGCGGACAGAGGAAGGGAAACCATGAGGTCACCTGAGAGAACAGACAAGTGAGGACACAGAGGGCTTATGCTATTGGGTAAGTTTCAGACAATATAATTCAATTAAGAGCACAGGGTTTTATTTTAGGTATAAGCATGTTTTTGAAGAGAAAATTGATATATACTTATAAAACAGTTTCAGGTCAAAGATTTGACTTATGTGATAAAGACACATCATGAAGAAAGAAAACACCTAAATCCTTATCGATGGTGCCTTTCTGACAGAGTAAGTGTTGACAATTTTCTTTTCCTTCAGAGGGGAAAAATTTTTGATTTAAGTTAGTGAGATGATGACGATAAAGCCTATTGTTAGTAATGACTCAAAAGTCATTCCATGGGATTTGCAAGGCAAGAGTACTGGAGTGGGTCGCCATTTCCTTCTCCAGGGAATCTTCCCAACCCAGGCGTGGAACCTAGGTCTCTCACATTGTAGACGGACGCTTCACCATCTGAGCCACCAGGGAAAACAGGATAAATACACATCATGAAGAAAGAAAACACCTAAATCCTTATCAATGGTGCCTTTCTGACAGAGTAAGTGTTGACAATTTTCTTTTCCTTCAGAGGGGAAAAATTTTTGATTTAAGTTAGTGAGATGATGATGACAAAGCCTATTCTTAGTAATGACTCAAAAGTCATAGTTTTAGGGGATGTTATTTCATTTAAAAACAGACGGAGCAAGACAGACTTATGAAAGACAGGACAAATCATGCCACTATGTGACTGGAAAAGCGGTTCTCAGCTAGTCCAGTTCAGTCACTCAGTCATGTCCGACTCTTTGCGGCCCCATGAACTGCAACACACCAGGATTCTCTGTCCATCACCAACTCTCAGAGGTTACTCAAACTCATGTCCATTGAGTCGGTGATGCCATCCAACCATCTCATCCTCTGTCCTCCCCTTCTCCTTCGGCCTTCAATCTTCCCCAGAATCAAGGTCTTTTCCAATGAGTCCATTCTTTGAATTAGATGGCCAAAGTATTGGGGCTTCAGCTTCAGCCTCACTCCTTCCAATGAATATTCAGGACTGATTTCCTTTAAGATGGACTGGATGGATCTCCTTGCAGTCCAAGGGACTCTCAAGAGTCTTCTCCAACACCACAGTTCAAAAGCATCAATTCTTCAGTGCTCAGCTTTCTTTTTAGACCATCTCTCACATCCATACATGACTACTGGAAAAACGGTATCTTTGACTAGATGGACCTTTGTTGGAAAAATAACATCTCTACTTTTTAATATGCTACCTAGGTTGGTTATAAATTTTCTTCCAAAGAGCAAGCATCTTTTAATTTCACTGCAATCACTATCTGCAGTGATTCTGGAGCCCCCCAAAATAAAGTCTGTCACTGTTTCCATTGTCTCCCCATCTATTTGCCTTGAACTGATGGGACTGGATGCCATGATCTTAGTTTCTGAATGTTGAGCTTTAAGCCAACTTTTTCACTTTCCTCTTTTACTTTCATCTAGAGGCTCTTTAGTTCTTCTTTGCTTTCTGCCATAAGGGTAGTGTCATCTGCGTATCTGAGGTTATTGATATTTCTCTTGACAATCTTGATTCCAGCTTGCACTTCATCCAGCCCAACATTTAGGATGATGTACTCTGCATATAATTTAAATAAGCAAGGTGACAATATACAGCTTTGACATACTCCTTTCCTGATTTGGAACCAGTCTGTTGTTCCATATCCAGTTCTAACTGTTGCTTCTTGACCTTCAGCTAAGTGCACTGTTAAAATGGAAAACACGGAAAACATAATTTATTAGAAAATGTAGGGAAGCCATCAGAGTTTAAGGAAAATTAAAAATACAAGAGAGATGACTGGAGGAAAGACAGCTCTATCTACGAGATGTCAAAACAATAAAATTTCAAAGCAATTGCCAAAAAGCCCAAGACTGCTAACTGTGGTTGGAATGGCTTTGGAATGGAAAATAAAGACTTTCACTTCATTATGAATACTTTGATTGGGTGAAATACCTTGGTCTAATAAAATGATCATGGGTCACATTCTGAAGATGTAAAATAAATCCACTAATTCCAGAAAGCAAACTACCTGTTACCAACTACAGGATCAGATCATGAAGACCATAGAATAGATACAAGAGAATAAGGGGTACAGTAAGATTTCCTCTTCTTGTCTCTAAAATCACTGCAGATGGTGACTGCAGCCATGACATCAGATGATGTTTGCTTCTTGGAAGAAAGCTATGACAAACCTAGACAGTGTGTTAAAAATCAGAGACATTACTCTGCGGACAACAGTCCGTAGAGTCAAGGCAATGGTCTTCTGTCACATACGGTTGTGAGAGCTTGACCACAGAGAAGGTGGAGGGCTGAAGAATTGATGCATTTGAACTGTGGTGCTGGAGAGAAGACTCCTGAGGGTCCCTTGGACAGCAAGGAAATCAAACCAGTCAATCTAAAGGGAAAGCAACCCCTAATACTCATTGGAAGGACTAATGCTGAAGCTGAAACTCCAGTATTTTGGTCATCTGATGCGAATAGCTGACTCATTGGAAAAGTCATTTTCCAATGCTGAAAAAAGTGCTGAGAAAGATTGAGGGCAGAAGGAGAAGAGGGCATCAGAGGATGAGATGGCTGGATGGCATCACCGATGCAATGGACATGAACTTGGGCAAACTCCGGGAGATGGTGAGGGACAGAGAAGCTGGCATGCTGCAGTCCATGGGGTTGCAAAGAGTTGGACGTGACTGAGAACTGAACAACCACAAAAGGAGTGTAAAACCAAAAATTCAGACAATTTCATTACGATCATGCAAGGAAAAAGAGAATGCCAAGGAAAAGTAAGGTTTAAGACCTCCTCTAATTCACTGGAGAGGAAAGAAAGGTGGCACACAGAGCAGGGCACGTGGGGGCACCAGCCCCTGCAAGGAGGTGCCTTTAATAACTTTCAGGATTGAGAGAGAAAGAGAGTGAAAATAGGCATTAATGATGAAAGACTAAGCAAAAGATAAAGAAGACTTGCTTAATGCCGGATGTCACAACTAAAGGAGTGTGAATAGCATGATAAACAGCTGAGAAAGGAAAGAACTCTTTGAACATAACAGTGAGGCTTTGGGGAGGGCCGGCTCCCAACACAATTCAAAGAGCATAGGTTTTCCAGGCAGAATTCGGCTCTGCTTCTAGCTTATCTCCTGCTTGAGATAGGGCAAGGGACTTTAATCCACCTTAGTTTCATTATCAGTCAAACGGAGATTACTGTGTCTACACTAAAAGATTCTCGGTAACGCTCGTCTTCTAGATGTTGTGCTAATTTAGTTCATGAGCATACCTGTAATGATCACTTGCTATGTGGCCGTTGCTATCTATCCCATATGCTCTGACCATGACAAATTCAGTGCTTTCCCACAACTTAAAACCTCAGGAGGGACAGACAGACTACTGTTTACTACAGAAGTTGTAGTAAGTGCTGTTAAGACAAAAGAATAAAAGCAAAAGAATGAGTGATGAAGGTGCTGTTTTAGTTGATGCGGTTAGGAATCTGCTATCAAATAAAGTCTGGTAAAATATGTGTAGTTGTATGAATGGCTGTGTGCATACTACTAGATACACAGTAAAAGAGAGGGTTTTATTTGCAACATGTAATGTTACACCAGATGGTGCTAGACAATGAGAGTCTAAACTAAGAAGTTTCAGAACAAACTGAAGGGATTAGAATGACATATTTTTAGAATAAGAAAAAAATAATAATTTCATCAGGTACATCATGGTTGCTATTTTAAAAGTCATTCCAGATGACTGGTGGGTGTAATACATCAATACATTCTTCAGGTTATGACACAGGACTGAGACCAAGTAATTGAGGAAACTGGACTCTGAGAGTTCTCCAGTGTGGGGACTGAGTGATAAGACCAGCACAGAAGAGAGGACCTCTCGTTCATCTGAGCATCTCTGAACTCACTCATAAATATAGCACATTGCATTTAAGGGGCGGGGGGTGGCGAAAGTGAGGATGAGATGGCTATGTTATTCCAAGCCAAATGGTGAAACAAATTGTAATAGAATATGATAAAATGAGGCACATACTTACATGAACCGTGAACTCCAGATGTTCACTGGTTTTAGAAAAGGCAGAGGAACCAGAGATCAAATTGCCAACATCCACTGTTTCATGGAAAAAGCAAGAGAGTTCCAGAAAAACATCTATTTCTGCTTTATTGACTATGCTAAAGCCTTTGACTGTGCAGATCACAATAAAGTGTAGAAAATTCTGAAAGAGATGGGAATACCAGACCACCTGACCTGCCTCTTGAGAAATCTGAATGCAGGTCAGGAAGCAACAGTTAGAACTGGACATGGAACAACAGACTGGTTCCAAATAGGAAAAGGAGTACGTTAAGGCTGTATATTGTCACCCTGCTTATTTAACTTCTATGCAGAGTACATCATGAGAAACGCTGGGCTGGAAGAAGCACAAGCTGGAATTAAGATTGCCGGGAGAAATATCAATAACCTCAGCTATGCAGATGACACCACCCTTATGGCAGAAGGTGAAGAGGCACTAAAAAGCCTCTTGATGAAAGTGAAAGTGGAGAGTGAAAAAGTTGGCCTAAAGCTCATCATTCAGAAAACTAAGATCATGGCATCTGGTCCCATCACTTCATGTCAAATAGATGGGGAAACAGTGGAAACAGTGTCAGACTTTATTTTTGGGGGCCCCCAAATCACTGCAGATGGTGATTGCAGCCATGAAATTAAAAGATGCTTACTCCTTGGAAGGAAAGTTATGACCAACCTAGACATCATGTTAAAAAGTAGAGATGTTACTTTGCCAACAAAGGTCCATCTAGTCAAGGCTATAGTTTTTCCAGTGGCCATGGATGGATGTGAGAGTTGGACTGTGAAGAAAGCTGAGTGCTGAAGAATTGATGCTTTTGAACTGTGGTGCTGGAGAAGACTCTTGAGTCCCTTGGACTGCAAGGAGATCCAACCAGTCTATTCTGGATTCATGTCAATGTATGGCAAAACCAATACAGAATTGTAAAGTAAAATAAAAAATAAATTAAAAAAAAATAAAACAAAATAAAGGAAATCAGTCCTGGGTGTTCTTTGGAAGTACTGATGCTAAAGCTGAAACTCCAATACGTTGGCCACCTCATGCAAAGAGTTGACTCATTGGAAAAGACTCTGATGCTGGGAGGGTTTGGGGGCAGGAGGAGAAGGGGACGACAGAGGATGAGATGGCTGGATGGCATCGCTGACTCAATGGGCATGAGTTTGGGTGAACTCTGGGAGTTGGTGATGGACAGGGAGGCCTGGCATGTTGCAATTTATGGGGTCACAAAGGGAGTCAGACATGACTGAGTGACTGAACTGAACTGAAGTTTTTGGCTTCTGGTGAGCCCTAAGTTTCAACTACGATTCTACCATTTCAAGACCCTACTGAGCAGGGAGTAGTTTGTCAGAAATATTCTATGGAGTTGCAACAAAAATGCAGATTACTCAACACACATTTTTACACAAGAAGCAGAAATATCAGCAAGCATCAGAGAAAGCCACACACATGGGAACATTTTTGATTAAGGATCCTGTCTGACTATCATTATCAGATACCGGTCACAGTGGCCTAAACACATATTTACTTGTCTTTTGGTACAGAATGGACAGTTTGGGACTGACATAATGTTCTTTGAAGTCCATAGAGTGATGCAGACTGTCACCTTTGTTCTGCCATTTTTACTATCTAATATTCGTACTTAAGCAGCCATCATGTGTATTTTCTAGATAGCAAACTGGAGGAAGGATGAAACACAGGCTAGATCCATCTCGATTTGCTGTCTCAAGGAACTTTCCTGGCCTCTCTGTTCATTATTTCAATTACACCTCCCTGGTCACCCCTCCTAACCAGAGAGCTTAGAAATGAGGTCTGTAACGGACCCGTGACAAGCAGGAATGAGGCCAGACCGCTGCTCCTGAGGAAGAATGGATGAAGGGCTGAGGTGGACCCAGAGGGCCTGGAACAGGGTTTAACTGGGCTACTGAAAATGGAATGATAGGGCAGCAAGAGAAGAGAATACCAAAATTTGGAACAGTAACAGAAAAATCAGTCAGTGCTTTGGGCTTGGAATGGTTTGGGTATCACAGGGCTGGACATGTACGTGCTGCTGACAGTTCCCTCAGACTCTCCTGAGCATTCTCAATGTCATGGGCTAGTTCATCACAACTCAGTGAGCAAGCCAGGAAATCTTAAGACCACCCAGTGAATAGATGGCAGATATGGTCGACACGGGCCTCCCAGGTGGCTCAGTGGTGAAACACGCGCTTGTAGAGCAGGGTATGCAGGAGACACAGGTTCTATCTCTGGGTTGGGAAGATCCCTTGGAGGAAATGGCAACCTGCTCCAGTATTGTTAACAGGAAATCCCATGAACAGAGGAGCCGCGGGTGGGGGGGAGGTAGGCTTCAGTCCATGGGGTCACAAAGAGTCAGACACGGCTGAGCGGCTGAGTGCGCCTGCGTGCATGCACACACACACACACACACACACACACACACACACACACGGTCAACAGAGTCCTTTTCATTGTGCCACTGTGTTTTATATTAGAAGACAGGGAAGAGAAGCAATGGATCAAGGAACTTCCAATATTTTTTCCTGAGTTTGGTAAAAAGAAAAGGTAAACTTCTGAGGAGATAATACATTCAAAATAGACAGAAGGTAGCACACAAAAAAACAAGATCCTAAATAAAGAAGCCAAATCACACATTGTTCAAGGGAGGCTTATAAACATACAGTGAAACGGAACTGATAAGAAGATTTAAATTATTTTTAGAGGCAGCAGGAAATAATGAGGATCAAGTAAATATCATAGAAAATGTTTTATACAAACTACCAGTTAAAGAGTTTTAGGAAAAGAAAGAGCATTTCAATATAAATCGTGTGGAAGAGAGAAAATGTATTAAACAGATAACATACTTATACACTGTTGGTGTGAACTATTCTGAAGACAATTAGTAATGAATCTGAAAGAAAATGACATTCTAAAATTATAAAGGACGCTGTCAGCTTAAAAGAATAAAGGACCATGATTTCGGAGATAGGTGAGATTTCGAAATGCATGCCTTCAGATTAGTATGTGAAAGAAGGGAAGGCATTTATATCTTTATCTCACAGTTTTCAGGTACTATTGTGTTGCTATGTATACAGCAGTGAGCATATGTACAAGGGAGACAGCAGGGAGAAATAGAATATGTGTGACTTAAACTGCTAAATAGTAAATTAATTTTATATGGAAATCACAGACATATGAGCAAACCTAAAAACTGTTGCCAAAGCACTTCAGTCTTCATTGAGAATTCTAACAACAATATGAAAGTTAGGTAAATGAAGTTGTTCTTATATGTTAAAATGAGATTGACATAGGAGATTAAAGAACATGCAAATTATTTAAGGAGAACAAGGCTAATAATAGGACCTGAAGGCAATTGGAAAAAAAAAAATTGTTGTTGTTCAGTCATTAAGTCCTGTTGGACTGTTTGTGACCCCATGGACTGCAGCATGCCAGGCTCCTCTGTCCTCCACTATCTCCTGGAGTTTGCTCAAACTCATGTCCATTAAATCGATGGTGCTATCTAACCATCTCATCCTCTGCTGCCCCCTTATCATTTTACCTTCAATCTTTCCCAGCATCAGGATCTTTTCCAGTGAGTCAGCCCTTAGAATCAGGTGGCCAAAGTGTTGGCACTTCAGCATCAGTCCTTCCAGTGAACACCCAGGACTGATTTCCTTTAGGATGGACTGGTTGGGTCTCCTTGCAGTCCAAGGGACTTTCAAGAGTCTTCTCCAATACCACAGTTCGAAAGCATAAATTCTTTGGTGCTCAGCCATCTTTATGGTCCAACTCTCACATCCATACATGACTACTGGAAAGTGAAAGTGTTAGTCACTCAGTCATGTCCGACTCTTGCAACCCCATGGACTTTAGCCCACCAGGCTCCTCTGTCCCTGGAATCCTCCAGGCAAGAGTCCTGGAGTGGGTTGCCATTCCCTTTTCCAGAGGATCTTTCTGACTCAGGGATCGAGCCTGAGTCTCTGGCATTGTAGGCAGAATTTTTACTGTCAGTGCCATAGCTGTGAGTTATATGGACCTTTGCCATAGTTTACACAAACAGCAAAACAGGAAACAACTTTATAACAAGTGTTTATCAGGGGTCATTATTAGCCAAAGAGGCATAAAGGAGAGTCTCATAAAGGAATGTGATCAGTGTCCATTCAAACACTGCCCAGAGGCAAGTGCAGTTGCTGGTCTTGACCCCTACGCCTGTTAATGGGTGGGGGATACTCTCCATAGGAAGTAGGTGCTTCAGTCTGTCCTCGGTAAGTGGTTTTCAAGCTAGTGTTTCTTCTGAATCTGTGATCAACAAATAGCCTTCTGAATTTTGCAATATTGCTTAAATATAAGGAGAGATCTGAGGGCATCTTTCTACTGTCAAAAGAAGCTTTTAACGTGAATTAACATTATCTTCCTATTAATAGTTATGAGTTTAGTTAATTTTATTCAGCCTTGAGACATTTTTATAACCTCCCACCTATAAGAATGAAAAATTCAGACAAAGTATATGAAATGACAGTTTTTATAACACTGTTATGCAGGCAACAAAGGACCATAATCCGTGAGAGGACAAGAAATGAGCTATTTGAGCTCTAGGCTTGCTCTGCTTTGCTGTCTTCAGAGTCTGCAGTCCACAGAGCAGAGAGAAGATATCCCAGTGGTGCCAGACTGACTCCAAGCTGAAATAGAAGCAGCCTGAGTCTCAGGACACAGGGCCAGTGAAGAAGATGTATGGAAAGAGAACTTCAGACATGGGCGAGGGGTCCCCTTGAGTATGAGTCAGCTGAGTGCTTGCCTAGCTTCTGA
Source organism: Oryx dammah (assembly GCF_014754425.2). Lineage (NCBI taxonomy): Eukaryota > Metazoa > Chordata > Mammalia > Artiodactyla > Bovidae > Oryx > Oryx dammah. The sequence goes on from NW_024070191.1 coordinate 4,495,494, forward strand.
GGAACATGCCAGGGGCATGGGAAAGAGCCCCCCAAGAGGACTACAGGGAGCACTGCCTGGCACAGAGATGGTGGCAGGAACAGGGATTCTTCCCACCAGTCAACCTGGAAAACCTCAAGGTTCTACACTGAGAAGAGGACCCCGAGGGTTTGGCCTCAGCAATAAAATATAATGATTTCTAAACTAATCACTACCCAATAAATCTCAAAAGCGAGCCTCAGAAAGATTAAACTGTTTCCCAGCAACATAACATCACACCACAGCAAAGCACAAGAATATTTATAGGAAAACAAAGGCATTCGACAACACATAATTTAAAATTCATATCATCCATCAGTCTCAAACTCTATTCCAGAAAAAAAAGAAAAAAACCACAGTACTTTCAAATGAAGGTAAAATAAAGACTTATTAGATAAAGAAGGGCTTCCCTGGTGGCACTATCATAAAGAATTTTCCTGCAATGCAAGAGAACTGGGTTGGATCCCTGGGTCAGGAAGATTCCCTGGAGAATGGTATGGCACCCTTTCTGATATTCTTGCCTATAGAATCCCAAGGACAAAGGAGCCTGGTCGGCTACAGTCCATGAGATTACAAGAAGTCAGACAGGATAGACTGACTGACACTTTCACTTTTTCTTTTATACTTAGAAAAGGTGAAAGACTTCACCTGGAGTAGAACTCTGCTAATGGACACATTGAAGAATACTATACAAACAGCAGAAAAATGATACCAAATGGAAATATGGATCTATACACAGAAATAAACAGCTTGAAAAGATGATTCTGTGATTAAATATGTAATATTATGTGGTGCTATTTAAACAACTTAAAAAAATAATTAACTGTCTTAAGGAAAAATGGCAATGAAGGGTAGGGTTTATAATAATTGCAAACAAAAATTATACGGCAATAAGAACAAATATATCAGAAGTAGAGAAATGGAATTATATTGTCATGAATTCCTTATTCTAACTAGCATGGCTGGACTGGAAGAAACACAAGCTGGAATCAAGATTGCTGGGAGAAATATCAATAACCTCAGATATGCAGATGACACCACCCTTATGGCAGAAAGTGAAGAGGAGCTAAAAAGCCTCTTGATGAAAGTGAAAGTGGAGAGCAAAAAAGTTGGCTTAAAGCTCACCATTCAGAAAATGAAGATAATGGCATCTGGTCCCATCACTTCATGGGAAATAGATGGGGAAACAGTAGAAACAGTGTCAGACTTTATTTTTTTGGGCTCCAAAATCACTGCAGATGGTGATTGCAGCCATGAAATTAAAAGACACTTACTCCTTGGAAGAAAAGTTATGACCAACGTAGATAGCATATTCAAAAGCAGAGACATTACTTTGCCGACTAAGGTCCGTTGAGTCAAGGCTATGGTTTTTCCTGTGGTCATGTATGGATGTGAGAGTTGGACTGTGAAGAAGGCTGAGCGCCGAAGAATTGATGCTTTTGAACTGTGGTGTTGGAGAAGACTCTTGAGAGTCCCTTGGACTGCAAGGAGATCCAACCAGTCCATTCTGAAGGAGATCAACCCTGGGATTTCTTTGGAAGGAATGATGCCAAAGCTGAAACTCCAGTACTTTGGCCACCTCATGCGAAGAGTTGACTCATTGGAAAAGACTGATGCTGGGAGGGACTGGGGGCAAGAGGAGAAGGGGACGACCGAGGATGAGATGGCTGGATGGCATGACAGACTCGATGGACATGAGTCTGAGTGAACTCCAGGAGATAGTGATGAACAGGGAGGCCTGGCGTGCTGCGATTCATGGGGTCACAAAGAGTCGGACTCGACTGAACTGAACTGAACTAGCATGGCATAATATAAGTTGAAATTAAACTGTGGTATTCTAAAGATGTATTCTTTAACCCCTCAAAATCCACAACAATATAAAATGAGAGTTTATGACTAATAAGCTAACAAAAAGGAGAAAAGGAAAGATATAAGCATCTGAATGCAGAGTTCCAAAGAATAGTAAGAAGAGATAAGAAAGCTTTCCTCAGCAATCAATGCAAAGAAATCGAGGAAAACAATAGAATGGGAAAGACTAGAGATCTCCTCAAGAAAATTAGAGATACCAAGGGAACATTTCATGCAAAGATGGTCTGGATAAAGAACAGAAATGGTATGGACCTAACAGAAGCAGAAGATATTAAGAAGAGGTGGCAAGAATACATGGAAGAACTGTACAAAAAAGATCTTCATGACCTAGATAATCATGATGGTGTGATCACTCACCTAGAGCCAGACATCCTGGAATGTGAAGACAAGCAGGCCATAGAAAGCATCACTATGAACAAAGCTAGTGGAGGTGATGAAATTCCAGTTGAGCTATTTCAAATTCTGAAAGATGATGCTGTGAAAGTGCTGCACTCAATATGCCAGCAAATTTGGAAAACTCATCAGTGGCCACAGGACTGGAAAAGGTCAGTTTTCATTCCAATCCCAAAGAAAGGCAATGCCAAAGAATGCTCAAACCACCGCACAATTGCACTCATCTCACATGCTAGTAAAGTAATGCTCAAAATTCTCCAAGACAAGCTTCAACAATATGTGAACCATGAACTTCCAGATGTTCAAGTTGGTTTTAGAAAGTCAGAGGAACCAGAGATCAAATTGCCGACATCCGTTGGATCATGGAAAAAGCAAGAGAGTTCCAGAAAAACATCTATTTCTGCTTTATTGACTATGCCAAAGCCTTTGACTGTGTGGATCACAATAAACTGTGGAAAATTCTGAAAGAGATGGGAATACCAGACCACCTAACCTGCCTCTTGAGAAAGCTATATGCAGGTTAGGAAGCAACAGTTAGAACAGGACATGGAACAACAGACTGGTTCCAAATAGGAAAAGGAGTATGTCAAGGCTGTATATTGTCCCCCTGCTTATTTAACTTATATGTAGAGTACATCATGAGAAACGCTGGGCTGGAAGAAGCACAAGCTGGAATTAAGATTGCCGGGAGAAATATCAATAACCTCAGATATGCAGATGACACCATCCTTATGGCAGAAAGTGAACAGGCACTAAAAAGCCTCTTGATGAAAGTGAAAGTGGAGAGTGAAAAAGTTGGCTTAAAGCTCAACATTCAGAAAACTAAGATCATGGCATCTGGTCCCATCACTTCATGGGAAATAGATGGGGAAACAGTGGAAACAGTGTCAGGCTTTATTTTTTGGGGCTCCAAAATCACTGCAGATGGTGACTGAAGCCATGAAATTAAAAAACGCTTACTCCTTGGAAGAAAAGTTCTGACCAATCTAGATAGCATATTCAAAAGCAGAGACATTACTTTGGCAACAAAGCTCTGTCTAGTCAAGGCTTTGGTTTTTAAAACTGTGGTCATGTATGGATGTGAGAGTTGGACTGTGAAGAAAGCTGAGCACCGAAGAATTGATGCTTTTGAACTGTGGTGTTGGAGAAGACTCCTGAGAGTCCCTTGGACTGCAAGGAGATCCAACCAGTCCATTCTAAAGGAGATCACACCTGGGTGTTCTTTGGAAGGAATGATGCTAAAGCTGAAACTCCAGTATTTTGGCCACTTCACGTGAATAGTTGACTCATTGGAAAAGACTCTGATGCTGGGAGGGATTGGGGGCAGGAGGAGAAGGGGATGACAGAGGATGAGATGGCTGGATGGCATCACTGACTCGATGGACATGAGTCTGAGTGAACTCCGGGAGTTGGTGATGGACAGGGAGGCCTAGAGTGCTGTGATTCATGGGGTCGCAAAGAGTCGGACATGACTGAGTGACTGAACTGAACTGAACTGAAGCTAACAAAGGTGGTAAAATATTAAAAAACCACATGAATGATCTCAAAGAAGGTAGACAAGGAAGAAAAGTGGAACAAGAAAAAAGGAATAAATATAGATCAAATAAAATGACAATTTTAAATTAAACCATATCAGCAATCTCATTAAATTTAAGTGGTCTGAATACTATATTTGAAAATCAGAGATTGTCAGTTGGATAAAAATTTGAAGACCCAGCTATATATTTCCTTTTAACTTCGTAAGAAAACAAATATCTTAAAAGTAAAAGAACTTAAAAATATACTTTGAAAATATGAGTTTATTCAAAGCTGGAGTAACTATATTAAAATATAGTTACAAACAAAAATATTTTTCAAAGCAAAAAATTTTGGCCTGGGCGTACATAATAAACGGGTCACATCATCAAGAAGAGAAACCAACCCTAAGTAATAGCATGGCATGGTCTCAATATTTGTGTCACCCAAAATTCATATATTGAAATCCTAATCTTTAAAGGTGATGGTTTGGGGGAGGGTCTTAAGTCAGTTGAGTTAATATGTCAATTCTCCCTGAATTGATCTATACATTAATTCAATCCTAATCTAAGTTTTTGTATAAGTAGGAAAATTAAAAATTTTGTAAAACTTAACGAAATTATTATGAAATTTCAAAGGACTCCAAACACGAACTATCTTGAAAAAAGAAATTTCGAGTCATAATTCTATCTGATTTCAATACTTTTATTTTAAAGTCTCAGTAACCCTAACAGTGAAGCATCAGTTTAGTGACAATAGGTAAGCAAAATATAACATTGAATCCAGAGACTGTCCCACACATATATGGACAACTAGTTTTTGACAAAGTTTAAAAGCAATTGAATAGATAAAGGATAGTTTTTGCCATAAACATTGCTAGCACAATTGAATATATATATGAAAAGGATTATTTGATCCATACCATGCCCCATTTCAAAAAATTAACTCTTAACACATCACAAACCTAAATATAGACCATAAAACTGTAAAAACTCTACAGAAAAAAAAAGCCACATATTTTATGATCTTGAGTTGCATAATTTTTTCAGTGTCTAAGTCATGTCCAACTCTTTGAGACCCCATGTACTGCAGCATGCCAGACTTCCCTGTCCTCCACTATCTCCCAGGGTTTGCTTAAACTCATGTCCATGGAGTTGGTGATGATATAGTACACGTAATAGCACTATCCGTATGGTAACACATACATAAAATATATTTCATTAAATGTGCATAATTCTACACTTCAAAAGTAAGGGACTTGTACCCAATATATACAAAGTGCTCTTGCAAATTAATAAAATGAAATCAAGCCATCCAATAAAAGATGGCCAAACAATTTTAAAAGATACATCATCAAAGATATATCAATGGCAAATACATAGTAAGAAAAAATTCAGAATCATTAACCAACTTAGAATGACTAAAACAAAAAAAATGAAAAAATTAAAAAGCTGATCACAAAAATGTTTGCACTTGAGCAGGAACTGAAACTCGAATACAATGCTAGTGAAAATATAAAATGGTATGACCAGTTTGAAAACTATCGTTCATTATTTTTCAGAAGATATTAAGAAGAGATGGCAAGAATACACAGAAGAGCTATACAAACTAAGATTTTAATGACACAGGTAACCACCCCGATATTATCACTCACCTAGAGCCAGACATCTTGGAGTGTGAAGTCAAGTGGGCCTTAGGAAGCATCATTATGAACAAAGCTAGTGGAGGTGATGAAATTCCAGCTGAGCTATTTCAAATCCTAAAAGATGATGCTGTAAAAGTACTGCACTCAACATGCCAGTAAATTTGGAAAACTCAGCAGTGGCCACAGGACTGGAAAAGGTCAGTTTTCATTGCAATCCCAAAGAAAAGCAATGCCAAAGAATGCTCAAACTACGGCACATTGTACTCATTTCACATGCGAGCAAGGTCATGTTCAAAAAAAAAAAAAAAATCCTTCAAGCTAGGCTTCAGCAGTATGTGAACCAAGAACTTTCATAACTACAAGCTGGATCTAGAAAAGGCAGAGGAACCAGAGATTAAATTGCCAGCATCCGTTGGATTACAGAAAAAGCAAGAGAATTCCGGGAAAAAGTCTACTTCTGCTTCATTGACTGTGTGGATCACAACAAACTGTGGAAAATTCTTCAAGATATGGGAATACCGGACCACTTACCTGCCTTCTGAGAAACCTGTATGTGGGTTAAGAAGCAACAGTGAGAACTGGACATGGAAAAAGGACTGGTTCAGACCCGGGAAAGGAGGACGTCAGGGCTGTCTGTCGTCACCCTGCTTATCTAACTTCTATGCAGAGGACATCTTGCAAAGCGCTGGGCTGGATGAAGCACAAGCTGGAATCAAGATTGCCAGGAGAAACATCAATAACCTCAGATGTGCAGATGACACCACCCTAACGGCAGAAAGTGAAGAGGAACTAAAGAGCCTCTTGATGAAAGTGAAAGAGGAGAGTGAAAAAGCTGGCTTAAAACTCAATATTCAAAAAACAAAAATCATGGCATCTGGTCCCATCACTTCATGGCAAATAGAAGGGGAAACAATGGAAACAGTGAGAGACTTTAGTTTCTCCAGCTCTAAAATCACTGCAGATGGTGGCTGAAGCCATGAAATTGAAAGACACTTTCTCCTTGAAAGAAAAACAATGACAAACCTAAACAGCATATTAAAAATCAGAGACAATACTTTGCCAACAAAAGCCCATCTAGTCAAAGCTATAATTTTTCCAGTAGTCATGTATGGATGTGAAAGTTAGACTATAAAGAAAGCTGAGTGAATTGATGCTTTTGAACTGTGGTGTTGGAGAAGGCTCTTGAGAGTCTCTTGGACTTCAAGGAGATCAACCCATCAATCCTGAAGGAAATGAGTCCTGAATATTCATCGAAAGGACTGATGCTGAAGTTGAAGCTCCAATACTTTGGTCACCTGTTGTGAAGAGCCAATTCATTGGAAAAGACCCTGATGCTGGGAAAGATTAGGGCAGGAGGAGAAGTGAGTGACAGAGGGTGAGATTACTGAATGGCATCATCAACTCAATGGACGTGAGTTTGAGCAAACTCCTGCCAACGGTGTAGGACAGGAAGGTCTGGCATGCTGCAGTCCATGAGAGTCACAAAGAGTTGGACAAGACTTAGTGACTGAACAACAATAACATTGAAAAATAGTTTTACACTATATTAAAACTGTATCATCCAGCTATTACATGCTTCAATAATTATCCAGGGGAATTTAAATTTTGTGCCCATGAAATAACTTCTACATTTACGGTCATATCAGCTTCTTTTGTAGTTGCCAAAAATTAGAAGGAACTCAGGCTTTCAACAAGAGCATGGATGCACAGGCTGGTATATGCATGGAATGAAGTCAAATTCAAACAATAAAACAGATGAATAATGACTACAGACATCAATAAATCTCAAAGGAGTTGTTTAGTGAGAGAAGAATCACAGATAAAGAGTACATCCTGGGTGGTTTCATTTTTAAAACTTGTAGTAAACCTGAAACTCACACAACACTGTAGATCAACTATACGCCAATAAAAATTTGTCTTTAAAATCTAGAGAATGTAAACCAATCTTAAGTGACAGAGAACAGGTCAGTGGCTAGGGAGGAGATGGGAGAAGGATTGGAGGCAGAGATTATAAACGGTTTTGAGGAAAGCTTTTGGAGAGACAGATGGGGTCCTTGTCTTCATTGAGGTAATGGTATCAAGAGTACATACATATCTCAAAACTTATGAAACTGGACATGTTAAATATGTACAGTTTATTGTATAGCAACTATACCTGAATAAATATGACAAATAACTTAAATATTCACCAACAAGTAGACCCACTCTTGGTAACACGAAACAAAAATTTCCTTTCCTGAGCCTGGAGACTGAGGTCTGCACACTGGGTTATGACAAATTTTTCAGTCCATCAGGGGGCATGGATTTCACTAGACTCACGGTCATCTTCCTTGTGCGACTTGCTGCCCTTGAAATCCTGAGGTTTGTGTGTATGATCTATTTTGCCATTTAATTCAAACTTATATAAACTCTAGGAAGACGCTTTCAACTGCAGCATAGTGTAGAGGTGGTGTTAATTAGACAAAACCTGGTGTTATTTATGGTTTGGAAGATTGTCACTTCTGCTCAGGTTCTTAAAGGGAAGTTGTTAATTGACTCAAATGGGTCCTATTTTCCCTCCAGTGTTGTTTTCTTATCAACTTTACCTGCACTGTGTACAAACCATGATTAGAGTGATGTTTTACTTAAACAATGGTTCCGTCTCTCACCCCTTCATGTTATGCCAAACTGATATATTTAGAACACCCCAACAGAAGTTGCTGGAATCTCATTTTATAGTTTATTCATAGAACTGCATCAGGGAGTCTGAAAAAACAACAGCAACTACAACAAAAACAGAACACAGACAAATCAAATGGCACCTCACAGATTTCTACACGGCTTGATTTCTGATTCCCTGGGCACATAAGTTGAAAAATTTTGCTCTTAACAGAAACGTGAGAACTTTACACCCAGAATGAAGATACTAAACGGGATTTTGTCCACCAGGATAATTTTGATATTTTGATGTTGTTTCTGATACAAATTACAGGCTTCCCTGGTGATTCAGTGGGTAAAGAATGGTAATCAGCCTGCAATGCAGGAGAGCTGGGTTTGATCTCTGGGTTGGGAAGATCCCCAGGAGAAGGAAATGACAACCTACTCCAGTATTCTTGCCTGGGGAAGCCCCATGGACTGAGGAGCCTCGAGGGTTACAGTCCATAGGGTTGCAAAGGATTCAGTCACAACTGAAGCGATGTATCATGCACTGATACAAATTCCCAACAGTTTGTAAGAATTTTAAAGTACAAACTCTCATTTGAGTGACAAAGATTAGACAGAGGGTCACCCAACATTTCCCATCTCCCTGGGTCCCCGAGAGGGACATGTTTCTCAGACTCTTTTGCAGTTAAATTGGGACAAAGTTTTGGGGAAGGCTAATGGAAAGTGGGCCGAGGCAACCTACAGCATTTCCAGGAACCAATAACTGGCTCCTCTTCCCTGGAAACACTGAAACAACAAAACAGAAGCCACCAAAAGACCTGAGTTATGGCCCATACCCTCTTCCTCAGACTGACTTGTGAGATGGAAATAAAGTCTCACTGTCATAGATCATTACAAGTTGAGTTGTTACCAAAGAGGAGGCCAGCTTATCTCGAGAAATAACCTTTTTGCAGAAATGTCAGCAGTGGAACTAATATTAAGTGAAATTGAAGATGGGATTCGAGAATAAAAACCAGTAAGAAGTGAAGGGATATGTGGTCAACTTTCTAATATCTTTATATTCCTCTCAATTGCACCCTCACGCTCCAAATCCCCACACTCTATGGTCTTTGTCTCTTAGACACTTTTATGAAACATCAGGATTTCACAAAAAGTAGGTTAAAATTTATGAGGATGGATGCCAGTTTTCTAGTTGTATGTGCTATGAATTTTGCCTTTCCCTCGAGTTTTGTTTTGTTTTATTAATAGACTTTATTTTTTAGGACAGCTTTAGGTTTGCAGCAAAAGCAGAAAGTACTAAGAGTTCCCAAACGTTTACTCAGTTCATCACTTCATCTGCTCTATTAGTAACATATTGCCTTAGTGTCATACACTTGTTATAATTAATAAGCTACTATTGATAGGTTATCATTCACCAAATTCTATAGTTTACATTACGATTCACTTTGTGTTGTACATTTTCTGGGTTCTGACAAATGTATAATGAAATGTATTCACCATTACAAATATTTCACTGTCCTAAGATTCTTCAGATTCTTCTGTGTTCCTTTTATACATCTCTACCTCCCCCAAGCCCCTGACAACCTTCAGTCTTTTTACTATTTCTATAGTTCTTTTCCCACAGTTTGTATGGTTAGAATAATACAATGCATATCAATTAGTGGTGTCCATTAACTGATTAAGGGGTGTTGGAGTGTCCAGCTGTAAGAGTGGTGTCACCTGTTTCCCTCCCACTTCTTTTGGTTATTTATTTTTTATTGTGATAAAATATCCATATCATAAAATTCACCATATTACCTCTACTTAAGGCACAATTCACTGCAGACTGCGACTGCAGCCACAAAATTAAAAGACACTCTCTCTTTGGAAGAAAAGCTGTGACAAACCTAGGCAGCATATTAAAAAGCAGAGATATCATTTTGCCAACAAAGGTCTGTAGAGTCAAAGCTGTGGTTTTTCCAGTAGTCCTGTACGGATATGAGAGCTGAACCATAAAGAAGGCTGAGTGCTGAAGAATTGATACTTTGAATTGTAGTGCTGGAGAAGATGGACAGCAAGAAGATCAAACCAGTCAATCCTGAAGGAAATCCTCAACCCTGCATACTCATTGCAAGGACTGAGGCTAAAGCCAAAGCTCCAATACTGTGGCCACTTGATGTGAAGAGCCAATTCACTGGAAAAGACCCTGATGCTGGGAAAGATTGAAGGCAAGAGGATGACAGAGGATGAGATGGTTGGATGGCATCACTGACTCAATGGACATGAGTTTGAGCAAACTTGGGGAGATGGTGAAGGACTGAGAAGCCTGCTGTCCTTTAGGTCATGGGGTCACAAAGAGTCAGATACAACTGAGTGACTGAACAACAACGGTTGTGCATTAATCATCTTGGGCTCCAGGTCAAATAGTATATATCAGGATAGGAATTTATTTCTCAATGTTCTGAAGGTTGAAAGTTTCAGATCAAGGTGCCAGCCTATTAGAATCCCTGGTGAGGACTCTGTATGGGATTACCTTGAGTCAGGAGACTGAGTGAAGCCGATGACTTTTTCCAGGGTGAGTGGGCCTCATCCAATCAGTTGAAGGCCTGATCAGAATAAGAATTTGACTAAGAAAGAATTCTTTCTCTTTGCCTGACTAACTTTGACCTGAGACATCAGGACACTTTGGACTAAGAGTGAACATATATCATTGGCCTCCCTGAGTCTCCAGCTCGTTAACTACAGATTTAAGAATTCTCAGCCTCTACCTTCATGGGATAAAATTCCTAGTGTGTGTGTGTATGTGTGTGTGTGTGTGTGTGTGTGTCTGTGTCTGTGTGTGTTGTTAGTTTTGTTTTTCTGGATATACCAACCCAATAAAGATTTTGGTAACAAAAACTGTGGTGCTGCTGTAACAAATATAACAAACACCTGATACGTGGGAGTGGCTTTGGAACTAGACAATGGGGAGGAGGTGGAAGATCCATGAGGTACATGGTAGAAGAAGACTGTATTGCCGTGAATGGACTCTCAGTGGTGATTCTAGTGAGGCCTCAGAAAGAGAGAGGAGGGCTGGGGAGAAACCCTCCATCTTCGTCTTCTCAGGGGATACCTAAATGATCATGAACAGAATGTTGGTAGAGGTGTGGATGGTAAGGCCATTCTGATGGGCTCACGTGAACATGAGGATCAAGTCATCAGACAATGGAGAAGACATGACAAAGTGGCAAATAACTTGCTGAACTGCGCATAGGTGTTCTAGGGTTTTGTTAAGTTAGACATAGTCAGTGATGAAATTGGATATTTAGCTGAGGAGATTTCTAAGTAAACTGCTGAAGGAGCAAATTCATTCTTCCTGAAGGTTTAAAGTAAAATGTGAAAAGAGCAACGTGAAGAAGGAATTGTTAGGTAAAAAGAATCAGAATCATTAGGTAACTTTAAAAATGGCAGATTGAGAATGTACAGTTAATAAAATTAGAAGTAATAAAGACTAACAGAGGGCTTTCCAGGTGGCTCATTGGTAAAGAATTCACCCGCCAATACAGGAGCGGCAGGTTCGATCGCTGGGTCAGGAAGATCCCCTGGAGGAGGCAATGGAAACCCACTCCAGTATTCTTGCCTGGGAAATCTCAAAAACAGAGGAGCCTGGTGGGCTACTGACCATGGGGTTGCAGAAGAGCTGACCATGACTTAGCAACTGAGCATGCATGCATGCATGCAGGCTAACATGCTCAAATGTAAAAAAAAAAAAAACATGTTTTTTTAAAATCCATGTTTATACATTTAAAAACCAAGATGAAATTATTTTTCACAATATGTAAATTAATATTTTATATTATTGAAGAGTTTGGTTCAGTTCAGTCGCTCAGCTGTGTCCGACTCTTTGTAACCTCATGGTCTGCAGCACACCAGGCCTGCCTGTCCATCACCAACTCCTGGGGCTTGAACAAAGTTGCTGAAGCCTAAACTAATATTACTGTAGAAAAAAATTGAGGTAGTTTATAAAAAATCTACATTCCCCCTCATACTAAATAAATAAATTCTAGACAGTTTCATAGATGATTTTGGCAGACTTTTAAATAAGAGATAATCTCTCTTAGAGCACAGATTAAAAAAGGAAAGCAATAAATTTTTTGTATGCAGTGCCATTCAGCTCAGTTCAGTTCAGTCACTCAGTCGTGTCCGACTCTTTGCGACCTCATGAATCGTAGCACGCCAGGCCTCCCTGTTCATCACCATCTCCCGGAGTTCACTCAGACTCACGTCCATCGAGTCTGTGATGCCATCCAGCTATCTCATCCTTGGTCGTCCCTTTCTCCTCCTGCCCCCAGTCCCTCTCAGCATCAGAGTATTTTCCAATGAGTCAATTCTTCTCATGATGTGGCCAAAGTACTGGAGTTTCAGCTTTAGCATCATTCCTTCCAAAGAAATCCCAGGGTTGATCTCCTTCAGAATGGACTGGTTGGATCTCCTTGCAGTCCAAGGGACTCTCAGGAGTCTTTTCCAACACCACAGTTCAAAAGCATCAATTCTTCAGCACTCAGCCTTCTTCACAGTCCAACTCTCACATTCATACATGACCACAGGAAAAACCATAGCCTTGACTAGACGGACCTTAGTCGGCAAAGTAATGTCTTTGCTTTTGAATATACTATCTAGGTTGGTCATAACTTTTCTTCCAAGGAGTAAGTGTCTTTTAATTTCATGGCTACAGTCACCATCTGCAGTGATTTTGGAGCCCCCCAAAAATAAAGTCTGACACTGTTTCCACTGTTTCCCCATCTATTTCCCATGAAGTGATGGGACCGGATGCCATGATCTTTGTTTTCTGAATGTTGAGCTTTAAGCCAACTTTTCACTCTCCTCTTTCACTTTCATCAAGAGGCTTTTTAGCTCCTCTTCACTTTCTGCCATAAGGGTGGTGTCATCTGCATATCTGAGGTTACTGATATTTCTCCTGGCAATCTTGATTCCAGCTTGTGTTTCTTCCAGCCCAGTGTTTCTCATGATGTACTCTGCATACAAGTTAAATAAGCAGGGTGACAATATACAGCCTTGACGTACTCCTTTTCCTATTTGGAATCAGTCTGTTGTTCCATGTCCAGTTCTAACTGTTGCTTCCTGACCTGCATACAGATTTCTCAAGAGGCAGGTTAGGTGGTCTGGTATTCCCATCTCTCTCAAAATTTTCCACAGTTTATTGTGATCCACACAGTCAAAGGCTTTGGCATAGTCAATAAAGCAGAAATAGATGTTTTTCTGGAACTCTCTTGCTTTTTTGATGATCCAGCGGATGTTGGCAATTTGATCTCTGGTTCCTCTGCCTTTTCTAAAACCAGCTTGAACATCAGGGAGTTCACCGTTCCCGTGTTGCTGAAGCCTGGCTTGGAGAATTTTGAGCATTACTTTACTAGCATGTGAGATGAGTGCAATTGTGCGGTAGTTTGAGCATTCTTTGGCATTGCCTTTTTTGGGATTGGAATGAAAACTGACCTTTTCCAGTCCTGCAGCCACTGCTGAGTTTTCCAAATTTGCTGGCATATAGAGTGCAGCACTTTCACAGCATCATCTTTCAGGATTTGAAATAGCTCCACTGGAATTCCATCACCTCCACTAGCTTTGTTTGTAGGGATGCTTTCTAAGGCCCACTTGACTTCACTTTCAAAGATGTCTGGCTCTAGATTAGTGATCACATCATCATGATCATCTGGGTCATGAAGATCTTTTTTGTACAGTTCTTCCATGTATTCTTGCCCCCTTTCTTAATATCTTCTGCTTCTGTTAGGTCCATACCATTTCTGTCCTTTATCGAGCCCATCCTTGCATGAAATGTTCCCTTGGTATCTCTAATTTTCCTGAAGAGACCTCTAGTCTTCCCCATTCTGTTGTTTTCCTCTATTTCTTTGCATTGATCACTGAAGAAGGCTTTCTTATCTCTTCTTGCTATTCTTTGGAACTCTGCATTCAGATGCTTATATCTTTCCTTTTTTCCTTTGCTTTTCGCCTCTCTTCTTTTCATTGCTTGGACACAAAGTCAGACAGACTTCACACATACCAAATTGTTAGACTGATATCACCATGAATAATAATGCAAACATTTCAAACGAGATATGAATACTTACAGTAGAGTAAAATCATTATAAAGTATTTGAAATCTGTTAAATATTTCATAAGATATTAAAGGATAAACATATCTCTACAAGAGCGAAAATGGATTTGATAAAATCCATCATTTGATAAAATAACTTCAAATGAATACTTGCCTGTTGTTATGACATGAATGTGTGTGTGTGTGGGTGTGTGTGTGTGGGTGTATTTGTGTGCGTGTATGTGTGTGCATGTGTGTGTGTATGTTCCACACCACAGTTAATATGTTTACTAGGTAGACATTAGAAGCATGACCAATGAAAGTCATGAGTAAAATAAGGATGGGCACAGTTACCTTAATTATTTATTATTATTATTCCTGAGATACTATTATTAGAATAAGAAAAAATGGTTCACAAACTTTGGTTTCATAAAGCCTCTAAAAAGACACTTTATAGTTAACTCTTATGTGCTGTTTGATTGTACAGCATGTGCTGAAACATTTATTTTGAAAAATTATGAAAATATCTTTTTAAAATGTAAAAATATATACTTTTGGGAGTTAGTTTTGGTTTTTTGTTTTTTTAACCTATGTTAAATAAACACCAGGCTTGACAACTGAAAGAAAACATAGTTTGAATCCTAATTTCTACATAAATGGACAATACATACTATTTAATGACAAAAAATTAGAGGTTGCGTTCCAAATGATACGATGTTACTTAGAATTAAACTGTTTTGGGTAAAAAGAGCATCGGTCATTCCTACTCTAATCTTATTTTCCTGTCTACAGAGACATAACATGAGACCGTGTTTGTATAATATATAATCAGCTAAACCTTGTGTATCAAACCACAGTTACTGTGCCACTTTATTTTGAAGGTATATATCCTCTAATGGAATTATTCCATTTTAGGAAAACAGTTTTACATGTTTTTGGAGTTAATCACCCAACAAACTATCACACATGCATGTGAAGGGATTGCCCGAATGCTGGATACTGATAGTAGAAGCAACTTAAATAATTTATCACCCTCTTAGTTGGTACAACATGTTGGCCCTTCAGCAGGACTTACACATATGTTCAGCTATAAAATGCAAAGCTCTGTGGAATTAGCTGAGAAGTGGTGACAGTTAAGCTTGCTGTCACAGAAGGCATGGGGGGGGGCAAAATCCTACTGAAAATGAAGTTTTCAGCACCCAAGACATTGCTATAAATACTTTACAATAAGCATTTTCTTCTCCACTTTATAGCTTTAGAAACTGGCAGTCGATGAGCCAATAAAATTTTTACACTTTCTGGAGGATCCCCAACACTCAAAATCACCCATAAACAGCTACAAATTCTGACACAGACCCTTCTGACAAAGGATCTTTACAAAGAAATTATAAAACCAAAGCAAATGGAAAAAAAAAAACTATTATTCTGGGCCAGAGACACCTGTGTTCTTCAATTATTATCTTTGCTGTCCCAATTTTCCCTATGTCCTTATAGGCAGTCACATGACTAGCCATGTGACATGTCCATAGTCCGAAAGGACTTTGTTTCCTGTCCATCCTGAAGAATAAGGGAACGGACATGATGCCCTGAGACTTATTTTTTATCTTCCCCCAGAGATCCAGAAGCCACTTATATCAGAAGGTCACTCTGGAGCCTGGGCCAGAGAGAGGGACAGAGCGTATAAGGCATGAAGAGCGACTGATAAAGAACCTTCTGTCTTGGGATTCCAAAGTTATCACCTGGTCCTTTCTGATCAATACACATCTCTGCCCCGTATCTGTTCCATATCCACACACAACCTGCCTTCACAGAGTGCCTTCACGTGCCAGGTTCAATAATGGCTTGTGAAACCATGACCCACCTGCTAAGGAAGAAGATGTGAGGTGCCCACTATGTTCGCACGCTACATGTGAAGCGGCCTCCGTGATGCACCAGGCAGCTCCCCCTTGAACTCCTGCACTGCTTCCTGTTCAGTGCAGCCCATGCCATTGGAACTTCCTCTTTGTCTCTTCATGACACAGCAGTTTAAATGTAATTAGTATGATTTATTTTATAGTAACACGATAGTTTTGCAATGCTACCTCCAACGTTAAACACACACACACAAATTCTAAAATGTCAGATATAAGGGGGGTACAGTATGTGAATGGTTACCCTGACAGCCACACTCTACTCGCTGCTGTTCAGAACATCACACTGAAATCTCATGTCATGTTCTAGGAGTATCATGATAACACAGATACAGAAAAATCACATCAGTGATTAGACAAGGGTATTATTTAGAGGGGAATGAGGCAAGACATCTCTCTTAATCTCTTTAATTAAAAGAAACTGGAATAAGGGCTCGATGAAGAAGAGAAAATTCTCAAATGTTCTCTAGACTAGTTTAGGTCTCCCTGGTTTACTTTCTCACAATTCTCTGTATCTCTTTATAATTTGTAACAAATTCAATGACTATTTGCATAGTTATCTGCTTAATATTTGCCCTTTTCAGTAGAAGATTAGTGAAGGAAAAGACATCATGTCCTCACCATTGTGTTTGTTTATTTTACCTATATATCGCGGGACAGAGTAAGTGCCCAGTACAATTGTGACTTCAGAATTTATCAGGAATATAGGTAGACACTACAACCATAGACAGTTAACAAAAGAAAATTGAGTTCTGGCAGCAAAGAAGTGAAAGCACCTCAAATATAGGTCTTCACCCCAGCTTCACAGTGCAGAGAGGCTCCGGACTCGGACAACCAAACAGACATCACAAAGAACGCTTTACGTTCATTACAAAGGAGAACCTTGTAACTGAGCTTATCTGCAGCTGGAACACAACACATCTTCATCACAGGATTTGATAAAGAGGAGACTGGCTCATGGGAAACTGGAAACAAGGAGGCTGAATTAAGGCAAGTCATCAGAAACCAGCTAACACTACTTAATCATGGTTTAGAATATACTACAGATACTGAAGGAGATCAGCCCTGGGTGTTCTTTGGAAGGAATGATGCTGAAGCTGAAACTCCAGTACTTTGGCCACCTCATGCGAAGAGCTGACTCATTGGAAAAGACTCTGATGCTGGGAGGGATTGGGGGCAGGAGGAGAAGGGGACGACCGAGGATGAGATGGCTGGATGGCATCACGGACTCAATGGACATGAGTCTGAGTGAACTCCGGGAGTTGGTGATGGACAGGGAGGCCTGGCGTGCTTCGATTCATGGGGTCGCAAAGAGTCGGACACGACTGAGCAACTGAACTGAACTGAACTGAACAGATACTGAAGCTTGAGGAAATTTGTGACTAGGCATAGAAACAAAGGATTGAACGTGGGGATGACTGAGCTCAGTGTAGCTTTTGCGTGTATCAGATTTCCACTTAATTATCAGGGAACGTTGTGAGGAAGGAAGTGAATACCTGTGGACTGATGCCATTAACAGATAGGAACATTCCAGAAAGTGTCTAAAGATGAGGACCCTTGGGTTCCATTCTTCCTCTGTCACCTATTTGTTACAGGGCTTGAGGTCAGTGATTTTTACCTGCTGAGTCCATATTTCCTTACCTTTAAGATTAAGGAATACATTGAGATCATCTGTCTCTTCATGGTTTATCAATAGCAGCTAGTGAAAAACAACACTTATGTAGTCAACACTACAGATGGCATTTAACCCTATGCAACCAGAGCTGAACTAGTCATAGAGAGAATTATGGGAGGATGAGTTAGTGGAGAGAAGAGAGGGCTGGTGAGAAGAGATAAATGCTTCCTATAATCCCAGATACTGTGGCGTTATCAGGAAAATGGTTCATTTATTACCTGCTTTCATGTAGGAAATGTGCAATGTGGTGGCACTCCTTCAGTGTTTAAGTGAAACTAACAAGTCAAGTTCTAAGTTTTCATTTCATGACATTTCCTCAGATTGGAACCTGTAGCTTAGATGCCTCACTGTTGATCAGTAGTTGTAAAGTAGGAAGTAATCAAGGACACAGGAAAATACATACCATAAAGGTTTTCAGAGTTCTTCTGAAAATTTCCATATTCCTAATTAATATAGGTATCTCCACTCGCCAATGTACTTATTTAATGTGGGAATAACACAAGGACATCTACCCTCAGTGAACTTTCGAGTGCACAGCACCAGGCTGTGGACTAACTGTAGGCACAGAGCTGTACAGCACATCTTTACAACTGATTTCTCTCTCAGAACTGAAACTTCATAAACACTGAATTGTAACTCTCCATCCTTCCTCTTCCCAGCCCCAGTCAACCACCAGTATAGTCTCTGCATCTAAGAATTTGAATATTGTTCATTTAAGTGGAATCATGCAGTATTTCTCCTGTGTCTGGCTTATTTCACTTAGCATAATGTCCCCTAGGTTCTTTTATGTTGTTACATATGACAAGATTTCCTGTTTTTTAAAAGCTGAATAATAATCATATGTATAAGACATTTTTCTTACCCATTCTTAAGTTGATGGACATTTAGATTGTTTTCATATGTTGGGTATTGCAAATAATGTTGCAATGAACATGGGAACCCAGGTATTCTCTTCCAAATCCTGATTTAAATTATTTTAGACATATACTCAGGATCGGGCTTACTGGGGAATTGTATATTCATATTCAGAATAATAAAAGTTGATCCTTGTCTTACATCATTAACAAACTTCAACTCAAAGGGCTTAAATGTAAGACCTAAAACTCCTAGAAAAAAATATAAGGGGAAAGCTTCATGGCATTGATCTAGGCTATTATTTATTGGATATGATTCCATAAGCACAAGCCACAAGGCACAAATAGACACTGCACCTAAACTGAACAGCAGCTGCCCAGCAAGGGAAACAATCAAAAGAGCGAAAAGACATCCCGAAGAGTGGGAAAAAATGTGTACAAAACATATATCTGATAAAGCATTAATATCCAAAACACAGAAGAAACTCCTTTTCTTTACAAAAGTGAAAAATCAAAAACCTGATTATAATTTGGGCAACGTTCTGAATAGACATTTCTCCAAAGACACACAAATGGCCAACAGATATATGAAAAAATATACTCAATGTCACTAATCATCAGGGGGATGAAAATCAGTATCAGAATAAGATATCATCTCATGTCTGTCAGGATGGCTATTGTTAAAACATACACGCGCACACACACACACACACAATAAGAAGTGATGAGGAGGATGTGGGGAACTTAGAACACGTGTACACTTGGAGGGAATGTACAGCCATTATGGAAAAGAGTATGGAGGTGCTTCAAAAAATTAAAAATGTAACAACCTTATGATTGTCAATATATCTTAGATCTTGCCAAAAGACTGATTCTTCTTCCCATTCCTGGTACAGTCAGTGTATGCATCTGTGAGTGTGTGTGTGCACCAATCGAGGACATATCACTGACATGTAAACATCACGTGGAAGTCAGTTTGTCTCTTGCTGTCCCTGTTTCTCTCCGATATTTATATGGCTTTCCCTCATATAAGATGTAGGGAGAAAAACAGGGCAATAAACTAAGAATCAGTTGACCTGGTTTCTCACAGAATCATTACTAGCTGTATCAAGGATGTATGCCAGGACCACCCATGCTGAACTGCCTTTATTAACTTTCCCTTTGATATTATGTAGTTGGTTTATATTAAGAAATTTAATAAATATAACCCTGTGAAGCTCATTGTTGCATTTATTATTATAAGGATGTTCCTGAAGATAATATTTGCCATATTATACATGGTTTATTCTGTGAAGACCCAGGGGATATATTTCTCTATTATAATTATAGAGAATAGTTGTGCTTATTTTGAACATTCCTTTTTTTCCCTAAGAGCAATGTAATTTATTCTATTTCCTCTTTCTCTTTGATTCCATAAGATCCCCTTGTACCCAACTTCTAACAACGATGTAAGCTTCATAATATAAAGACTGCATACGGTTTTAGTTAGTAATGTTTGCCAGACGACCAATTAGAGTCTTCAATCCAGCTTCAGAAGAATTTATGATAGGGAATATGAGTACTTGAAGAAAATTAAGGGCAGAAATGTCTGGTTACAGTTGGTCTTTGGGAGCCATTCGGAACCAAGTCAATCATTCTTGCCAATTATCTCTGAGACCGAAAGGTTTTTCATTTCTGTGTATGCATTTTATTATACTTTCTAGATTCTCTTGTGTTTCTTTTTTAAGTAAGATAGAAGTTAGTAAATCAAATATGTGAATTAATTTAGATCACCTCTTTAATGGCTTCCCAGATGGCTCATTGGTAAAGAACACACCTGCCATGCGGGAGACCTGGGTTCCATCCCTGGGTCAGGAAGATTCCCTGGAGAAGGGAATGGCAACCCACTCCAGTATTCTTGCCTGGAAAATCCCATGGATAGAGGAGCCTGCTGGGCTACAGTCCATGGGGTTGAAAGAGTCATACCAGGACTGAGAATGCACACAGGTACTTCTTTGACATCAGTTTTATAATGTCCTAAATAATTACATTTTGACAGTTTTTTCTTTAACAATCATGTAGCTCTTTAAAAAAAAAAATCTTACTTAAAATCTAATATACAAAAGAAATAAAAGATAACACAAAAGTCCCCCCCCCACAGGTTATATCCATAGTCCCATAATCTTATAATCCCACTCGTGAAACTAAGTGGAATAAGTCTTGGTTCTCAGGAGGGAAAGCATGGACTGCCTCTGGGTCATTTCTCTGTGGTCTCGATCACATTTACATGGTGGGAGCCGTAGGGTCATACTCTGGAAAAGAGAGCCTGTGAACAGAGAATTCCTAGCTTCTAAAATGTCTATTAAACACACGTTGGTTTTCTTACCCCATCACCTTTTCTATCTTTCTTACATTCCATGATGTCTCACAGGTATTTCTGTGACCAACCTTGAATCCTCCTTTTTGAACAGAGACATAATAAATCAATTGCATGACCTAGGTTAAGTTGCCTCTTTATACTTCAACTCTACAAAGCACAAAATGAAGTTGCTTAAATAAAGCACTTAAAAAATATCCATATAGCCTATACATAGAAAGCCAATATAGAAAGAAAACAAAAGTTTTAATAAAGCAAGTGAGTGGGAAGTCGAGAGATCCATCTAACCCCTCCATATCTCTCTTGGTATCTCATGCATCACTACTCCTGAAAATAATCAATAAAGTTAATTCTAGGCATAGGGATCTAGTTTTCAGACTTGAGAGAGACTGATAAAGATTAAAAGGAAAATATAAGAGGAATGTTATGGCATCATGGCTATATTTATAGGCATAGATTTGACAGTATGAACTCATTCATTTTCAAAAAACTCATTATCTGATATTATCTACATGAAAAGCCTTGGATGAAACCAGAATCTTTCATTTATTTTAGTAACCTAACATCTTTTGTATTCACTGGTACTGAGTCTAAAATGTCTCTCAGGTTTTTTTTTTTTTTCTTCTTCAATGAAAAGACACATGATCTAGTGAGAATATCAATGATGTGAAAAACAGTCAACTAAATTCTCACGTCACCTCTAGAGGAACATCCTTTCAGGTATCAGACACCTTGCTGAACCTCCACGAAGAAGAAGGGACAGCTTCCAGTTATGGATCATGCCTTGCAATCTGCTTCAAAGTTGTTGACTAATCAACCCAATGCACACAAGAATGATTCCAACCAGAATTAATGGTCTATGCTCTAAACTCTGGGCTATGGTTTCAAACAGGAAAGTATTATTCTCAGAATGAAAAAGTAAAAATCAAATGCAGAATCCAGAATGCTTCTGATAGCAAGTTGAAAGAATTTTAAATATGCACATTTTAATTATTCTCTGACTTACAGCAGCTCTTGAGATTGGTGGGAAGGTATGGGGTTCAGTTTTCTGGGAGCAGAGTGTTTTCAATGGCCACCATAGAGAATGAAGGGACAGTTGGCTAAGAAAGCACAGTAACTCTTCACTGCTTGGAGGTTGAGGACTTTAAGGGTTAGATGGAAAAGAGGTGGAAAGTTAAATTCAACTGCAAAGTTAAATTCCTGGGAGGCGAGGACGGTGAGTAGAGAAGTTAGAGGTGCTGGCAGGTGAGATGTCAGCAGAAGTACCACAGAACCTGGCACCTGAGTACGGAGGGAACAGCAGGCAGGAGGAAATGGCCTGGGGATCTTGTTCCCCGGCCTGGAAGTTCTCTGAACCCCCTCCTTTTATTGCTTTCTATGGCGGCTTCGTCACACAGACGTGACTGATTAACTCATCACAACTGGCAATTAAATGAACCTCTAGACACTCTCCCCTCCCTGGAAACCAGGGGTTGGGCTGGAAGTTCCAACTCTCTATTCAAGGTTGGTTCCTATTCGGAAAGTCACCTCATTAGCACAAACCCAGTTTTGGTGGAAAGCTATGACTAACAAGACGTCCCCATTTATGGTAGTGTCGTCTGAAATTTACATGACTCTTGGATATTGTAACATGGTCTTCATCTTAGTGAGCTCCAGGTTGGCAGATTGGTTCCATGTTCTTCCCCTGTTATAGAGATGATGGGCACCTAGGCAGAAGTGGTAAGTATGGTTACCTACCCTAGCTGAGAATTAACTGAGACCCCATTGGACACTATCTCCCAGGATTCCCAGGCTCCAGTTCTACACAAGCCAAGGAAGGAGTGTGTTCCCTGTGGTGAGTCCATGACTTACAGAAGTTTCATAGACCAATCTCAGCCCTGCCCTTTGGACTAATTCCACTCTTAACACTCATGATTTAAAGGCAGCTGCTAGGTCCCTTGTAAGACATCTATTTCCAAAAATCAACATTTATGGTTCATTTTCCCATCTGGACATCCATCATCACCTCGGTGTGTGCAATCTTCAGCTTCTTTATGGTTCTTTATGCATTGATTTTAACATTTAGACCCAGTGACAATTAATACCATCGAAGATGGGGTGGCATGTAGTTCAAGCAGTTGACTCATGAACACAGTTAGTTAAAACCTCTGAGGCTTTTTTTTTTTTAATACCCTGTCCAGAAGCCAGATTTATCCCCTCACTAAATATCTCTACACAGTCACAGTGAGATGGGGCAGTGTGGAAAAAAATCAGACCTGGCAGTCAATGTGTCTCCTTAAAAGTGTTACCCAAACAAATAGAGATCCAACAAATCAGAGCTCAAAGCATTTATAATCAAATGAAACAAATTAAAAAAGAAAAGAAACCATTAATCCATATACGAGAGAACTACAACACCTCAATGAACAGCCTATGTATATATTTGTGACTTCAAAACAAGCATTTCATCTCTTACTCTAGTACCTGAATGAATAAATCATTACTGTAATTCTAAAACTGAGAAATATTAGAATATTTTTATACTAGGATAGAATGTAATAGGAATTCTATCTTTTGTAATTAAGTTTTGCAATGTATTGAATTTTGGAAATCCATGAAATTATTTCATATTCTGAACTAAGTAGTATATATGCTGTTTAGAAACTCAGGGAATAAATTTTAGTAAAATTTTGCATTACTATGTTTAAACTTAGATAATCACATAAATGTTGCTTATACCACATATGTAATTTTTTTAAAGAGAGCATTAATTCCTAATTACATTCTACCCTAGTCCCTGGTGGATCAGATGGTAAAGAATCCGCCAGCAGTGTGGGAGACCTGGATTCCATCCTGGGTTGGAAAGATCCCCTGGAGAAGGAAATGGCAAGCCACTCCAGTATTCTTGCCTGGAGAATCCCCATGGACAGAGGAACCTGGTGGGCTGCAGTCCATAGGTTTGCAAAGAGTCAGACATGACTAAGCAATTAACACACATAGTTTTTTTTTGTTGTTGTTGTTGTCTCTTTATTTTTAAGGTTGAGGTATAATTGATGCATAACATTTTATTAGTTTGTATATTTCAGTTTAATAGTTCAAAAAGAAACCCTACGTCAATAACTTTGTATGCAAAAACACAGCTCGAAATAATGTAATATAATTTACTTACTGCTTGAAAATCTTTGGCAGAGATAATTCGAAGTTCCAGCACATAAGACTGTGAAGACTAAAAAGATGATCCTAACTGTATAATAGAAGGCAGATACTATGCCTCCAACTCACATTACTGAGAAGTAGACACTTTCTCTTTATAAAAGTTCAGTTCAAAGAAAAGTCTCAAAGCCATGCATCTCTCAGTTTTATAAAATAATTATGATGTTTGAAAACCAATGATTGCAAACATTCTCATGTTTCTTCTTAGAAACGCAGTTTTGATTTCACTGTTGAAAAACAGTGCATATTTTATGACTGTTAATTTGAGAACAGGGCTTCCCTGGTGGCAGTCTTTATCTGTCTGCCTGTGAAGGAGAGGCACGGTATGCAGGTTTGATCCCTGGGTCGGGAAGATCCCCTGGAGGAAGGCATGGCAACCCACTCCAGTATTCTTGTCTGGAGAATCTCATGGGCAGAGGAGCCTGGCGGGTAACATTCTAGCTGACAACAAGGAAAGTAAAATGCCTTCACCCCAAAGTAAAGGGTAATAATGAGGAGAAACAAGGCGGGAGTGCACAGATCAAAGGATATTTGGAGCCAGTGAGGCTGGCACTCACTTTTAAAGGAGGGTGTTGGTGGGCAGTGGTAAAAGGATCCACCTGCCAATGCAAGAGACACAGGTTCGACCCCTGGGTCGATTAGATCACCTGGAGAATTGAATGGCAACCTACTGCAGTATTCTTCCCTGGAAAATTCCATGGACAAAGAAGCCTGGTGGCTCCAGTCCATGGGGTCCCAAAGGATTGGACATGACTGAGTGACTGAGTACACCGCCTAGCCTCTTATTAGGTAGCAGGACCAGAGACCATTCCTAATTTGGAAAAGTATGCCCTGGTGTTTATGAGCCTCTGGCTTGTAATCTTGGATGAATCCTAAATGTACTATGTGCTCAAAAATAATGTACCTTTTTTGTATTAAGGGTAGATTTATCTCAAATAAATGTCTTTATTTGCAGATGTCAAGCTTGTTTATTCAGGATATCATAAGCAATCTTCAGATATGTATTAGAACTAGCGAGTGAATTTAGTAAGGTTATAAGGTTAATACAAAAATGTGTGTTCCAGCAGCAAACAACTGAAAAATAATGAATAATTCTCTTTAAACTGGAATCAAAAAACCTTATACATTTTGGAATACACTTAACAAATGAAGTACAAGACCTCTGCATTGACATCAATGCAGAATATTTATAGAGATGTAGGCACGGTTGGGAAGCCTCAGTATTTGTTATTTGTCATTGGTCTATACATTGATTGATATACAGGTCCAAGGCAATCACAATAAAAATTCAAACAGACTTTTGTGGAAACTGTCAAACTTATTCTAATGTTTGTATGTATCCAAGTGACCTAGAATAGCGAAAACAATTTTTAAAAAGAACAAATTTGAGGTATTTAAATGGGCTCATTTTAAGATGTGAAGGTTTGAGAAACCAGAAAGTGGTACACTGACTGAAGTAGAGACACTCAGACTAATCAAGATCACTTAGAGGAGAAATAAATCCACAGGCTTGGACAACTGACTGGTGAGGTGCCAAGAAAAGTCACTGGGGGAAGAAAAGCATTGTCAACAAGAAAATGGTGGGAGAACAAATTCATGCAAAATGGATCCTGGACTGAAATATAAAAATCTAAAACTACACATTTTCTAGAAGGAAATGCAAGGAAAAACTTGGGAACTCTCTTTAGCAAGGATTTTGGAAGATGGGTAAAAAATGCATTAAGTATCGATGAACATGATAAGCTGAACTATATCAATAAATTTGTACTATGAAAACACTATAAAGAAAAAGTCAAACCACAGTATGGGATCCCTTTTCAAAATATGCATATCTGATAAAGGACTTTTATATGGAACTCTTACAACACAACCATATGAAGACAGTAAAATAAATGGGAAAACATTTGAACAGATGCTCTTCAAAAGAAGATACAAGAATGGCTAACAAGCACATCAAGTTTATTTACTATGTTTGTTATCAGGAAAATACAAATTGAAACCTCAAATAAAATGCCACTCTACATCCATTAGAATGTATCAAATTAAAAACCCAACAATGCCAAGTGTTAACAAGGACGGGGGCAACTGGAACTCTCATACACACTGATGAGAATTTAAACAACTACAGAAACTGTGGAAAATACTTTGACACTTCCTTAAGAAGTTAAATATGCTCTTAGTATTTACCTCAGCAATTCACATTTTTTTAAATTTCCCAAGAGAAATAAAAGCATATACCCCCAAAATACTGTGCACACGTTTATTTATGATAACTCTAAACTGTAAACAAATGTGTAAGAACTAGTGAATGCATATAAAAACACAGCAGAACACTATACAATAGAACATTACCTAGTAATAAAAAGAATGAACCACTGATACATATAACCCGTATGCTTATTAAGAGAAGCCAGTTGAAACAGTGTGCACCATATGATTTGTGCTGTGCTGGGCTCAGTCACGAAATCATGTCTGACTCTTTGTGACCTCATGGTCTGTAGCCCACCAGGCCCCTCTGTCCATGGCATTTTCCAGGCAAGAATACTGGAGTGGGTTGCCGTTACCTCCTCCAGGGGATCTTCCGACCCAGGGACTGAATTTGCTTCTCCTGTTCTCCTGCATTGACAGGCAGGTTCTTCACCACTGAGCCACCTGGGAAGTCCACACCATATGATTCTGCTATGTAAATTAGAAAATTTACTAATTGATGGTGGCATCAAGCAGGTTGCTGGTGACCTGGGGCTAGGTGGAG
Source organism: Oryx dammah (assembly GCF_014754425.2). Taxonomy (NCBI): domain Eukaryota; kingdom Metazoa; phylum Chordata; class Mammalia; order Artiodactyla; family Bovidae; genus Oryx; species Oryx dammah. The sequence goes on from NW_024070191.1 coordinate 4,522,383, forward strand.
AGCAGGCTGGACCACGTAAATTCTTTTGAGGGAAACACTTTATACCTGGTCTATGATAATAATACGCTGAGTATGCATGCATCTCAAAGTCATCCTTTTAAATGATGCAATTTAATGCACATAAATTATTTCAATAAAGCTGAATTTTTTAAAAGCAAAGCTAAAAGTCAGATACAAGATTGAATATAACCTAAAATAACAACAATGTAAAAGCCAAGTGACCCTGGTGAGGGAGTGGGTAGGTGGAGAATTATAATGAAGACTCTTATTACAAGGATGGCTTTTTTTTCTGTGTTCCAACACTTAAAAATCATTTTACAATTTTAATCATTATTAATAGTGATGACGTTGAGAACACCGTGCAGAACACTAAGTCCTCTGTGCTCTCATGGGAAGACTGTTCCTGCATCGAGAGAAAGGGAGCAATTTGACTGAATGAAGTATTTGGGTTGATTTTTGTACTGGTACGAGAAGGTTCTGTCACCATTCCTTCATGGATGATAAAGTGCTCACACTGGAAAACCAGACAGTTGATAAACAAAAATTACTGTTGACTGGATGGGTTGGTGGGAAAAAGAAGGCTTGGAATATTGCTCCCTGAAAAAAAGAAAAGTGTCAGTTGCTCAGTCTTGTCCAGCTCTTTGTGACCCCTTGGACTACAGCCCACCAGGCTCCTCTGTCCATGGGTTCTCCAGGCAAGAATACTGGAGTGGGTAGCCATTCCCTTCTCCAAAGGATCTTCCTGGCCTAGGGATTAAACTGTGCTGCACGTAGATTCTTTACAATCTGAGCTACCAGGGACCTGAGGTTGCGCTAAACATCAAAGGGGGCTCTGGGCAAGAAGTAGTAAGGGAAGACCAGAGATTGCTGGTAACAGTGAGATGGAAAGATAGCGAAGCACTGAAGAGGTGAAGACAGCGCCCCTCTAAACAACTCTGCAAAATGCAAGGGTTTACGGTGTTTGAGGCACTGGGGTACCACTTTTAGAGTCAGAAGAACATCGTAAGCTCCTTTGGTGGTGTCAAAATTAAGAGTGTGGTAAATGATATATCTCAGTGCCAGAGTAAAGCGACTCAATTGCTATATTAGAAGTATTAGGACACTGAAGAAAATAGCTTAAATAGTTAAATAAAAAAGTTTTAATGCCTGGGAATATTAAAGGAAACTCTAGTCTTGGATTTCATGGACACTGGTTAGGGAGGAAGAAGAGAAAGAAAATACAGTTGCTGTAATCATCTCATGTTGGTGTAGGCAATGGATGAACATGAAGTCTAGCCTTTATTAAAATGCACACGTGCAATTCACTAATATTTATGACAATTTTATTTACCAGTGGCAACAGAGTATTACTGTTTAAACCATTGAGGAAGAGCATTTTCTGTTTTAAAAATAACTGACTTTAGGAAAGCACAAGGAAAAATTTACAATCTCCTTTCTCCTTTTAAGAGACAATTTGAGGAAATTAACTCAACTGAAATGATTTCCTTTAGCAATCTTAAAAAATTTAAAAGGTCCTGTCAGCAAGTTTACAAACCAGGCAGATTCAGCAGACTAATCTGTCGGCTTTGAGGTAAAGCAGATCATTATCTCAAGACCGATTCTGACAATTAGTGGCTCTGATAACCGGGGTACCTTGTTTAAGGTCTTGGAGGTGCGGCTTTCTCCTCATGAATATGTGGGCATTGCCTAGCGTCATTTTAATAATTTAATGAGTAAACTGGGGTAAAATACCTGATGGAATGTGGTTTATTGAACAGCAGTCATTTCTATTTGCTAAGTGGATTATATCAACATGATTTTCAATCTCTTCCTAGTGTATTAAATAATTCTATATTAGCTAAAATCTTATCTGATAGGCATCTCTTGTAGTTTGTATGCATGTCTTTTTAAAAAACTGTGATTTTTAAATATGTATAAATAAATATGTGAATGAGAAAGTCCTAAGTGTTCTGTGGAGAATGTAGAGATAATACACGTAGGCTGAGTCTCCAGTGTTGAGACTGTACTGCTTTTCACCCACTCTTACCGGATCCTACATGCACCAAGGAAACTTAAAAGTTAACAGATAAAGAAATACAGGAAACACATGTCCATTACTAGTTACTACCCAAAATCTGATTATGGGACTATCCATTAACTTACGTGCTTCCTCACTATATTGCTAAGTACTTTTGATGAGAGTGAATATGTAAACCACTGGTCAATCAGATATAAGTTATATAGGGAGCAAATTGTTGCTCACAGAAATGCTCTTCAAAGATCCCCTTTTCCCCCTGATTTTATACAGAAATAAAAATTATAAAACATGCTTAATATACTGTAATAAACTCACTTAACATACTACAGAAAATCTACTAAAGCTACTTACTTTGGAAGGAATGGACACTTTTGAGTTATTCACACAATATAATGCAATCAAAGTAAACATGTAACCCCATGTTTGATATTTTTGGAATTTTATGTCAGAATGTTAAGAATATTTATCTTAAGCATGTAGCTTTTCTTTCTTCACATCTAGGTTTTCCCATCAATAGATATTTTTCTTTAATTAAGGACCTATATTATGGTTAACAAGAATAAAACAAAAGATATATTCATCTATTACACATATGACCTTTCTCCCGTTTTTAATACACAGAAACGAAAAAAGTTGCTCTCTTAGGAAAAATTTTTCCCAGTAAAATATTAACAGATTCTTTGCAGAATCCCCAGTGACTCTATATAAATTTGTTCACAAAGACATAAACATTAAAGTAATCCTTAAAATGATTACCATCAATCATGGAATTTTTCTCTGGCATGAGTGCTTTGAACTTGACCGTAGGATTGCAAACCAAACTTTAAAAAAACTATTGAAGCATAGTTGATTTACAATTTTGTGCTAGTTTATGCTGTACAGCAGAGATTCAGTTATACCATATATATTATTTTTCATAATCTTTCCCGTTATGCTTTATTACAGGATATTGAATATAGTTCCTTGTGCTATACAGTAGGATCCTGTTTTTATCCATTCTATATATGCTAGTTTGCATCTGTTAATCCCAAACACCGAATTCATCTCTCTCCCACCCCTCCATCTTGACAACCACACAAGTCTGTTCTCTTTGTGAGTCAGTTTCTGTTTCACAAGTAAGTTTGTATCATATTTTAGATTTCATATATAAGTGACATCATATACCATTTCTCTTTCTCTGTCTGACTTACTGCACTTAATATGATAATCTCTAGATCTATCCATGTTGCTGCAAATGGCATAATTTCATTCTTTCTTACGGCTGAGTAATACTGCATTCTGTATACACACTACATCTTCTTGATCCATTTATCTTTCCATGGGCGCTTAGGAGGCTCCCATGTCTTGGCCACTGTGAACAGTGCTGCTATGAACACAGAGGTGCCTTCATCTTTCTGAATCATAGTTGTGTTGCAAATATAACCCTGGTGGCTCAGTCAGTAAAGGATTTGCCCGCAACGCAGGAGACCTGAGTTCAATCCCTGGATCAGAAAGATCCCCTGAAGAAGGAAATGGCAACCCACTCCAGCACCCTTGCCTGGGAAATCCCATGGACAGAACAGCCTGGCAGGTTACCGTCCATGGGTTCACAAGAGTCAGATATGACTGAGCCATCACATTTTTAAGCTTTTCTCCTCCGTAGGGTCTTGGCTGCTATCATATTCTAATCTCTACATGTGCTTTTCTCTCTCTGAAGCACTTGAGAACATGTTTCTCGTGATTCTCCTCATTCCGTCCCAGACGGCATGGGCCCCTCTCTCCACTCCGAGCTGTATCACAGCCGCAGGCTTCCCCGCGTCGCGGTCCTGCCGTGAACCTCAGCGGCCCCTTGCGGGGAACGTGCTAGCTGAGCTGGCACGGTGAGGCCTGCCCTCCAGGTGGCGGGGAGAGGCTGACGTCAGACTGCTTCTGTGTCCTTCTTCTTTCAAATGTGTTCTAATTAACAAAGTGGCATCTGGTTATTAAACGCCCCATGAGAAGTCATCATTCCCAGGGACTTACGAAGCATAAATACTTGAGCTTTTCAATTCCATCAGTTCCTTCCGTGGAGACATATTCTCTTCCTCCAGTCTCTGGAAACTTGAGGAGATAACTGTCTCCACCAGAGAGCCAGGATTGTCTCATGCTGTTGCCTCTTGGAGGGTCCTTGGGGAAGTGTAAAAATGTGGTTCTTGGCTCTCCCCTGTCTTTGGCTGTAAGATGCCTAAGTGGCCATTCATAGGCAGTCTTGAACATAACACAGATCAACACACCCCCAAAAGCTAAATCTGGGTCCCAGAAGATTTGACTTCCAGTGGAGTTTCCCCTCAGTTTTGCAAAGACCAATCGTTGTCTTTGTCCTGATTTCTGACAAAGTTACCTGTTCTCCCCACTTCCTGAGAATTCTAAATCTTTCCATTCCTCACCAGGAAAAGGCTGGCTGGCTCGCTCTGTAAATTTCACTGATATGTGAGTGAAAGTCACAGTTCACAAGAGTTTATACTCCAGTGGGGAAAAGAGACAAAAAAAAAAAAAAAAACACCAATAAGCATTCTTCTTTACAAAGCCCTCTGACAGCAGAGTCCCCAGAAACTGGAAATATTCAAAAGCTAAGGCAAAATGAAACAGTGTTCCTACCCTAATTTATTCTATGGTGTAGTCACTATATCCTACTGAACATCTTTATAATTAGACTCCACAATGATAATTTAAGGTAAACTAAGTATCCATTGTTATTTTTAGGACATGTTTTATAGGGCAGTAAATATAAATAAAAATGTGGCTCAAAAGTTCCACATAGCTTGCACCTAATCATAATGAAGTGTATTATACACAGTCCAAAAATGTATTCTAAAGATATTTAGTTCTTCAGCCACTTTAGATTATCATTTACAAGGAAATTCCAATAAAATTTCAAAATGTGTCAATATCTTTCAAAAGTGTAGTGTTAATTCACCTAAACAGAGAGGAAAGATGAGAAGAAACTCAGAGTGTACGTGTGAACAAACCTTGTTTAACATTCTGCTATTTTCCAAATTCATGTTGTCATATTCAGTTACGCAACATACATAGGATTGGTAAAGTTTTCACCCAGGCGATTTATGACATACTTACTTATGTGATGTTGTTGTTGTTGTTCAGTCGCTAAGTCATGTTCAGCTTTTTGTGAGCCCATGGACTGCAGCACTCCAGGCTTCCCTGTCCTTCACTATCTCCCGAAGTTTGCTCAAACTCAAGTCCTTTGCACCGGTGATGCTCCTCCAACCACCTCGTTGTCCTCTGCTGTCCTCTTCTCCTTTTGCCTTCAATCTTTCCCAGCATCAGAGTCTTTTCCAATGAGTCAGTTCTTTGAATCGGGTGGCCAAAGTATTGGAGCTTCAGCTTCAGCATCAGTCCTTCCAATGAATATTGATTTCCTTTAGGATTTATTGGTTTCATCTCTTTGTAGTACAGGGGATTCTAAAGTGTCTTCTCCAGCACCAAAGTATCAATTCTTCAACACTCAGCCTTCTTTATGGTCCAACTCTCACATCCATACAAGACTACCAGAAAAACCATAGCTTCGACTATATGGACATTTGTCAGCGAAGGATGTCTCTGAATTTTAATATGCTGTCTAGGTTTGTCATGGCTTTACTTCCAAAGAGAAAGCATTATTAATATTGATTTAGTAACTTTTTTTCATAGATACATTTAAAGGTAAATTTCATATCCATTTGAAAAAGGTCAGTCCAATCCCTCTACCAATTATCTTACATATAAAGTTGGCAAGTGAAAAAGTTGGCTTAAAGCTCAACTTTCAGAAAACTAAGATCATGGTATCTGGTCCCATTACTTCATGGAAAATAGATGGGGAAACAGTGGAAACAGTGTCAGACTTTATTTTGGGGGGCTTCAAAATCACTGCAGATGGTGACTGCAGCCATGAAATTAAAAGACGCTTACTCCTTGGAAGGAAAGTTATGATCAACCTAGATAGCATATTCAAAAGCAGAGACATTACTTTGCCAACAAAGGTCCATCTAGTCAAGGCTATGGTTTTTCCAGTGGTCATGTATGGATGTGAAAGTTGGACTGTGAAGAAAGCTGAGCACTGAAGAATTGATGCTTTTGAACTGTGGTGTTGGAGAAGACTCTTGAGAGTCCCTTGGACTGCAAGGAGACCCAACCAGTCCATTCTAAAGGAGATCAGCCCTGGGTGTTCTTTGGAAGGAATGATGTTAAAGCTGAAACTCCAATACTTTGGCCACCTCATGCGAAGAGTTGACTCATTGGAAAAGACCCTGATGCTGGGAGGGATTGGGGGCAGGAGGAGAAGGGGACGACAGAGGATGAGATGGCTGGATGGCATCACCGACTCGATGGACATGAGTTTGAGTGAACTCTGGGAGTTGGTGATGGACAGGGAAGCCTGGCATGCTGCAATTCATGGGGTCGCAAAGAGGCAGACACAACTGAGTGACTGGACTGAACTGATAAAGTTGGCTATCATTTTCTTTCTTAAGACTTGGTTTTATGTTCAAGATGATATAAAGGGTTCTGATTTTATTGTGGATAAAGCATAATTGTGAGGCTAGTGTTCAAGCTCAAGTATAGAAGTTTCTAAGATTTGACCCTGATTTACCTAGAGTCACTTACTAGGCACCTATCTTGTTGAGACAAGAAGAACCTCGCTGAAAGGGAAAGAAAATGATCTAACATTTCTTGTGCCTATAAAATAAAATAATGCAACCTATAGTCTAAAACATCAGAAGCTTCCATAGAGACCTTGATAACAAGAACTTTCTCATGATTACTTTCTAGTAATCTCTCTTTAAATAAAGAATATCTTGCTCCAGAATTAGCAAATGATGCCTGTTCACATTATGGTTTCTATCCTATTGTGTGAGGGTCACCTCCCAGAATTCCAAGCAGAAAGTAGAGAGCAATATTCCCCTGACTTTCAACCCGTAACACTTATCTGGGGTTCATAGTCCTCCTGAAACCCACTGGGGCCTTTCACCAAGAGTGACTGTGGGACCCTCTGGACCCCTAACCTACTCTTTCCCAGATGGCCTCATATCTCCTCATCCCAGCCTAAGATCACGAGAGGGTTTTACACAAACCTCTTGATAAGTGCGAGAAAACTGTCATTTCTCCACAGTTTCCATTTTACCAATGCTCTGGATTGTAGTAAAACCTTCTAAGATCAGTTCTCCAAATTTCCCTCTTGTTATTTAGATTCTGGATTTGAGAGTTCATTCCTGTGACATTTCATATGGTGACGGTTTGTCTTACAAGCTTTTAAAATTCCGTTTTAAAAGTTAAAGCTACAAAATGACTTCTCTGCTCTTGGCAAAGAGTTCTGTCTTTCCCTCAAACCAATGGAGAATAGTAATACTTTGTGAATTTTGTCCATATATCATACATTTTCCAGAAAATCTTTTGTTTCCTAAATTCTCATCTGCATCTCTCAATCAGTTCAATTCAGTTCAGTCACTCAGTCATGACCAACTCTTTGCAACCTCATGGACTGCAGTACACCAGGCCTCCCTGTCTATCACCAACTCCTGGAGTTTACTCAAACTCATGTCCATTGAGTTGGTGATGCCATCCAACCATCTCATCCTCTGTCAACCCCTTCTCCTCCTGCCTTCAATCTTTCCCAGCATCAGGGTCTTTTCCAATGAGTCAGTTTTTCGCGTCAGGTGGCCAAAGTATTGGAGTTTCAGCTTCAGCATCAGTCCTTCCAATGCATAATCAGGACTGATTTCCTTAGGATGGATAGGTTTGATCTCCTTGCAGTCTCAATTGATTCTCAAAATAACAGCATTGATTCATTAGTCAGCAAATAATTACTGAGTAATGATTCTGTGTTAGGCATTTCTAGATCCCAGGATACGATAGAAAATAAAATATACAAAATATAAAACATTAAGAAAATTAACCAAGCAATAAAAACCTATGTAAAACCAAAAAGTCCAAAAGACTTTAAACATGTAAGGGTCCACCTGTTAAAACAAATATTTGCCTTGTGGTCACAAATAATTAGAACTCTAGACTATTAAATCTCATGATTTCACAGTGTCATATTGATAGAATCAAGAAGAGATTTCATATTGCATATTAGGCTAATTGTTGCCAAATTACTCTGCCTTCTCCAGCCATTCATATTCCACAGGCTTTTATAGAAGTTTTGTGCATAATCCATGTTAACCAACACTTGCCTCATTTCCACCACCAAAATATATACCAGTGGGATTTCCTTTTATATCTATGGTATTTCCTAGTTACACTGAATCTGTATAAAAGCTTCATGGGAGGACCAAAGAGGATCATTCTCTTCACATGTTTTGTGTATATTGCTAATATAATTCAGGAAATTTTATTTAGGGGATAGATACATTTAGGAAATTCATTTTGTGTGTAATCTCTTTATCAGCTGTGAAAAAGAACAATTATTCATTCATGAAGAATATTCATATTTGATCATTAAGTGCTTTCCCAAAATCTATTATTGTGAACTATTTCTTAACTTATAACAGGACTTCCATATTTTAAAGTTAACCAGTATACTCATAAAATATGGAAAAGAACAATATAAAACAGCCATAGAACAGAAAATTATTTTCTGGACAAGGTAGATCATACCATCCCTGGATTTAATATTTCAGATCTAACTGAGGATAGTACATTCATTTTGAAAGTAGTGAAAATTAAGTGAATGTTTATGCATGCAATGCTGAGACTCCCAAACTTCTTCCTCTAATTGAATTCTACAAAGCAAGCCTCATATTTTCAAACTGTTAGTTTAAAATTAGGGAAGGCTTTTATTGTCAGTGAAGTAATGGCAAATTGTGAGTATGGCAGATAGCAAAGTGGAGGTCTGGACATTTATATTCTTATTTAATTCAAGATATAAGACAGTTATCATTTTGTACAACTAAATATACCAAATATATTCATATTCATGATTGCATGAAATGACTTACAAGAACTCAGATAAAATAACTTTTTTGCAGATGTTGGAAACTGGAATTAGTTCCTAAAGATCCAAAGAAGACCTTGGGTTTTGAATCTCTTAGTAATCTCCGTGAGTGCTTGTAAGTGACCTTGGTAGGCGTCCATGGAACACCTTGTGTAATCAAGCATGAAGAAACCTTCAGTGCTGTCTAAAATTCTTTTATCTTCACAGCAATTCCACAACCAAGCTGTGCTGATAAAGCTTCTCAACGGGGACAGCCAATGACAAAACATATCCCCTGTATTTTCAGATGCAGATGGAATAATGAGGATCATTATTTTATTCTTCTTCTTCATGTAATTGATGGTCAAGAGGAAACTGTGGTGGAGACCTTGTAGACAATTGTCCTTCTGGGGAGAAAATAGCCTAACATTTAAGAAAGACACAGAATGAATGGATCCTTTAGCTTTTAATGATCAATTCTAATGCACAGCTTATTAATGATGGCAACCTTCTAATTCATGAAGATATCTAGTTTGGAATTTTTGAGTTCAAAACAGTAGAGCATTAGCCAAATGATCCAGTCCAATCTTACATTTTCAGTCTTTTTTTTTTTTTTTTCAGAAAATTACTTTAAGACAAAAGAGAAAGGAATACATATTGTGCATCATTAGACAGCAACATCATGAAAATCTATATTGATAAATCTTATTTTTCACTTGTGATTAATAAGAGGAAAGTCTCACATCTAATCTTCCACTTCAGTTTCCTTCCTATTTCTTTTTTTTTTTTTTTCACCTGCCAATGCAGGGGACATGGGATTTGGGTTCAATCCCTGGGTCAAGAAGATCCCCTGGAAGAGGGCATGGCAACTCACTCCAGTATTCTTGCCTGGAGAATCCCATGGACAGAGGAGCCTGGTGGAGCACAGTCCATAGGATGCATGGACTCAGTAGTTGCAGCTTCCAGTCTCTAGAGCACAGGCTCAGTAGTTGTCCCTACATGGAGCTAGACACCCCCATGGAACATGGGATTCTCCTAGGATCAGGGATTGAACCTGTGTCCCCTGAATTGGCAGGCAGACTTCTCACCACTAAGCCACCAGAGAAGCCCCTCTTTCTTATTTCTATCACAATGAATGACCTCAAATCTGGCTAGATATGTGTAGATAATAAGTAGGTGGTAAGTCTGGGGAGGCCTTACAAATAGCTGTGAAAAAAAGAGAAGCGAAAAGCAAAGAACAAAAGGAAAGATATAAGCATCTGAATGCAGAGTTCCAAAGAATAACAACAAGAGATAAGAAAGCCTTCTTCAGTGATCAATGCAAAGAAATAGAGGAAAACAACACAATGGGAAAGACTAGAGATCTCTTCAAGAAAATGAGAGATACCAAGGGAAAATTTCATGCAAAGATGGGCTCAATAAAGGACAGAAATGGTATGGACCTAACAGAAGCAGAAGATATTAAGAAAAGGTGGCAAGTATACACAGAAGAACTGTACAAAAAAAGATCTTCAGGACCAAGATAGCCACAATGGTGTGATCACTCACCTAGAGCCAGACATCCTGGAATGTAAAGTCAAGTGGGCCTTAGAAAGCACCACTATGAACAAAGCTAGTGGAGGTGATGAAATTCCAGTGAGCTATTTTAAATCCAGGAAGATGATGCTGTGAAAGTGCTGCACTCAATATGCCAGCAAATTTGGAAAACTCAGCAGTGGCCACAGGACTGGAAAAGGTCAGTTTTCATTCCAATCCCAAAGAAAGGCAATGCCCCAAAATGCTCAAACTACCACACAATTGCACTCATCTCACATGCTAGTAAAGTAATGCTCAAAATTCTCCAAGCCAGGCTTCAGCAATATGTGAACCGTGAACTTCCAGATGTTCAAGATGGTTTTAGAAAAGGCAGAGGAACCAGAGATCAAATTGCCAACATCCACTGTTTCATGGAAAAAGCAGGAGAGTTCCAGAAAAACATCTATTTCTGCTTTATTGACTATGCCAAAGCCTTTGACTGTGTGGATCACAATAGAGTGTGGAAAATTCTGAAAGAGATGGGAATACCAGACCACCTAACCTGCCTCTTGAGAAACCTATATGCAGGTCAGGAAGCAACAGTTAGAACTGGACATGGAACAACAGATTGGTTTCAAATAGGAAAAGGAGTACATCAAAGCTGTATATTGTCACCCTGCTTATTTAACTTGTATGCAGAGTACATCATGAAAAATGCTGGGCTGGAAGAAGCACAAGCTGGAATCAAGATTGCCAGGAGAAATATTAATAACCTCAGATATGCAGATGACACCACCCTTATGGCAGAAAGTGAAGAGGAACTAAAAAGCCTCTTGATGAAAGTGAAAGAGGAGAGTGAAAAGTTGGCTTAAAGCTCAACATTCAGAAAACGAAGATCATGTCATCTGGTCCCATCACTTCATGGGAAATAGATGGGGAAACAGTGGAAACAGTGTCAGACTTTATTTTGGGGGGTCCAAAATCACTGCAGATGGTGACTGAAGCCATGAAATTAAAAGACACTTACTCCTTGGAAGGAAAGTTATGATCAACCTAGATAGTATATTCAAAAGCCAAGACATTACTTTGCCAACAGAGGTCTGTCTGGTAAAGACTATGTTTTTTCCAGTAGTCATGTATGGATGTGAAAGTTGGACTGTGAAGAAAGCTGAGCGCTGAAGAATTGATGCTTTTGAACTGTGGTGTTGGAGAAGGCTCTTGAGAGTCCCTTGGACTGCAAGTTGATCCATCCAGTCCATTTTAAAGATCTGTCCTTGTTCTTTGGAAGGAATGATGCTAAAGCTGAAACTCCAGTACTTTGGCCACCTCATGCGAAGAGTTGATTTATTGGAAAAGACTCTGATGCTGGGAGGGATTGGGGGCAGGAGGAGAAGGGGACCACGGAGGATGAGATGGCTAGATGCCATCACCAACTCGATGGATGTGAGTTTGAGTGAACTCCGGGTGTTGGTGATGGACAGGGAAGCCTGGCATGCTGTGATTCATGGGGTCGCAAAGAGTCAGACACGACTGAGCAACTGAACTGAACTGAAAGATTATTAGCCTAGTATTTGATGCAAACAATGGAATACATTTGACTGAATGCCAGAATGTGTTTGTGTATGTGTGTGTGTAAAATGGATGCTTATGTTTTTAGTTATTTGCAGAATGCTCCCTCTGTTTCCTTTCAAGCCACATTCTGGCAGCCTGTATATTCCAGACACAGTCACCACCACAAATCCTGATCTACAAGCTCTTCTGCAGTGTCTTACTGCTATTACTCTGCCTTTTCAACCTATGAAGTGGCCTTGCACCAAATACAGGTGCGACTGTAGGGAAGGGGGCAGAGCACAGCCTCTAAAAGAATGACATTCTATGGTCAATCTTTGGGTCTAAAGTCTGGCTCAGATGTCCCCTTCTGGAATTGAAGAGAAAGGGTCAAATACAAGCCAACTATGTAGACTGAGAGTGGGAGAAGGTGAGGTTCAAAGGAAAGCGTACACGTTAACAGAAGAGGCGGGAATGACTGATGGGCAGGGAGAAATGGCAGCTGTCCAGGGTGCTGTGAATTACAACTCCTGCCTGGACCAATAAATAAATAATGGCCAGCAACATTATGAGCGACAGCATTCTTGTTCTGCAGACACTATAAATCTGAATAGAATAAGCAATTCTTTGGTGAGATGATAGAAGAATCCATCTTCTGTCACTTTACCTACTCAAGGAAGACGGCAGCCTCTGAATTCTTGTTTTGTGTGGCTGTGACCTGAAGAGTATCCACTGCAGCTATCAGTGATGTTGTATAACAAAGTAAGAAAAAGGTGCGATGTCAAAACCAGCTTAAGTAATATTCATGCCACTTTGGTTAACCTTTAGAATATGTTCTTTTTAATCTTACAGATAATTGATATTCATTTTTTAACCCACACAAAAAGTAAGTGAATGCAGTCTCTGGAGGAGAAGGAATTGGTCAAGTACTAAGATTTGGAGCTCATTTCCTTGAGACCTGAGCATGAACGACACTTCAGATTATGATGAGATTAAATAACGTAATTTAAATAGAAGGTTTTCTTAAAGCTTGGAAAGTAGAAGGGACTTGAACATTAGCCTCTGTCTTTGTGTCCTTAACTACTTTTGATGATAAAGCTATACAGGGAAGTGGAGAGTCCTTATGACTTCACCTTTAGTTTTTATAGGACTTTCTTAGTGGCTCAGACAATAAAGAACCTGTCTGCGATGCAGGAGACGCGGGTTTGATTCCTGTGTCAGGAAGATCCTCTGGAGAAAGGAATGGCTACCCACTCCAGTGTTCTTGCTTGACAAATCCCAAGGACAGAGGAGCCTGGAGGGCTACAGCCCATGCAGTCACAAAGAGTTGGACACCACTGAGCAACTAACACTTCAGCTTCCTCAATGACTCAGCCGGTAAAGGATCCCTCTGCAGTGCCAGAGGTGCAGGTTCGATCCCTGGGTTGGGAAGATCCCCAGAGGAGTAAATGGCAATCCAATCCAGTATTCTTCCCAGAAAAATCCCATGGAAAGAGGAGCCTAGTGGGTTACAGTCCATGGGGTTGCAAAAGAGTCAGACATGACTGAGTGACTGAACACACAGCCAGTGTTTATAAGATGGCATACAACAAAAAGCTATTTTTTGGTATTTGTTTTAATTGCTAGATTAACAGTAAAATATCCCTGTCTATTAATAATGTCAAAAATAAGCTAAACATAAGCTGATAATCTTATTAGGAGCAGCAGAATTTCATTAGAACTATACTTCAACTGTGCTCCAGTCAAGATGCTTCTTTAATCTCTCACACTGCATGATTCCTGAGCCCTCATCCTCTCTCAAATCTCAGTGCCATTTAGATCCATGTCCTGCTGGCTGGTGGCAGAGTGGGGGGCAGACACTGGGAGAGTCACTTCTCTGGATAATCGGTGGCTGTTTTTTGGCATGTTTTATATAAAGATCCTCTTCCCTACTTCTCCCCCAGTATGAGTAATGATTAACCTTGCTTTTTGTGTAAATGCTCCCTGCCATACACACCCATCTCCACTTACTTACTAATGAGTTAACACCTTCATCTGGCTTGCCCAAAGTCACCAAAACATCTATAAAAATATGATAATCATTAACTACATATGTTTGACTTCTTCAAAGAATTGCCAGGACAGGAAGCCAGGATCATATCAGAGCTAGAGCCACCAGAGCATAGCATCAACCTACCAGCTTGTAGGAACTCAAATGTATGAAAAAGGAGTTAGAGTTGGGATGTTATCGTGTTCTGTCCTCTCAGTCCAGGATAGAAAGACTTCTCTTGGATTCCCTTCAGCTTGGGAAGTCTCTCACCACTTAGAAAAGCAAACAGAAATGGTAGGGATTGTGGAAGAAAAGAAAAGATGAAACAACAATCATCTCTGATCGTCTATAGGCTTTGAAGGAGGAGAAGGAAGAGATGCTTGCTGTCCAGGTATGCAGCAGAGTAGAACTACGGTAAGGGATCTGAGGCGGGAATTTAACTGCAACAACAAAAGAACGCACCAGACTTACATCACATACATCTTTACAGACAGCAATATGTGTTCTGTATAGGAAAGGAAGTCTCAGACCCTGGATTCAGAATGAGTTATTACAAATCACGTAGCACTTTACACTTTACACTTCTGTAGAATCTTCACAGAGGTGTTTTAAGTTGTAATTAAGAAAAAAAATAAGTTTCTCACTTTCATGGACATGTCTTGGAATGATCTACATGGTACATGAAGATATTTGGTAGGAGAAGGAGATGGGAAATATTTCTGAAATGGAAAGAGACCTTGTCAATATTCCAGGATACCCATTTCTCATGTGAAAAGCAAGCATGTATTTATAAACCTAGTTGCTTACTAAAATTTTCACTTGTTATTTGTAGGAAATATGTAGAAAATGAGTTATTCTCAAAGGCTAATTAAGTCAATCTTCCTCTATATTTGTGTCACAAAATGCAATTTTAAGTCATCTTATATATACGGTCTTATTTCTTTTTTAGGGGGGTTAGAGATTATTTTATTTTATTTTTATTTTATTATTAAAAAAATTTTTTAAATATAAATTTATTTATTTTAATTGGAGGTTAATTACTTTACAATATTGTATTGGTTTTGCCATACATCAACATGTATCTGCCACAGGTATACACGTGTTCCACATCCTGAACTCCCCTCCCTCACACAATTCGTATATAACATTTGTGACTGGGCAGAACATATCAATTATGTTAATTTTTAAAATATAGAAATATATCATAATTAAATAAGGTTTTCATGGAAATTCAGATACTAAGTAGAAATGCTCTACATCCAAGACTTTCTGACTCCTAATTTAAATTGTAATCTTGGTAGAGATTTAAACACATTTTTAGAAGTATGTTTATAATATATAAAAATACTAAGAGAAGCGCATATTAAGAATGACATAAAATCAGTGAGGGTAAACAGACACAGAACATCCTCATTTGCTCACACTCACAAGTCAGTACCTGAGACAGGGAGCTGGATGCATTTAATTAGTTTTTGATGTGATTGCAAGATGGGAAAGTAAGTGAGTGGGCGCAGGAAATGTGCAAAAAGGTAACGTGTTAATAATCCAGTAGGATATTGTTGTCAAAATGAAACCGTTACACACAGAGAGAGAGACATAGAAAAACTGAAGCAGGCTTGGCAAATGAATGGGGAATCTTACACTGTCTGATTTCAAGATTTACTCTGGAGCCACAGAGGTTCCAGACTGGCCTAGTCAGTCGTGTCCGACTCTTTACAACCCCGTGGACCATACAGTCCATGGAATTCTCCAGGCCAGAACACTAGAGTAGGTAGCCTTTCCCTTCTCCAGGGGATCTTTTCAACCCAGGGACTGAACCCAGGTCTCCCACACTGCAGGCAGATTCTTTACCAGCTGAGGCACAAGAGAAGCCTAAGAACACTGGAGTGGGTAGCCAAGCGCTTCTCCGGGGGATCTTCCTGACCCAGGAATCGAACCAGGGTCTCCTGCATTGCAGGCAGATTCTTTACCAACTGAGCTCTCAGGGAAGCCCAGACAGACTGGAGCTGATATGAAAAATGACAACCAGATAAACTGAGCAGGACAGAGGGTTCAGAGACAGACCCACACGTGGGATTTTTGACAAAGGTGCTAAGATAACCCAGTAGAGAATGAAAAGTCTCTTTCTTTTCTATTTGTGATACCTGACAATCCATTAAAACAATAAATAAATAAATAAGAAACCTAACCCCCAAGTCACACCTTACACACAGATTAAGTCAAGGTAGATAAAAGATCTAACATAAAACATAAAATCATAAAGCTTAAGAGAAAAAGACAGAATAAAATCTTCATGACTTGAGTGTCGACTAAGTTTTCTTAGACAAATCACAGCAACTAATGACAATTAAAATGTTAAATTAGACTTGGTATCTGTGCTCAGTCCCTTCAGTCCTGTCTGAGTTGTTGAGACCCTATGGACTGTAGCCCACGAGGCCCCTCTGTTCATGGAATTCTCCAGGGAAGAAGACTGGAGTCTTTATAAGGAGCAACTTTTCACATGTTGCTCCCCAGCTTTAGAAATCAGAGAAGTCCACTTTAAAACTGCTGTGGAATGTACATCATTAGAATATCCAAAAAGAAAAAAAGAATATAACACAAAATTTTAGCAAGAATACAGGGCAAATGGAACATTGTTGGTGTGAGTTTATTTTATTTTTTTCTTTTTTTTTTAAAATTAATTTATTTATTTTTAATTTTTACTTTACAATTCTGTATTGGTTTTGGCATAGATTGGTGTGAGTTTACAATGATACATATGCCACTTAGAAGAAAGGTCTGACAGCCTCTTATAAGTCAAATTTACACCTGACATAAGGCCCACAGAATCAGGTCCCTGGTATTTACACAAAAGAAAGGGAATATAGCAACACGGGCACACACAGACACACATACACAATATGTTCCTCAATATTTACGGTGACTTTATCTGGAAGGACAAACACTGGAAACAAACCAGGTCTTCCTCAATGAAGGAATAAGCACCCCGTTTCTGTTCACCCAGCATAACAAAAATCAGCAAAAAGAAACCAATAAACTGCTGACACCCACGGCATCACAACATGAGTGGAGAGCGATGGAGGGTGGATCCTCTCATCTTTTTCCATGGTAATGTTGTAACAGACTGGATTTCAGATTTACAGATCTATCGATCTTATCCTTATCCTTATCCTTCTGCATCCCTCTGGTCGATAAATATTCCCTTAATTGCTTCTAGTTCTTATGGCTTCATTTTGTACATTTCCAAATATGTTTGCAATTAAGTGTGGTGGACAGTCTGTTCCAAAAACAGTTCCAATTTCCTGTTTTGGTAAATAATTAATTATGACTCTCAGCATCGTTAGAGTCTCTCTTTCCCTACTTATTTGTCTTAATGTTTTTAGCATTTACAAAATTCTCATCAACACTAAGTCTATTGTTGGCCTGTCTGTTCTGCTCTAGCCATCAGCATTTTTGTGTGACAATAACAGGTTTTAGTTATGATGAGTTTATAGTTCACTTAGCTTCAAAATGATCTCATACTTCCTTAAGCTCAATACTACTTTTTATACTTTTAGATGAATCAATCAGTCTTTTCCTTCATACATTTTCTTAAGTACCTGCATTTTCTTGTCACAGCCATCTAAAAGATGCTTGTCTTGTTAAAACTGCTGATATAGAAAAGACGACTACACTATACTAGTTTGGTTGTAGGGAGATTTTAACCTTACTAAAACGCAGAATGTTATAGATTTGGTCTTAGAGCTATCCAGTTCTGCAGAAGTATCATAGACTATAATTTAAAATTCTACACAGGAGGGAAAGCTTTATAGTTGGGGTTGAGAATGCACAGATCCTAATTCTTTAATGACTTTGCTACAAAAAATATATATAAGTGACTCTGATTTTAGAGCTAAACAGGATCTCAGAACCACCCAATTCAAAATCTTTATTTTGCTGATAGGAAATAGAGGATCAGATGCAAAGTAATTTGTTCTGTGCTAAGCTTCATCCAAGCAGCTGAATCAGAGGGAGAGCACAGATCTTCTTCCCTTGAGGTCTCCTTCCTACCCATCGAGCTGCCTCCAAGAAATAAGTACATCTCAATACAGATTTTGTACTAGGCTCTCACATGCCTGGGAAGTTTGCAATCTTGGTAGAAGAAAGACAACAGGAAGAAGTCTCAGCCACCAAGGAGAGCAATTAAAATGCAAACAGGTTTGAGCTATCCCAAGGCAGGCGCTTTAAAGGAGGCCTGTGCTCATTAACCACATCATCCGGTGACCATGCCAACAGAGCAGCTCTTCTGCACTGGGCCAGCCCCAAGTGCACTGCCAACAGCAGCGACTCTGATGATGAAAGCAGCTGAGCCCTTGGTAACCCCTTGGCTGTCACTGTCTACTATCTGGAGATGGAAGGAAGAGACAGACATTCCATCATCTTAAAATGCATTTTGAATATTTTTGGAGAAACAATTGTTCAGGAGCTGAACTGCTCAAACTTTGAGGCTGTGCTGCAGAGGGGAACTTTTCCATCAAAGAAAAGTGCACACAAAGGGGATGGGAAATGGAAAACTGGGAGAAAATTATAGCATTTGCTGAGATGAGTCTTCAAGAAAGTCATTTCCACAGAGAGGGCTTTGCCACATGGGAAGAGCTGTCATTTCAAAATGCAAGATAGAACCTGCAGTTTAAAAACTTCTGAATGTGTACTGGAAGTCTGTGATGCTACCTGCAGAATCCCTGGTACCTTTGGGGAAGAAACATTTTTTCTTCCTGTTATTGTAAATGAAAACATATAGCTTAGCTATTAAAATCACAGATATTTTCAAATATATATACATATCATTTTATTATGTTATCTACAATTAGATTTGCATGCATATGGATATATAAACCTCTTCCCTTGTTTTTCTTAAAGATGTTTTCACTGTTACAGTCTAACTTAATCTACATTCTTTAGAGTAATTGTCATGGGTGTATTTTTACAGATAAGAGAACTGAGGTCAGTCAGATTCTGTTTGTCTTAGAAACCTCAGTGCATGATTTATCTTTGATCTGTTCAATGTACAGGAGAAAATTTGAGTTCTAAAGAATAAATGCCAAAATCTTCAGTACTGCAGGAGTAGATACATGGATACATCCATGTAATTTTAAATAATTACGTACCTGAGTAAATTTGATGAGTCCTTTTATTAACATAAACTATTAGAACTGGCAGACATTTTACAGGGGAAATGCCTTCTAATCCTATATTCTACTTTACTCTCTTGCCTTCAGGCTGATTGTAAATAATTGCCTTTAGTAGGTTAAAAAGAAAAAGAAATAGAAACTGAATTCAAAATTCCAGGATTATCTTTACAACCTCAACAGAGATTTGCCTTCCCCCTAAAATACTCTAGAGTAATCCAGTATACATACATTATCTTTAGGATGGCATATATGCCAAGAAACAAAGCCTATAGGCTACCAGGTTTCACGGTCACTTGCCTATACATTATGGGTGAAAGAAAATGCACAATATATCAGGGTGTTAGTAAATTTAAGGTCCTATGGTTATGTATATGACGTATATATGTGTATATATTGGGTTGGTCAAAAGGTGCCATCAAGTTTTTTTCCATTACATATTATTAAAAAAATGAATTTATTGGCCAACTTATATAAATATATATAGCTTTCAAAATATACAGCTGTGGTGAAAGACAGTAGGAGATGAGGTGATGTTTTGGGACCATTTATTGCTAATAGAGTGATAGCTTCTAAGGATAGACTTTCTGGAGACATGATTTTGATCCCGAGACCTGACAAGCATCAATCAACAGAAATGACCAAGTGTAACTTGTGAATTGGGCTTCCCCACTGGCTCAGTGGTAAAGAATCTGTCTGCAGTGCAGAAGATCCAAGTTTGGTTCCCAGGTCAGGAAGATCCCCTGGAGAATGGAATGGCAACCCATTCCAGTATTCTTGCCTGGAGAATTCCATTGGTAGAGGAGCCTGGCAGGCTATAGTTCATGGGATTGCAAAGAGTCAGAGATGACTGAAAAAATGACAGACAGACATACAGCTTGTGAAATATCTTCACCTACTCTAATTGATAGCACATGGCCGTTTTGTGGACTAAACACCTCACAAAACCATTTGGAGGCCATCACAGACAGCGTCTTAGTCTTATTGAGTACTTATCCTTGATTATAGAATCTGGAGAATAGCTGTCCAGCATGGAGAGTGAAAAAGCTGGCTTAAAACTCAGTGTTCAAAAAACTAAGATAATGGCATGTGGTTCCATCACTTCATGGCAAATGGAAGGGGGAAAAGTGGGAGCAGTGACTGATTTTTTCTTCTTGGACTCCAAGGTCACTGCAGATGGTAACTGCAGCCTTAAAATTAGAAGATGATAGCTCCTTGGAAGGAAAATTATGATAAATCTAGATAGCATATTAAAAAGCAGAGACATCACTTTACCAACAAAGGACATATAGTCAAAGCTACGGTCTTTCCAGTAGTCATGTATGGAGGTGAGAGTTGGACCATAAAAAAGGCTGAGCACCAAAGAATTTATGCTTTTGAACTGGTGTTGGAGAAGACTCTTGAGAATCCCTTGAAGTGTAGGGAGATCAAACCAGTCAATCCTAAAGGAAATAAAACCTGGATATTCATTGGAAGGACTGATGGCTGAAGCTGAAGCTTCAATACTGTGGCCACTTGATGCAAAGAGCCGACTCATTGGAAAAGACCTTGATGCTGGGAAAGATTGAGGGCAGGAGAAGGGGGTGGCAGAGGATGAGATGGTTGAATGGCATCACTTGAGTTTGAGCAAACTCCAGGAGATAGTGAAGGACAGGGCAGCCTGG
Organism: Oryx dammah; assembly: GCF_014754425.2. Classification (NCBI taxonomy): domain Eukaryota; kingdom Metazoa; phylum Chordata; class Mammalia; order Artiodactyla; family Bovidae; genus Oryx; species Oryx dammah. The sequence goes on from NW_024070191.1 coordinate 4,543,249, forward strand.
AGTGCTGCAGTACATGAGGTCACAAAGAGTCAGATATGACTTAGTGACTGAACAATATCAATGGAGAGTAATCTATTGTTCTGGTTATTTTAACACTTGATGGTGGATATTAATCTTATTTATAATCAAACCAGCTTTAAAAAAATTTTTTACACTATTGTATAATCACTTGCATAAGTATAACTTAATGATGACTCCAAAGAAACAAACAAAATAAATAAATATATGAAAAATTCTCCATGTTTATAAAGAAATTCATGGAGACTAATGAAAAATGAGGAGGTAGAAGATTCTTTATGAGGCTTACTAATACCAAACAACTATTGTGGAACCAAAATATTAGTACAATATAACGACAGGACATGCTTCACAAAGTTATAATTTGAGTTTACAGGTTCTGTAATTTTTATAACATCACAATACGTGTATGTTTTCAAAGTCTATTTAGTAACGATCACATTACTATAAAACAGACCACTAGGTAATAATATTTTGCCACTGTATATATGTATACACACACACATATACATATACACACACACATATATACACACATATATATACAGTTTAAAACTATGTGAGTTAGAGCATAGGCACTAATCTCTACATATCTTCACATGACAAAGACATATATTAATTTCTAGTTTCTCATTAATAAGAAAATAAGGTTGAAATGGACTGACAGTTTAAGATGCCATGGTTGGAAAGTTTCAAAACCAGGGATGAACTCAGGTTCTTTGCTCCTCTTGTGTGTGTGTGTGTCCGTGTGTGTGTGTGAGACAGGGCTCTTTATATATTTCCTCTTTCAAGAAAACCTAACACAACTGGAGGTCTGTTTGAGCTTCTGACTAATACAGTCTGTTAGAATAATGTTACTGAGCTTCAGATGCCATCTTCAGATGCCATTTAAAATAATCATGTACGATGTATAATCTTTTCCAAATCATAAGTCATCAAGAACTAGCAATTCACAAACAATAAGCATCATCCCATATCACTATATTGATCAACTTAGGATTCTTGGTGGAAATGGAACTCAGCTATAGAAGAAACACTAGCAAATTTAAAAACAAAAAGACAGGACTTCCCTGCCTGTCCAGTGATTAAGATTTTGCCTTCCAATGCAGAGGGAGTCAGATTGATCCCTGGTGAGGGAGCTGAGATCCCATCTCTCTGGGCCAGAAAATCAAAACATAAAACAGAAGCAATGTTGTAACAAATTCTATAATGACTGGAAAACATCCACATAAAAGTATTTTAAAAAATAAATTAAAAACCTAAAAACAAAATTTTTCCTATTATTTTATCCAGTTTTACTGAGATATAATTGACATAAAGCATTGTGTTGGTTTAAGGTGTACAGCATACTGACTTGACTTTCACATACTGCAAAATAATTATTTCAATAAGATTAGTTAGCACCTATCACTATATACCAGTAGTAGGAAATGACAACCCACTCCAGTATTCTTGCCTGGAAAATGCCATGCACAGAGGAGCTTGGCAAGCTACAGTCCATGGGGTCACAAAGAGTTGGACATGACTGAGTGACTTAGCAGCAGCATCTCATATAGACACAGAAAAAGAAAAAAAAATGATTGTTTCTAGTGATGAAAACTCTTAGGATCTAATCTCTTAGCAACTTTCAAATTCACCACACAGCAGTGTTAATTACAGTCATTATGTTGTATATCACATCCCAGGATTTATTTGTCTAATAACTGGGAGTTTGTTTCATCTCATAACTTGGAAGTTGGTTTGAAACTTATTTTTTAGTCAAGTAATGGTGCAACGTCAATATCCTAAAGACTCCGTGTAGAAGTGGCTTTCATCCTAGTGTTTTGGGTCTTTCCATTTTGACTGCCACCCCCATGTCCATGGTCCTTGCTGTTATCTGTTTGCTGACTCTGGAAGAAGATGGGAAAGAGCAGAAGAGAAGAAAAAGGCTTTCTTACAAGCCCTGAACCAGAAGAGAAACAAATTGTGGCCTCTCTCACACTCTTGTAGTGAGAATTAGTCACATAACTACAACTAGACATAAGGGGCCTGAGAAATAAAGTCCCACATATTTTCTGGTGATAATGCTATTCTCTGAAACGGGGCATCTACTTCTTGGAACATCTGAGCTCCTCTGCTGTGTTAATGTTTCATCACATTTGATCAGATAAACCAATCATCCCCAAATTCCCAAAACCCTGTTTCATGGGGAGAAATAAAAACCACATCCTTCTTTGCACAGGTAAGACTATTCTTTGCTCCACTAAAACTGTTGATGAGAAGGGTAGAACACAACAAAAGTTTCAGAGGATCGGGGTTCAAAATCTAGTCTAAGAGTTGTGGCACTATGGACACATCATTAATGTTTGAACTTCTGTTTGCATCCAAGTATAGGATTGTTTAGCATGGAAGTTAACAGGGGGCAGGGGAGGACATCGTGTTTGGTAATCACTCATGGTGTAAAGCACACAACGGTTTCCATAACGATCTTACATGCTCCACTCAACATCAGCAGGAGTGGTTAACAAGAATGTGTTTTATAAAAATATCAGTGATCAGCCCAATCCTGCCTGAGATTTTGTTACTTAGAAAAGTACTATGTAATATAGCCCCTTTTGGATTGAAATTTGGGGGATTGTGAAAAGTGATGATTCTTATTAAAAACACTGTGCAACAATAGGCTTGCTGCTTGGCACTTGGTATGTTATAACTTAATTATCCCAGTAGTTTGGTGAAATGGGGATGTTAGACTCATGTTACCAATAAAGAATTTAAAACTCTAGAGAATCACGTATAACCAAGATTCTAATTTAGGCTTCTCTCAATAAAAGCCTTATTGTCTCTCTAGTAGGCCACAGATCTCTGCTCCACCGGCTCTAGTGGGTAGATGGTGATGTATTGCTGGAGCAGACTTTAAGAATTACGTCAGCTGCCATGGGTGGAGACTGGGCTATTTGTCACCCACTCTACCTGCTCTGAAGCTTATGCGTCTACACTACAGGCAGGAAAACTCAACTCTTGCTCAGTCTTTCCCATTGACGGAGTTTATCCTTTTCCAAGGGGTGGGTAGAATGTTCTTGAGTTATAATTCCTGTGATTCCTTGAGTCTTCTTGTCCACTATACTTTGGGTGGGAGAAAGGCTAAACACAAGCAAGGATATATGGTATTTATTTAATCAGGAAATGAAAAGGATGTATTTGGGCATAACCTGCAAGACAGTGACCTAAATTACTTATGCTCTCTCCTGTTTTTATAAGATACCACCTAATTTGCCATTATAATTCAAAGTAACTTCATTTTCCCAGGTGGAGGATGGAACATTACTGTAGCTTATAATTTGATGGCAATTAGAGTGAGAACTCACATAATTAGTGTAGCTGGATCCTTGTTCTATTTATTTCTCAAATGAATCATATCCTTTGTAAGGTAAACTCTTGAAGGGTAGGTTTAAAGTTACAACTGCTATCAATAGATTAGATGGCATCTAAATAAATAAAACATGATCCACTCTCTATGTCCAGAGAATATTCTGAAATAGTCTCCCAGGTCAAACTGAGGAGAGATCTAAGTGCATGAATGAATTCTAGAAGTGGAGAGGTGCCCAGGACACTAAAGCTATATCATGAAGGATGAAAAGAAACCCATAGCACCTAAGATACTTACACATCCCTGGTATCAAGACTTCCATGCATAAAAATCATTTATTCTACAAACAACTTCCACACTGAGAGCAGGACATCCCGCCACTATTCCTCTCTCCTCCATGCAAACTGGTAACCCCACACTCCTTGTCACATGACTTGACGATCCCTTATATCTTCACCTTTTTAAAGTCACTACATTTTTATTCTTTCAGTTTTTAGCAGCAACTTGTGGTTCAGATCAATGCAAAGAAAATTGAGGAAAACAATAGAATGGGAAAGACTAGAGATATCCTCAAGAAAATTAGAGATAACAAGGGAACATTTCATGCAAAGATGGGCTCAATAAAGGACAGAAATGGTAGGGACTGAACAGAAGAAAAAGTGGCAAGAATACACAGAAGAACTATACAAAAAAAATTTTCATGACCCAGATAATCATGATGGTGTGATCATTCAATTAGAGCCAGACATCCTGGGATGTGAAGTCAAGTGGGCCTTAGGAAGCATCATTACAAACAAAGCTAGTGGAGATGATGGAATTCCAGTTGAGCTATTTCAAATCCTAAAAGATGATGGTGTGAAAATGCTGCACTCAATAAGCCAGCAAATTTGGAAAACTCAGCAGTGGCCACAGGACTGGAAAAGGTCAGTTTTCATTCCAATCCCAAAGAAAGGCCATGCCAAAGAATGCTCAAACTACCACACAATAGCACTCATCTCACATGCTAGCAAAGTAATGCTCAAAATTCTCCAAGCCAGGCTTCAACAGTACATGAACCATGAAATTCCAGATGGAATTTAGAAAAGGCAGAAGAACAAGAGATCAAATTGCCAATATCCACTGGATTATAGAAAAAGTAAGAGAGTTCCAGAAAAATATTTACTTCTGCTTTATTGACTAGGCCAAAGCCTTGACTGTGTGGATCACAACAAACTGTGGAAAATTCTTCAAGAGATGGGAATGCCAGACCACCACCTGACCTGCCTCATGAGAAATCTTTATGAAGGTCAAGAAGCAACATTTAGAACTGGTCATGGGACAACAGACTGGTTCCAAATAGGGAAAGGAGTACATCAAGGCTGTATATTGTCACCCTGCTTATTTAATTTATATGCAGAGTACATCATGAGAAATGCTGGGCTGAAAGAAGCACAAGCTGGAATCAAGATTCCTGGGAGAAATATCAATAACCTCAGATATGCAGATGACACCACCCTTATGGCAGAAAGCAAAGAAGAACTAAGGAGCCTCTTGATGAAAATGAAAGAGGGAGTGAGAAAGTTGGCTTATAACTCAACATTCAGAAAAATAAGATCATGGCATCTGGTCCTGTCACTTCATGGCAAGAAGATGGGGAAACAGTAGAAATAGTGACAGACTTTATTTTGAGGGACTCTAAAATCACTGCAGATGGTGACTGCAGCCATGAAATTAAAAGATGCTTGCTCCTTGGAAGAAAAGTTATGACCAACCTAGATAGCACATTAAAAAGAAGAGATATTACTTTGCCAACAAAGGTCTGTCTAGTCAAAGCTATGGTTTTTCCAGTAGTCATGTACGGATGTGAGAGTTGGGCTATAAAGAAAGCTGAGCACCGAGGAATTGATGCTTTTGAACTGTGATGTTGGAGAAGACCCTTGAGAGTCCCTTGGACTGCAAGGAGATCCAACCAGTCCACCCTAAAGGAAATCAGTCCTAAATATTCATTAGAAGGACTGATGTTGAAGCTGAAATTCCAATACTTTGGCCAGCTGATGCAAAGAACTGACTCATTGGAAAAGACCCTGATGCTGGAAAAATTGAAGGCAGGAGAAGAAGGGGGTGACAGAGGATGAGATGGTTGGATGGCATCATTGACTCAATAGATATGAATTTGAGCAAGCTGGTGAAGGAAGCCTGGTGTGCTTCACTCCAAGTGGTTGCAAAGAGTCAGACAAAACTTAGCAACTGAACAACAACAAAAAATATCCTGAACACTGGCTGAGCATGATGTGCCCAGCTTATTCTAAGCACTTTGCTGCTAGGAAAGGTAAGCATGGCATTTGTGAGACTGTCTCTCTGTGGCGAGGGGCTTGTGGTGGGTAGGATGGAAAATATGTGCAGGAAAGCCACCTGGGATTCATGTCTAATACACAGGGTTTAATGTACATTTCCTACAGCAGGAAGGGGATTTTCCAAACGTTGTCTTCTCTGCTACATTTTTATCTTTGTGTTTTTTCAGCCTCACCAGTCATAATTATGCCATTGCTTTCTGAGAAAACCTTTGTTGATTAATCTTCTCTTAATTATGTTCTCTGTGTAAAGATGCTACTTGTAATAGGATGCTCAAATCTAAATAATCTTAAGCTTGTAGAACCAAGAATTTGGAATGAAGATGTGACACTATCATGTTTCTTTTTAATTTAATGGGCGCCAAACTGCAAAAACACATAAAAATGCTGATAAATTGTTGCCCATGAGTGACATTTTAGAACAACTTTAGTACATAAATAACACATAAACTGTCTAGTAATATCTTTATTTTCATTAAAAAAAAAAAAACACAACAAAACATTTTTCTTGAGAAGTCAAGCCAGCATGAGAAAAAGTACTTGCCAAAGACATATCTGATAAAGGGCTATTATCCAAAATATACAAAGAACTCTTAAAACTCAGCCCTAATGAAATACATTGATTAAAAATGGGCTAGTAGCCTTACAGACACCACACCAAAGACAATATACAGATGGTAAATTAGCACAAGAGACGATGTTCCGCATCACCTATCATTAGGAAATTAAAAATTGAAACAACGAGACCCCACTACACACCTATTACAGCTGTCAAAATCCAGAGCACTGAGCACACAAAATGCCAGGGAAGATAAGGGGCAACAGGACCCCTTGTTCGCTGCTGGGGTGGGAGGTGGAATGCAAAATCTACAGCCACCTGGGATGACAGTTTGGCAGCTTCTTTGAAAACTAAACATACTCTTATCATATCATATCATATATCACATAATACCTTATGCTCCTTAGTATTCACTCAAAGGCGTTGAAAACTTATGACCACACAAAAAACCTGAACATAGCTGTTTATAGAAGCTTCATTCATACTTTCCAAGACCTGGAGGCAACTGAGACATGCTTCAGTAAGTGAATGGATAAATAAACTGAAACATCTAGACAATGAAACATACTCAGCACTAAAAATAAATGAACTCTCAAACCAGGAAAAAATATGGAGAAAGCTTAAATGCATGTCACTAACCTGAAAGGTGGTGTTCTGTATGATTCCAACTATATGACATTCTGCAATAGGCAAAATTATGGACACAGTAAAAAAAAAAAAAAAAAGTTGCCAGGACATGGGGCCAGGAGGATGAATAGTGTGAGCTCAGAGGATTTTCAGGGCAGTGAAGCTATTATGTAAGACACTATGCTGGTGGACACATGTCATTATGTGTGTGTGCCAAGTCACTTCAGCCCTGTCCACTCTGCAACCCTATGGACCGTAGCCCACCAGGCTCCTATGTCCACGGGAGTCTCCAGGCAAGAATACTGGAGTGGGTTGCCATGCCCATCTTCAGGGGATCTTTGCAACCCAGGGATGGAACCAACATCTCTTATGTCTTCTGTGTTGGCAGGTGGGTTCTTTACCATTGGAGCTCTTTGGGAAGTCCCACACATCATTATACATTTGTTCAAACTCATAGAATGTACACCACCAAGATTCTGTAAACTAACGTAAACTATGGACTTTGGGCGATGTTGTGTCAAAACAGGTTCATCAATTGTAAAAGTAACATGTATCATCTGGTCGGGAGTTGCTGACAATGGTGAGACTACGCACGAGTGGAGTCAAAGGGTGGATGGGGAACCTCTGTACCTTCTACTCAGTTTTGCTGTGACCCTAAAACTACTCTAAAAAATAAAGTCTGTTGAAGTATATACATTTCTCAATTTTGTCAATTACTTTAAAAAATACAGTCTCTAAAAATGCCATCTAAACTCTAAGTAACTGCATGTTCAATTATATAACCAAAACATCTTGCTGGGGCTTACAATATATGTCAAGTCAAAGTATATCATCACAGGCTCTCCTTTCATGAAAAATCATAGTGGTAGAAAGTGCTACCTTAGAGTAACAACTAGTAAGCTACATTGGATACATTAAATTGATTTTTTTTCATAGTTTGGACAAGAAAAAACACAAGGTTGTGGTTCTTAAGAAAAAGGAAAGTGATAAAGTAAATCCTATGTCAGCCCCTTAAGGTTCTGAGGAAACTTCCAAGCCTGAGTACATGAGGGAAACAAACAAACAATAAAACAGGGAATTCCCTGCAGGTCCAGTGGTTAGGACTCCACACTTCCACTGCAGGGGACATGGGTTCGATCCCTGGTCGAGGAACTAAGATCCTGCATACTGCAAGGTGTGGTCAAAAAGAAACCTAAACTATTAGAGCCCAGAGGTCTCTGAGTTTAAGAGACAGAGATCAGAATTCACTGAGGCTGAGATTATCAGATTTTAGAGTTGAGAACATCAGAGGAGAGTGAGGTGGACTGAAAGAAAACTTTAGAGATATGCAAAAAAAAAAAAACAAACCCTTTTAATTTTTGTCTTACTTCTTAACTCAGTATGTACTAGGTGAATATCAAAGATACTAGAGTAAAAAACACAGAAAGAAGTAGGCTGAAAAACTCCCAGAGCTCATAAAAAGCTGGAAAGCGCCTGTATCCAACCAGCAAAAGGTAGAGAGACCCTGAAATGCACACAGCATCTGGTAGAATCCTTCTAAAGATAGTTGTGGGCAACATTAGCTCCAGGCTGAAGAGCAAGCTGGCTTGGCCCTGAGGAAGCTTGAAATACACATTGCATGGGTAAAGCTGACTCTGGGTAAGTTATTGGGATTCCTGAACAAAGCTCAACACCATTGAACGAACAGAAGAAAACTCAGCATCCAACAATGCAAAATCCTAATGTCCGTCCAATAAAACATTACCAGCATATGAAGAGACAGAAATATATGCTCCATCACCAGGAGATAAATCATCAATACAAATAGACACAGATATGACAGAGATGATATAATGAGCGACAAGGCACTTAGTATAGTTCCTGTAAATATAATCCGTATGATCAAGAATGCAGGAAAAAACATAAGCATGTTGAGGAGAAATATTGGAAAATAAACTTTAAAACTCTAAGTAAAACTTCTTGAGGTGAAAGTTTAACATTGAAAATAAAAACTGCACTGGGTATGATGAACAAAGGATTAGAAACCCAAAATAAAACATTAGTGAACTTGAGGAAATAGCAGTAGGAAATCTCAAAAACAAAACACACAGAGAGAAAGAAAAGAGTGGATTAAAATGAACAGAGCTAATTAAAATTAACACATAGGAAAAATATATATTGATACATTTTCTTTCTAGTCATTCATCAATGGACACTTAGGCTGTTTCCATATCTTGACTGCTGTATTTAGACTGGTACAAAAGTAACTGTGGTTTTGCATTGTTGAAATGCACTGTTTGATATAGGACGAAGTGAAGGATGAAGTAAAGTTGCTCAGTCATGTCCAACTCTTTGTGACCCTATGGACTGTAGCCTACCAGGCTCCTCTGTCCATGGGATTTTCCAGGCAATAGTCCTGTAGTGGATTGCCATTTCCTTCTCCAGGGGATCTTCCCAACCCAGGGATCAAACCCTGGTCTCCCACATTGTAGACAGACGCTTTACTGTCTGAGCCACCAGGGAATACATTTTTAAATGAATGAGGTTAGGTTATACATTACTTTAAAGGACATTTCTTACTTCATTTTTTTTTTTTTTTTGCAAATGACTTCTTACTTGCTGTATATTTTGTATTTATTTAAATTAGGGAAATGATGTTAGGAAAGAAACAATTGGAGCGGTTTTCTTATTTGAGTTCAAAATGGGTCATAAAGTAGCAAAGACAGCTCACAAACATCAACAATGCACGTGGCCCATTGCTAATGAATGTACGTTGCAGTGGTGGCTCAAGAAGTTTTGCAAAGGGGAAGAGAGCCTTGAAGATTATGAGCATAGTGGCAGGCTGTCAGAAGTTGACAATGAGCAGCTGAGAGCCACCATCAAAGCTGGCCCACTCACAGCTACATGAGAGGTTGCCAATGAACTCAGCATCGACCATTCTATGGTTATGCAGCATTTGAAGCAAATTGGAAGGGTGAAAAAGCTCAATAAGTAGGTGCTTCATGCGTTGACACAAATCTGAGACATATGCTCAGCAAACTGAGGAGATGCACTGAAAATTGCAAGGCCTGCAGCTGGCATAGGTCAACAGAAAGGGTCCAATTCTTCATGACAATGCCTGATGGCACAACAGCAATTGCACAACTAATGCATCAAAAGTGGAATGAATTGGGCTGCAAAGTTTTGCCTCATCTGCTATATTCACCTGACCTCTCTCCAACTGACTACCATTTCTTCAAGCATCTCAGCTTTATGCTGGGAAAACACTTCTACAACCAGCAGGATCCAGAACACGCTTTCCAAGAGTTTACTGAATCCCAAAGCATGGATTTTTATGCTACAGGAATAAACAAATTATTTCTCATTGACAAAAATGTGTTGATTGCAATGGTTCCTATTTTGATTAATAAAGATGTGTTTGAGCCTAGTTATGATGATTTAAAAGTCATGGTCTGAAACTGCAATTACTTGCTTTCCTGGTGACTCAGACAGGAAAGAATTAGCCTGCAATGCAGGAGACCTGAGTTTGATTCCTAGGTCAGGAAGACCCCCTGGAGAAGGGCACAGCAGCCCACTCCAATATTCTTGCCTGGAGAATTCCATGGACAGAAGAGTCTGGTGGGCTTAGTCCTTGGGATTGCAAAGATTTGGACACAACTGAGTGATTAACACTTTACTTCACTAGGTAATAATAATAATAATAAACAATGCTGCAATGAACATGGACATGCAGATATCATTTCAAAATAGTGATTTTATCTTCTTTGGATATATAACCAAAAATGGAATTTCTAGATCAGCTGATGGTTCAATTTTTAATTTTTGGTGAACCTGCCCAGTTTGCCACAGTGCGCGAACCAATTTACATTCCCACCAACAGTAACTCAAGATAAATTTCCTTTTATCTACATCTTTGTCAGTATTTTATATTTTTTAAATGACAGTCACTCTAATGGGTATGATTTTTAATCAACAAGTTAACCTTCAGTGTAACATAACAGCAAAAACAGAGAAAATTAAACAAAGGGTGGGCAGGATGTTGGAAATATAAAGAGAAATAGTTGGTGAAATATAAAGCATATGTTTGTTAGCCATCTGTATGTCTTCTTTGGAGAAATGCTTATTTAGTTCTTTGGCCCATTTTTTGATTGGGTCATTTATTTTTCTGGAGTTGAGCTGCATAAGTTGCTTGTATATTTTTGAGATTAGTTGTTTGTCAGTTGCTTCATTTGCTATTGTTTTCTCCCATTCAGAAGGCTGTCTTTTCACCTTACTTATAGTTTCCTTTGTTGTGCAGAAGCTTTTAATTTTAATTAGATCCCATTTGCTTATTTTTGCTTTTCCAGTATTCTGGGGGGTGGATCATAGAGGATGCTGCTGTGATTTATGTCGGAGAGTGTTTTGCCTATGTTCTCCTCTAGGAGTTTTATAGTTTCTGGTCTAACAAATACATGAAAAGATGCTCAACATTACTCATTATCAGAGAAATGCAAATCAAGACCACAATGAGGTACCATTTCACACCAGTCAGAATGGCTGCGATCCAAAAGTCTACAAGCAATAAATGCTGGAAAGGATGTGGAGAAAAGGGAACCCTCTTACACTGTTGGTGAGAATGCAAAGTAGTACAGCCACTGTGGAGAACAGTGTGGAGATTCCTTAAAAAAATTGCAAATAGAACAGCCTTATGACCCAGCAATCCCACTGCTGGGCATACACACTGAGGAAACCAGAATTGAAAGAGACACATGTACCCCAATGTTCATTGCAGCACTGTTTATAATAGCCAGGACATGGAAACAACCTAAATGTCCATCAGCAGATGAATGGATAAGAAAGCTGTGGTACATATACACAATGGAGTATTACCCAGCTGTTAAAAAGAATAAATTTGAATCAGTTCTAATGAAATGGATGAAACTGGAGCCGATTATATAGAGTGAAGTAAGCCAGAACGTAAAACACCAATACAGTATACTGACACATATATATGGAATTTAGAAAGATGGTAATGATGACCCTGCATCCGAAACAGCAAAAGAGACCCAGGTGTATAGAACGGACTTTTGGACTCTGAGGGAGAGGGAAAGGGTGGGATGATTTGGGAGAATGGCATTGAAACATGTATACTATCATGTAAGAAACAAAGTGCCAGTCTATGTTCGATACAGGATACAGGATGCTTGGGGCTGGTGCATGGGGATGATCCAGAGAGATGATATGGGGTGGGAGGTGGGAGGGGGGTTCATGTTTGGGAACTCATGTACACCCATGGTGGATTCATGTCAATGTATGGCAAAACCAATACAGTATTGTAAAGTAAAATAAAGTAAAAATAAAATTTTTAAAATAAAAATAAAAAAATAAAAATAAAGCAAAACAAACAAACAAAAAGAAATATAAAGCAAAATATCAGGTGAGTAACAATTGAAACAAAAAGAGATCAGAATACTGGGTTATGGCAGTGAGTATATTCTTAAGAAGAGCGTAAATAAGCTTTTTTAACTGAGTTAGAATATTCTAGGTCTTGATAAGGTGGTGATTACATGACTGTATAAGTTAGTAAAACCTCATCCATGCTCAACAGCTGTGCATTTCACTGCATATAATTTTTTCCCAGAACAAAACCGATTAAACTCATATAGGAAAATACTGTATGAATGGTTGCTGACTGCCATCCAAAACAATGGAGACAGACTATTTAAACTGTCCAAAGAAAGAGAATGTCAACTCAGATTTATTTATGCAGCAAAAACAGACTTAAAGAATGAAAATAATACATTGCCAAGCAATGGAAGACAGACAGAATCCATCGCAATAGTGTTGGCCACTCCACTGCATTTTTGAATGTAAAAGAAGAATTTAAGCCAAAAGAAATGAAAACAGATGGCAAGTGGAACCTTCTAGAAGGAGTGAAAAGCACTAGAAATAAAATAATGAAGAAAAGAAAATTCCTTAGTAAAATAAAGATAGGAAGCTTGACCACTTCAACTCAGCATTTTATGTGATCTGGAGGATATGTGTGTACATATATGTGTGCACATATCCTTTGATTCTAATAAATAATTTATTGTGATACTATTTAAGTATTCCATTAGTTCCTCAGTGCTATCTGACACTGGAATTTTTCTGAGGATTTTTAAAAATATGTGATTTTTTAAATAAAATTGTCTTCATTCTTCTTTAAAGTTGTATTTTATGGTTAATGAATTTGAAACTTTTGACATCTTCAATTGATCTTTTTGTATTTTAAAAGAGAAAATACTGTCTTTATAATGTGGTAGGTACATGTTCAGCTTAAGCAAATTATTCTAAATGGAGTATTTCTAGCTCTACTGTGGTAAATAGAGAAATTTGTAAATATTTAAGAAGCAATTAGTTTACCAATGTTTCCTCTTATACATGTATTCATGACACCTCCCAATGACAGATAATTTTTTATGAGATAAAACATGTCTGATAGGTTTTTTCTGTTTATAATTCTTTCAAATGTTGGACCAAATTTAGATACTTCATAATCATAGACTTTTGCATCTTCATTCTATTGCAGTACAGGATATAAATGTATACAGCTAAAATTAGAATCATTTTCAACAAATCAAGATATCCCATAGAGTAATTATAGGATCTGAAAATCAAATAAACGGGGTAGTTTGGGCCTTCCTGCTGTTTGCTAGCTTTGATTTGAATACATGCAATTTTTTGAAAGTATGAAGCTGAAGTTTGAATGTTTCCCTTGTTTATATACTTTCAACTTATTTTTAATGAACTGCAATCAAACTTCAGAAGAACTTACTATAGAAATGTTTAATATTTTTCTAGATACAGACTTGATTTATAAGGTATGTTTTAAAAGCTCAATTATTTCTAAAATATAGTTGATCATGAATAGCAAAGAAGAAAATACACATAAATAAGTTGATTTTGTATCCAAAACAGAATCAAGCATATATTTTTTTCTTTAGCTACTCAGAATAAAATATATAAGCACTATTTATGATGTTTGAAAACTATGGTTTCCTTTAGTTGCTTTTAGATGCTTTTTTAGATGACATTATGAACTACTTTAACCATGATTTATCTCAAAGATATTCAGGTTACATAACTTTCCTAATTTAATAAAACAACTGTTTTACTGTGATATCTACCTCCCAAGAAAGCCTTTGTACATTTGGTGTGATTCAAAAACAACCAATGTTCTTTTTCAAGGTGAAACTGCAGAATTCATGGTAGCTTTCACAACAATCTTTGCTTTTTCACTTTTAACCAAATGAGTTTTCAAAAGCTTTGCTTTACTTCCATAAATTTGTATTAAAAAATATACTATCTGAATTAGCCTGAGCTTTTTATTTGATGAACACTGCTGTTAAAGTGCCACCATTTTAAACATCTGTGAAGTTCTGCTAATGAAGCAAATCCATTAACATCTATTTCTTGACCTTGCATGTATGCACTGCCCCAAACACTTTAAATTGGAAATGAGATGAATCAATTGACAAGAAGAGTAATTTGATCTAAATGAAAACTGATGATGCACAGAGAGGTCCTTATATATCTCTTCTGTTCAACAGGATAAACCATCACTTTGGGCACAGACTTTTAAAAATAACCACACACTTTTGAAGGACATCCTGGAGCTTCTGACTTGTGTCTTCCGGTTATTAGGTGAACCATCAGTAGCAATCAGAAGCCCCACAGTTCAGCTCAGTTCAGTCACTCAGTCGTGTCCACCTCTTCGCGACCCTATGGACTGCAGCACACCAGGCCTCCCTGTCCATCTCCAAAGCGCAGAGTTTACTCAGACTCATGTCCATTGAGTCGGTGATGCCATCCAACCATCTCATCCTCTGTCAGCCCCTTCTCCTCCTGCCTTCAATCTTTCCCAGCATCAGAAGCCCCACAGCAGATGATAAATGTTGACCAATCTTTTCTGCAAGCTTCATACTTGTCAGGAATCTTCTTTAATAACAAAATCATTACCTTATTTTTTCAGTTTAACCCTCGTTCAGTTTGCTGTTTTCTTATCGATGCTAAAAGGGTTCACTGGAAAGAGGGGTAGCCTGTAAAGGTCAAGCGGTCATTGCAGAATGGGTGGTGAGGATGTGGTTAACAGGTGAGGATGTATTCTGAGCACCCCCAGACACGGTAAGGGACAGGCGGTCACAACTAAGTCAAATAGGTTCTGAAAGGAGAAAACAAAATGGTCAAAATAGTGAATGAAAGTAAAAACCTTCAAAGGATCAGTTGCAAATAAAAATGTTAAACTAGAATTGAAGCACAGTCCCACTACCCTGAAAGTCCCACTCCTGCAAGGCTTTCCATGAGAGTGCTCAAAAACACCTCAGGCAGGGAGAACGTTTTGATTGTAAAAGGTTCACTTTCTCATAATAGACTGAAATCATTCACCCAACTGAGTTTGTAAGTTTTATACAACCTTGATTTTAAAGCCAGATAAAGAATGAAAATTTAGAGCATAGTTCTGAAAATTAAAAGCATAATATTATCTAACCATATCCAGCAGTGCATTAAAAAGTAATAAACCACCACAATCAGAATGAGTCTGTTCCAGAAATGCAAGACTTTTATAACTTCTGAAAAAAATCCAACAATTGAGTTCATCACTTCAATCAATGAATAAAATCACATAATTATCTGAATAGATGCATACAAAATTGTTGGTAAATTTTAAAATTGAAATTAATATACAAAATATATGCAAACTGAAAAAAAAAAAACAGGAACTGCCTTTCTTGGGGAAAAAAAGCATGTACAAAAATCTGACTGTGATCCCACTCCTTGTCATATATCCAGAGATAGTAATAATTTAAGAAGACCCATGCACCCCAATATTCACTGAAGCACTATTAACAATAGCCACAACTTGGAAGCACCCTAAATATCCATCAACAGAGGAACAGATAAAGATGTAATATATACATAATGGAATACTACTCAGTCATAGAAATAATAAAATAATGCCATTTGCAGCAACATGGGTGGACCTAGAGGTCATCATACTAAGTAACGGAGAGACAGATAAATATCTATCTATAGAGAGAGAGCTAAATATCATGTGATACCATTTATATGTGGAATCTAAAAGAATGATTAGAAAAGGTCAGTTTTCATTCCAATCCCAAAATAAGGCAATGCCACAGAATGCTCAAACTACTGCACAACTGCACTCATCTCACACACTAGCAAAGCCATGCTCAAAATTCTCCACTCCAGGCTTCAACAGTATGCGAACTGTGAACTTCCAGATGAATCTGGATTCAGAAAAGGCAGAGGAAACAGAGATCAAATTGCCAACATTCTATATATGGTAATGTAAGTTTTCACATTACTCTTTCCATATGTCTCACCCTCTCCTCCCCTCTCCCCATGTCCATAGGTCTATTCTCTATGTCTGTTTCTCCATTGCTGCAAGAATATAAAGAAATTCTTCTGTAGCATTTTTCTAGATTGTGTATATATGTGTTAGAATACGGCATTTATCTCTTTTTGACTCACTTCACTCTGTATGATAGGTTCTAGGTTCATCCGCCTCATTAGAACTGACTCAAATGTGTTCCTTTTATGGCCGAGTAATATTCCATTCTGTATATATATCACAACTTCTTTATCCATTCATCCGTTGATGGAAATCTGGGTTGCTTCCATGTTCTAGCTATTGTAAATAGTGCTGCAGTGAACAGTGGGATACATGTGTCTCTTTCAATTTTGGTTTCCTCAGGGTATATGCCTAGGAGTGGGGTTGCTGGGTCATATGGTGGTTTTATTCCTAGTTTTCTAAGGAATCTCCATACCATCTTCCATAGTGGCTATATCAATTTACATTCCCACCAACAGTGTAAGAGTGTTCCCTGTATGGCTCAGGAAACTTAAACAGGGCATTGTATCAACCTAGAGGGCTAGGAAGGGGAGGGAGATGGGCAGGAGGTTCAAGAGGATCTGTGTATACCTATGGATGATTCATGTTGAAGTTTGACAGAAAACAGCAAGATTCTGTAAAGCAATTATCCATCAATAAAAATAAATTAATTTTTAAAAATTGCCAATATTTGTTCAGTTCAGTTCAGTTCAGTCACTCAGTCGTGTCCGACTCTTTGCAACCCCATGAATCACAGCACGCCAGGCCTCCCTGTCCATCACCAACTCCCGGAGTTTACTTAAACTCATGTCCATCGAGTCAGTGATGCCATCCAGCCATCTTATCCTCTGTTGTCCCCTTCTCCTCCTGCCCCCAAATCCCAGCATCATGGTCTTTTCCAATGAGTCAACCCTTTGCATGAGGTGGCCAAAGTATTGGAGTTTCAGCTTTAGCATCAGTCCCTCCAATGAACTTGTTGGATCATAGATAAAGCAAGAGAGTTCCAGAAAAAAATCTACTTCTCCTTTATTGACCATGCCAAAGCTTTTGACTGTGTCAACAAACTGGAAAATTCTTCAAGAGATGGGACTACCAGACCACCATACCTGCCTCATGAGAAATCTGTATACAGGTCAAGAAGCAACAGTTAGAACCAGACATGGAACAATAGACTGATTCCAAATAGGGAAAGGAGTACATCAAGGCTGTATATTGTCACCCTGCTTATTTAACTTTTATGCAGAGTACATCATGCAAAATGCCAGGCTGGATGAACTAAAAGCTGGAATCAAGATTGCAGGGAGAAATATCAATAACCTCAGATATGCAGATGACACCACCTTTATGGTAGAAAGTGAAGAGGGACTGAAAAGCCTCTTGATGAAAGTGAAAGAGGAGAGTGAAAAAGTTGGCTTAAAACTCAACATTCAAAGAACTAAGATCATGGCATCTGGTTCCATCACTTCACGGGAAATAGATGGGTAAACAATGGAAAAAGTGACAGACTTTATTTTGGGGGGCTCCAAAATCACTGCAGATGGAGACTGCAGCCATGTAATTAAAAGACACTTGCTCCTTGGAAGAAAAGCTATGACCAACTTAGATAGCATATTAAAAAGTAGACACATTACTGACAAAGATCCATCTAGTCAAAGCTATGGTTTTTCCAGTAGTCATGTATGGATATGAGAGTTGGACTATAAAGAAGGCTGAGCACCAAAGAATTGATTCTTTTGAGCTGTGGTGTTGGAGGAGACTCTTGAGAGTCCTCCTGGACTGCAAGGAGATCCAGCCAGTCAGTCCTGAATATCCATTGGAAGGACTTATGTTGAAGGTGAAACTCCAATACTTTAGCCACCTGATGCGAAGTACTGACTCATTGGAAAAGACCCTGATGCTGGGAAAGACTGAAGAGAGCAGAAGGGGATGACAGAGGATGAGATGGTCGGATGGCATCACCGACTCAATGGACATGAGTTTGAGCAAGCTCCAGGAGTTGGTGATGGACAGTGAAGCCTGGCAGTCCACGGGGTGACAAAGAGTCAGACATGACTGAGCAACTGAACTGAACTGAAAAGAATGATACAAATAAAGAAGCAGAAAACAGAAGCAGACTCATAGACAGAGAAAATAACCTTACAGTTAGGGGAGTATGAGACTTACAGATACATACTACTGCCTGTGAAATAAACAAGAAGCTCCTATTGTGGAGCACAGGGAACTATACTCAGTATGTTGTATAACAAAAAAGAATCTGAAAAAAAAAGCTATATATATATATATATATATGCATGAATGATGGAATCACTTTTCTCTACATGTGAAATTAACACAACATTGTAATTCAACTTTACTTCAATTTAAAATATCAAAGAAAAAAAATCCTACAGAAAACCTCCCATATGATAGAAACAATTCGGTTTCACTTCCTTTAATACTTAGAACAAAGCACATACTCTTACTATGATCATCCAACAGAACAGTAAAGGCCAGACTAGAAAAGCAGCGCAAGAAAACAAATGAGTGTTAACCAGGCAGATGCAGCCAGCAACAGCACATACTCTTCATACCTCCCCAGCTGCTTCTGTCTCAGTCCCACCGCTGTCAGTGACCAATTTTGTATGAACTCCAACCCATTTCTCTCAGAGGCAACCTCACCCTTGCCCATTGGTGTCCATTAGCCAGTTCCCTCAATTTCTTTGGCTGTGCAGCCATTTCCTGCCAAATCATAAAATACAAGTTCACTCTCTGAACGAGCTGTGACCTGCCTCTGGGCACAGAGGCCAGGAAGCAGTGGGAAGTCAGGGAGCAAGTCCTGAGGAAAGGCTGTGTCTTTGGGGCACAACTCAGGGCTTCATTTCTCATTTGGGGAGTGTGGGCATGATGCCTGAGTCCCCTCTGAAGCCTCAGCATCATGTTTACAGTGAGATTCTGGGCAGGAAGCTCAGCACGGTCTGCTCGGCTCTACAGAGATCAAAGTCTCTTTGAATCAGTTATGTAAAGTCCCTGGGGTGGATTTCAAGGTGTACCGTCAGTTAGAAGTCGACTGCCCTAAACTTATGATTTTCTTTTGTCTAAGATTCCAAATGGAGTTAATATAAATAAACCAACTTGCTCTACAAGCTCCACTCTTAACCTCTCTCCACGTTGTGTAGATGCCATGGCGCCCACCGTACATTAATGTTTCAGCTCCTACCTGTTTCTCATCATGCTAACCACAGATAACAGCCTTCGTAATTGCAACATCACTGCACCCAGTAGTCCTCACGGCCACATTTGCAACAGGGTTCGGTTTGTGTGTAACACTGAGACTACTACAGAACACACTTACAAAGCCCTGATGTGATGGACTGTGTTCTAGGATCAGACATTAACTCCTGTCTTAGCTTTAGTTTCTCAGAAAGACTCTCAGGGAAGGCTTCCATCCTGGTCCTTCACTAGGGAATATAATCTCAAGGAGAAGGAGTAATCGACAAGGATAATGTTGAGGAAAAATACTGAGAAGCAATGAATTAGCTCATGCTAATCGCCACTGTTTGCTTGATTTAGTGCAACAATCTCCAAGAAGTGGAATAAACTGCATCTCTGGAGAGACTGTCTGGAGGAGAAAAGGGGAGAATTTATCTTCCGGCTCCTACAACTCATTAGTCAAAGGTTAGCCCATGGGACATGAAATAACCCACAGTTCTGAGTTTTACAACCATGGTGCCAAGTAGGGTCTCATCACGCCCAAGCTTTGGCATCAACAGGAACCTGTGGGGCAGGACACACAGCAGAGAAAGAGAGGCAGGAATTATAGTTTCTGCTTGGGGAGGAAACAGGTATGCAGCTAAAGAAATGGAAGCAACTGGCTAACTGATACCAGTGACAATAGAACATATATGGGTCCTAAGGCCAGGTGTCACAGGTATTGAACTAAAGGTTGCTGCTGCTAAGTCGCTTCAGTCGTGTCCGACTCTGTGCGATCCCATAGACGGCAGCCCACCAGGCTCCCCCGTCCCTGGGATTCTCCAGGCAAGAACACTGGAGTGGGTTGCCATTTCCTTCTCTAATGCATGAAAGTGAAAAGTGAAAGTGAAGTCGCTCAGTCGTGCCCGACTCTTAGCGACCCGATGGACTGCAGCCTTCCAGGCTCCTCCATCCACGGGATTTTCCAGGCAAGAGTACTGGAGCGGGGTGCCATTGCCTTCTCCAATTGAACTAAAGGTAAGGGGCATATAAATGAGGGCATTTCTAGATATGGGACACGTGTTCAAGAGTGTGACATTCTGGCAAATACACCAAAATGTGATCCCAATAGTTCATTGAGCTGGCTCCTTGAACCACATCCATCATTCAAAGACTTGACCAGTCAGTAAGGTGAAGATGCAGGGAATTTATTGGCATAGTTTTGATGGAATTGTCAGCTGTCTCAGACAGGTGAGAATGTTAAACCACTTCTAACTATGTAGGAACTGAGAAACTACAACCAACCACATTCCTCGAGATGATCTGAGGACACTCTCTTTACTAAGGAAATAGGGAAAATACTTTTGAGAGAAGTAATACAATATTTGAGGAAATGGAGGCTATTTTCTGGAGGCCAAGGTGACTGGCTAAGATGTGCCACCATAGGCCGAGTTCCCTAATAGCAACGAAGGCGTCAGGACTCCAGAGCGGCACGGCAGTGTGCAACAGACTCTGAGACAAGGCGGACGTAGTCACTGTAATAGGCAGTGAGGCTAGTGGGGCCGGCAATGGACATCTGATCCTAGTGTTTTCATGGTTAAAAGAGATGGATAACCAGTCAGGGTAAGATAGAAAATACACGGATAGATAGGGAGACAGAGAGGGAGAGAGATGAAATAGATCAGTAGATAGATACAACTTTTCTACGCTGATATGTCTACACAGGCTGGTGGAATGAAGGCTATTATCAGCTAGCAAGTGGAAATTCATAATTCTTCACCAAGTTTTCAGATCAAAATCAGTCCACAAATTAAACCCTCTCTGTAATGTCATAAGTGTATGCTCAAATACTTCTTTAGCTTTTCTCAAAGAGATCTATGACTATTTTCCATGGTAATTGTGTTCTGGAGATGGAGATGAAGGTCCACAGATAATCTCAGGATTAACAGAAATGAAGCCTGAGCTGCCACTGGAACCAGGAGATGAGCAACCATCCTCCTCCTCTGGATAGAGTGTGTGCATTGGGAGGTTATGTGATAAATGGAGTTTTAGCTAAGGGCTGTCTCATAGTAGGACTAAGGGGTCTGAAGACCCACCATGAGGGTATTCTTGTGCTTTTTTTCCCAGTGTATAATAGGAATGTGTGCTAAGTTGCTTCAGTTATGGCCAACTCTTTACCACCCTATGGATTAAAGTCTGCCAGGCTCCTCTGGCCATGGGATATATGTGCACAACTATCATCCTGCCAAAAAAAAAAAAACCCAGAAAACAAAGAACCCAATTCTCTTAGGGCTGAAGGCTGGACTACTCCGCTGTTTAAGTAACTCAGATCTGCCAAAATACTGGCCAGTGGTGAGAGAAAGCTGAAATGATTGTGGAAGAGTTAGAGGACGAACATCAGGCACAACCTGTAGCTTGTTCCTCTCTGCACTTGGCCTGAAATCTCTGGAGAGTCCATGTCCAGCTGCCATCATAGAGGAGACTCCATGACACGCTGGACTTCTCACTGTCTTCTCAGAGAACACAGGACAGCACCCGTTCTCACCCCTGTGGAGATTCCATACTGGAACATGAGGCCAGCTCTGATGGAGAGCATGTGGATCCGAGTGGAGTCCCGGGGGTGGGGGGTCTCTCATGCACATCCCATGAGCCACATGGAATGTTCTTGGCCTTCCTTATGGCTCTGGCCACTGCCAGAGACAGAGTTGCCTGTGAGCTAACTGATTTCCACTCAAACAAACTGGGGAGGGTCCTCCTGAATGCCCCTGTAGTCCTCTCCCTCCCTTTACACGTTATGATGGTGCATGAGGCTGGGTTGGCGCCCAAGCAGGTGAAATTTATAAGTCCAAGGGAGTTAAAGTACACTGTAGTAAATCTTTGGCCATGCAATGGTGCGGGCCAATGGACTCAGTTCCCCCCTTCTTCCTTTGGATGCAGCACTGCCCTGCAGTGCAATCAAATGCCTCCTGGGTAACAAGATGAAGGCCAGCCCTGGGTGCACTTGAGAAGCAGCCACTTGACTGTTCCCGGCTTTCCTCTCCCCAGCCCTCAGTGTTGCTCCTGGAATTGCCCTAACATGTGATTAGCACCTAAGCCGCTGCATGGCTGCTGCTTTCTGGGGATCCCAGGCCAGCACAGCAGTCAACAACTGGCATTATGTGTGCACAATATGCTCATTGTTAAAGAAAACACAATGGAAGCATCAGATTAACAGGAAAAACAAGGTAGATTTAGGCAAATTCAGACTAGATGATCACCAAGAACAATTTAAAAAGAACCTGAAAAGAAGATATCATTCATAGGAATAGTGTGAAAAACAGTAGCAAATTAGCACAAACAAAAGGAAACCTTAACTGATGACACACAAAGTAAAGAGCTCTCAGTCATGATTGTGAAGGAAGCTTGGATATGATAGCAACAGCCTCAAGACAGTGCAGAACGTTTAATCATAGAGTCTGAAAAATTATCTTTTAAATATTTCATACGTGGATTTCAAATGCGTGCTTTGTGAAATAACATTTTTATTTGATCATGACCCATGAATAAATGCAAATTTCATTTCCCTACAGCCCCAGATTTCAGGATTTTATTTTATTTTTTAAGGGGAGCCTACCATAGGTTTAATTTTGCTCCTGCAGAATGGGAGACAAGTGTGTCTCCTTGCAGTTTGGAGGAGGGCAGGTGAGGAAACCAGAGCTCTGAGTCTGGATCACTGTGTCAGCCTCAACAAAACCCTGCTGGCCTGTCTGTAGGCACAAGAACAGTGGAATGCAGACAACGGCTCCAGCATTTCAGGTGATGCCACTTTGCCTTGCAGTAGTCATCTGCAGTTTAAAAAAGAGTCTAGAAGTCTAAAAGGGGGAGAGTAAATCAAATTCTCCATGGTCTCAATTTTCAGAATGATGGCAGTTGGAGCAGTTTTCACACCTTTCTTGTGTGCAGGTCTGCTAGGGGAAGAAGGGCCATGGCACTTTCTGTGATGAGTTTCACACACTTGTCACACTTGGCCTAAAGCCTAATCACAGACTCCCGGAAAGGAGACCAGCACAAGTCTTTCCCTTGGCAGGCATTCCTGGGAAAGAACGTACAAGGCTTCTTCTGGAAGTGACTTTGCAATACGTGTGTGTCCATGGTGAAGCCCACGGTGGCCCACTGCTGGAATCAGCAGCTTGCCCGCTGTGTGTCCACCCTCCCTGGGAGGCACCCCTGGGACAGGGACTCCTTCCCCCAGCCCGCCAGTGCTTGTAGCCTTTACTGGTCACTAGACAACCAGGTGGGCCTTCCTGGTGGCTGTGGTAAAGAATCTGCCTGCAGTGCAGGAGACGCAGTTCGATCCCTAAGTCAGGAAGATCCCCTGGAGGAGGAAATGGCAACTCACACTAGTACTCTAGCCTGGGAAATCCCATGGACAGACGAGCCTGGTGGCCACAGTATATGGGGTGTAAAAGAGTTGGACATGACTGAGCAACTAAACAAGATGTGTTCCATCTTCTCTCTGAGGCTCGTCTGCCTTTTATCCATGTCCTAAGACATTTAACAGAATCCCAAGAACATCAGTAGGAGAACTAAAGGAATTCACACTTAGGTGTTACACCTACTTATCTCCAGGAGAGCTGCAAGTCTTTACCACTTTTTGTCAGTGTCTAGTACTAAGGGCAACAGGCATTTGAAAAAGAGCCCTGAATTAAGACCAATAAAGTATCCTTACAATTGACTGAAAATGTTTATTTAAAAATGAAGATACACTGGGAAAATGTAAAGGCAAGACCTTAAGTTTCAAAACGGCTCTTGTGCTTAAAGGATGCAGGTTGTTCACTCAGCGAATGGTGGTGTTTGCATTTTCCTCTTCTTCCTCACTTTCATGGCTTACCGAGGGAAGCATCTCCTATAATTAGTGTCAACTTAGAGGCAGACTAACCTTCAGGTCTCCAAATATTTTCCCACAGTTTCTGTAAATGGTAAGACGTCAGGCCAGTGTTTGAAGTTCATGGTTCAGAAAGTAGGATTTAGTTCTCCATTCACGGTTTCTGCTCATAAACTTAATTACTCGCAGGAACATTTTTTTCCAGGAGTGACTGATAGGACTTTTCAGTTTGTACAAGAGCAGTGCCTAACATCCAGCTAAAATGCCACGGTGAAGATCGGACTGTTTAGGAAGCCTTATTCATCTCATTTTAGACAAAATTCCATGAAGTTTCAGGCTGTAAAGTTTGGATTCCGGGGCAGGCAGGGGGTGGGCCAGCTGGCATGCTGACATGGAGGACTCAGGCCAGCTTTCTCTTTTGTCTCTGAAATGGGCTCAGAGGCAACTTTGCCACTTGACAAAATTCCTGAGTTCCTCGAGGCTGTTGTGTTGGTGAATACTTTGACCAATACTTTCACCAAAGAGTTGGTGAATACTTCTCTTTTCGTGTGACAGATCCGCAAGCCAAACCCTTCAATGATTAAACTGGAAGAATGAGGACAGTGCTTGTCCATTAATTTACAAAGTATGGTTGAACATAATGCGTTGTTATGTTCTGGAAAGGTTATCTGTCATTTGCTTATCTTCAAACTATATGTCTCTCTATGAAGACTTTGTTTTAAAAAGTTTTTTGCATTTTTTCCAAGTTTGGACAGCCTGTTCCTGCTTCCACTATCAAATTAGACTCCTTAATTTGGCAAACAATCCTCCATGGAGATAAAAATATAAGAAAATCAACATGGTAAGTTCCTTCTAGGGTAAGCAGCTTAATGGAAAACAAACTGAATGGCCACTGAAAGACCATAAATGCTAGCCCCAGGCCCAGCTGGCCCTGCAGGCAGTATGAACCAGCTGAACCAAACAGGGGCATTGCAGTCAGACAGATCTGGGTTCAAACGTCCTTCCAAAACTCCAACATTTACTAAATAGATGACTATGGATATGTAACTGAACTTTTCCACACCTCTGTTCTCTCATTTGTTAAGTCCCACAAAATCATCATTCTTATACTCCAATGTGAGAATTAAATGACTATTCAAATTTTCTGGATGTATTATATGCTCAATAAATAACTTCTATCCTGTCACTAAGCCTTTATCATTTCCATGTTACGTAAAAATACTGTGATAACTTGGATGGAAAGCAAAGGGAGCTGGGACTGCTTGGATATCAGCTCTTACACAAGATTCCAGCCGATGCTGCACAGAATATTAGGGTAGCTGGACCAACACATTCTGGAAAGTAAATGGTTTGGGCTGAAGCACAGCAAGGGGGCTCATTCTTTCAAAAAACTTTTGAGTACATACTATGGGCAGGCTCCTTTTTCCAACAAACCTTTAAAAATCCTTTGAGCCAAGTACTGTCCTCAGAATGTTAAATATTTTACTTGAATTGTTATAACAACCCTGAGAGGTATAGAGTATTTATTGTGCCCTTTCACGGGAAAAACGGCATAGAGGTGAAGTGGAAAATATATCAGATTCCCAAGCTACAGGGCAGAAGAGCACGATTAATTTGTGTGGCATGTGGGATCTTAGTTCCCTGACCAGGGATCGAACCTGGGCCCTCAGCAGTGAAAGCACAGAGTCCTAATCACTAAATGGCCAGGGAAGTCCCGATGACCACGTTTTTCATATCTACACTCTCTGTCCTTTCAGTTTCCAGGAGTGGCTTACCACACTCATTTTCTGTCTCTGGTGAGATCAGTTTGTAATTTTCTTCTCTGTTATGAGTTTGGTTTTTTTTTTCTTACCCTTCATATCTGTCTCAGCTGTATCAGTTTGTCCTAATTCCGTGCTTCTTGCTTAATTTTTGTGAAGGTTGGCTAACTGTTGTATCTCTGACATTTTCGAATCTGGAGGTTATCTTGTCACATCTTGTCAGAAGTCTCACTTCTACCAGGTAAATTCAAGTTGAAATCCTGGCAAAATTCTGCACTGTCTTCTCAGTGCACGGAGTATCAAATCCACACTGTTATGCTGGTTCATGAGACCCCCTATCAGTTCAGTTCAGTTCAGTCGCTCAGTCGTGTCTGACTCTTTGTGACCCCATGAATCGCAGCACGCCAGGCCTCCCTGTCCATCATGCCTTGAATCAATTTTACTTCTTTTACTCCATAATCTCACCCTTCCAAAACCGTCTGGTTCTTGAAGCCTGGGCTCCTTTTCTCTCTGGAAAGAGAGTCTATATTCTTTACCTCTGTTCATAAACAATTCTCTCTTTTCACCTTTCCCCCTTAAAATCATCTATTTATTCTTTAAGGTTCCACTTAAATGCATCTTCTCAAAATCACCTCCCAAATTTTCCGGGTAGAAGTATTTTATTCTTTTTAATGGTTTGGGATAGTTTGGCCTGGGCTGGATTCTAGGTCTGTCACCTAGTATCCTGGTCTCCAGAATACTTGAGTCTTTATGTAAAAATCAGGGAGTCCCTCGGACAAGACACCTGAAGACCTCTGGCCTCATCTTGCTATGAGTCACTTTTCACTGTGAGCAGCTAAGGCCAATGTATTATGACTGTACAGTGTCCCTAAGTGACTTACACTGAGAACCCTGAGTCCTGTCTGCCTCCCTTGTTATAGACATGATAAGGAAGAAAGACAGGCAACATTTCCAAATCTTCTGCTCAGTTTTTTCAGCTGTGACTTTTGCTTTATTATTTTTGTAAAAATTACATAAAAGTATGTCTTCCAATGCACTAAGTTAAAACAGGATTGCAACCTTGAACCAGAAAAATGAAGTGAGTAGGAAGTGACCTCTTTGGTTTTTCTCTGAGCCCAGGGGTCTCAAACCATCTCTAGAGCAGATTATCACATGGTTGACAAAACCCACCCTCAGACTAATGACAAGGAATACCTGACATTTCATTCAATAAGAGATTGTGTAACTGACACCTTTCTACTTGTAACTGACTCGTATTGTTGTAAAGTTTCTGACGATTGTGGAATAGTTTATGTAGACTTTACTGAACTGCTGAGTGAACTCAACATACATGTATCTTAAACAGGCAAGATAGGAATTAACAAAAAGTCTGGTCTGTTGCTCATCTAACCAAACATGAGTTTAAGAGGCCCTGGCTTGCTCAGTCATTTCTAAAGACCTGGGATGGATGCATTACATTTCTCACACAAGTCTATATTTTTCTAAAATCTGAAAAATCACAGTTGATGAAAAAGACTCTCTACGTCCTCTCCAATTTGCCCTTATATTGGATGGCACTGCAGTGGTTACAGATACTTTCAATACCCAGTAAAAGGGAAATTGACCCAAGACCACATATAACCCAGTTATGTGGTTTGCAGCCACTTCCATGAACAACTATTTCAGTACATACATAAATGGTTTTCAGTAACACTACTTTAGCCCATGGTGCCAACCTGCACAGAATTCTGACAAATTTTCAGGACCAGGAGCTGAGTCACAGTATGTTCTTAACCTGGCACTGTAAATATGAGAGTAGGAGAGAAAAAAAAAAAAAGAAGAAGTTTGAAACATGAGCTTCCAACAGTTAGACTTGTACATCATCAGATGTGTAAAAGACACAGAAGACTCAGTTCTAGTCAAAAGAGAAGCTGCCTTCTAGAAAGAGTACACTGAGTAATCCAGGACATAGTTTCTCCCATAGTCTTGTACAGATGTGAGAGCTGGACCATAAAGAAGGCTGAGTGCTGAAGAATTGATGCTTTCAAACTTTGGTGCTGTGGAAGACTCTTGAGAGCCCCTTGGACTGCAAGAAGATCAAACCAGTCCATCCTAAAGGAAATCAATCCTGAATACTTGCTGGGAGCCAGCATAGGGAATCCTGCCCGTGGCAAAAGTCATGAGGAAAGGGGCCTGACAAAACGCAAAGGTGGGATTAGGCCTCAGGGGTCTCCCCTGGATTTTCTCGAGCATCTACCCCCAAAACCAGAGTCTGCCTGCTTTGCTGTGTTATGCTTTCCACCTACTCTTCTGACATTAACAGGGGGCTGTCCCCCCGCCCCAACTTTTTCTGGAAAAAGTTAATTTAGAACTTTTAGATAATAAGTCTCCTGGGCATAATAAGAGTGTTTCAATCCAAAAATCCCTCTGATGGCTTTCTAGCCTGCCTGCCAGACTCTTACAGCTGCACATGTGATTGTTTGTGGCCTCCCGACTGCAAGAGGCACAGGAAGCTTAAAACATCCTAGGAATGTAGGGGCTTCCAAGGAGTCAAAATCATTAGAATAAGACTGATTAAGGGTTTGATTTGTTGAGCCAATACTTGCTGCCAAATTTTCATATCTTTTATTTGTTGATATAGTTGGCATATAAAAAAAAAAAAACAGGTAGTAGCCCTGGTATTAGCAACATTAGATCTTTGAGTTAAGTACTTTCTTTGTTATAACCCACTGCACCTTTGTTCTACAGGAATGTAACTTTATTTAGTACTTTGAGGGTGATGCAAATTAAGAAAAAACACTTCAAGGGAAAATGAGTTTTCTGGTTGATAGACATTTACCTAGGAAAAGAGCCATAAAAATGTTAACAGGCCCCCTGGCCAGAAGATGATGTAAAACCACCTAAGACCTTTTGTATATGGGAAGGTATGCAAAAGGAAAGCCTGGTCTCAATAAGGGTCAGGACTGCTGCCCCTGCATAACTCTGCATATTCCACTATTTCTTTATGTACAACTTGGGGTACATAAGCTGCTTTTGAAAATAAAGTTGTGGGTCTGGCACCGATGCTTGGCTCCCCCATGTCATTCTTTTCTCCTTTTCTGGCTGAATTCCCATCTGGAGCATGGAGGCTCACCGTGTCTACTTATTTGCTGGGGCTTCTAAGGCCCACGCGAGAGGAAGCCCAAGGCAGGACACCCTCCGCTATTCAAGCGGGCACCAGTGGCCTCCTTGTCTCAGAGTTTTGTTGGTTCTCCATGTAAACCAAGTTATTTAGCCTCTTTTCTGCACTAATTTTCCTACTACACTATTCTTTCCTAATCTATCTTTATAAATAAGTCTCTCCTCGCCAACTCCATCCCCACTTTGAATTACCCTCGATCCACTGGGGCTGGACCCTGGCAAATACTCATTGGAAGAACTGATGTTGAAGTTGAAGCTCCAATACTTTGGCCACCTGTGCAAAGAGCTAACTCACTGGAAAAGACCCTGATGCTGGGAAAGATTGAGGGCAGGAGGAGAAGGCAGTGACAGAGGATGAGATGGTATCACCAACTTGATGGACATGAGTTTGAGCAAACTCTGGGAGACAGTGAGTGAAGGACAGGGAAGCCTGGAGTGCAGCAGTCCATGGGGTCACAAAGAGTTGGATATGACTGAGCAACTGAATGACAACAAAATATAAATTATTAACACAGATGGTGGGTTGAACCACTAGCCCTATTTCTTCATGTCTCTATCCTACCACATTTTGCTAAGTTTTCTTTAGGGGAAAATCACCCTTGCTTGATCATCAACTCCTTGCTCTCCCATGCAACTCACTAGGGCCAAAGAAATGAGGTAGAAATAACAATGTGCCAATCCTGGGCCTTCATGGACCAGACATAGTTCTGCTGGCCTGCCTTTTTTCTGCAATCGCTATGACCAAAATATGCCCTGGCTAGATCCAGGTTCTAGGAGAATAATAAAAAGGGTAGAGCCTCTCAGCTGACCAGCTACTGTCTACCTGTCCCTGATACCTTTTACAACAACAGTTAGAATAAAACAAATATCATGAAAATGTAATAAATAAAATGCAAAGAACCAGTGATCACTCAGTGAAACTCATGATTTTCTGCTGTGCTAATATTTGAGCTTGTGTGCTTAGTCACTCAGTCATGTCCGACTCTTTGTGACCCCGTGGACTGTAACCCACCAGCCTAATCTGTCCATGGGAATTCTCCAGTCAAGAATACTTGCCTGGAGTCAGTTGCCATGCTCTCCTCCAGGGGATCTTCCCAACCCAAGGATCAAACCCTGGTCTCGCACATTGCAGGTGGATTCTTTGCCACCTGAGTCACCAGGGAAGCACATTTGAGCTTTGGCCCCTTTCTCCTTTCTTTCAAACTATATTTCTGAACATTATTATTTTTATTTAAAAGGAATTGTAGTGTCTTCCCAACTGCATGGATTATCTATCCATGCCATGCTCTTTGAAAAATCTTTCCACCTGCTCACCCATAACTACAGAGGGGATCACTGATTCCCAGAGAAAGATAATTCAAAATTTTCCATAACTATTTAATACAACCCCAAATGAATTCTGGGCACATTTTCACCCAATTAAACATTTAACCATGCATATCATCCAGGCAAACTTGGTACATTACCATTTATTACTACATATTCAAAAGTTCCTCTGTCTATAGAAATGAATACCTAACAGTCTTCCAGAATTTTTTCATTGCAAAATTTTTGGAGACATTAATAAAATGTGTTATCCATAACATTCCTTTTCAAATCTTTGTATGTGTCAAGTTTTATTGTACTTGTCCAAAAACTGATAACTATGAAAGATACAAATTTCAATATGTCACACAAATTTCAGTGTTCTACAAAATTCCTTATATCCACATCACACCAAGGAGACCCTAACAGATCAGGTGAGGAATTTTCATAGAATAAGGAATCAATATATTGAGGATGGGGCCAGCTCCCAAGTGGCATGTGTTCACAATGTCAAGGAAAATAAAATGACAGCATAGCCAGGAGGAAAGAGAAGATAAAAAGTCAGAAAAAAGTAGAACCTTGTGTTTGATATAAAAGTACCAAAATTATGAATGAGCATTCAGTTCAGTTGCTTAGTTGTGTTCAAATTTTTGCAATTTCATGGACTGAAGCATGCCAGGCCTTCTTGATCATCACTGACTCCCGGAGCTTACCCAAATTCATGTCCATTGAGTTGGTGATGCTATCCAACCATCTCATCCTCTGTTGTCCCCTTCTCCTCCTGCCTTCAATTTTTCCCAGCATCAGGGTCTTTTCAGATGAGTCAGCTCTTTGTATCAGGTGGCCAAAGTACTGGAGTTTCAGCTTCAGCATCAGTCCTTCCAGTGAATATTCAGGACTGGTTTCCTTTAGGATGGACTGGTTGGATCTCCTTGCAGTCCAATGGATTTTCAAGAGTCTTCTCCAACACCACAGTTCAAAAGCATCACTTCTTCAGTGCTCAGCTTTCTTTATGGTCCAACTCTCACATCCATATATGACTAGTGGAAAAGCCATAGCTTTGACTAGACGGACCTTTGTTGATAAAGTAATGTCTCTGCTTTTAAGAGGCTGTCTACATTTGTCATAGCTTTTCTTCCAAGGAGCAAGTGTCTTAATTTCATGGCTGCAGTCACCAATTTCAGTGATTTTGGAGCCCAATAAAATAAAGTTTGTCACTTTATGAGCATAGGAGTGGGTGATGAGAAAGTCTGGAAGAAATGCTCAAGGACTGAGTTCAGAGCAAGCTTTAGTTCCTCAGCAGAAATGGATTACTGAGTACTGGAGACACAAGAACTGATGCCATCATAATAGAACCACAGGGGCATATGCAGTGTAGTTCAGTGGTCAACTGAAGATTCTTGTACCACACAGATCCAAACCAAAATGCTGACTATTTTCTCCATGTCCTTGAGAGAAAATTTTTAATCTCTCTAAATAAAAGTCCCTCAATCTACCTAATAATAGAATTTACTTAATATGCTTATTAAATCATGAGAAATGCTGGACTGGATAAGGTAAAAACTGCAGTGAAGATAGCCAGGAGAAATATCAGTAACCTCAGATATGCAGATGACACCGCCCTGATGGCAGAAAGCAAAGAAGAACTAAAGAGCCTCTTGACGAAAGTAAAAGAGAGAGTGAAAAAGTGGGCTTAAAACCAAACATTCGGAAAACTAAGATCATGGCATCACGTCCCATCACTTCAAGGCAAATGGTGAAACAATGGAAACAGTGAGAGAATTTATTTTTGTGGGCTCCAAATCACTGTAGATGGTGTTGCAGCCATGAATTAAAAGACACTTGCTCCTTGGAAGAAAAGTTATGATCAACCTAGACAGCATATTAAAAAGCAGAGACATTACTTTGCCAACAAAGGTCCATCTAGTCAAAGGTATGGTTTTTCCAGTAGTCATATATGGATGTTAGAGTTGGAATATAAAGAAAGCAGAGAGCCAAATAATTGATGCTTTTGAACTGTGGTGTTGGAGAAGACTCTTGAGAGTCCCTGGACTGCAAGGCAATCCAACCAGTGAATCCTGAAGGAAATGAATCCTGAATATTCATTGGAAGAACTGACACTGAAGCTGAAACTCCAATACTTTGGTCATGTGTGAGGTAAGGAGCAGCGGCTGTGCATTGCTGGAGCAGTCGTGAAGACATATCCCATGTCCAAGGTAAGAAAACCCAAGTGAGATGGTATGCAATGAAAGAGGGTATCAGAGGGCAGACACACTGAAACCACAATCACAGACAACAGGCCATCTGATCACATGGACCCCAGCCTCGTCTATCTCAATGAAACTAAGCCATGCCATGTGGGGCCGCCCAAGACGGACAGGTCATGGTGGAGAGGTCAGACAGAATGTGGTCCACTGGAGAAGGGAATGGCAAACCACTTCAGTATTCTTACCTTGAGAACCTCATGAACAGTATGAAAAGATGAATTCCCCAGGTCAGTAGGTGCCCAATATGCTATTAGAGATCAGTGGGGAAATAACTCCAGAAAGAATTAAGTGATGGAGCCAAAGCAAAAACAATACCCAGTTGTGGATGAGACTGGTGATGGAAGCAAGGTTTGATCCTGTAAACAGTAATATTGCATAGGAACCTGGAATGTTAGGTCCATGAATCAAGGCAAATTGGAAGTGGTCAAACAGGAGATGACGAGAGTGAACACCGACATTTTAGGAATCAGTGAACTAGGATGGACTGGAATGGGTGAATTTAACTCAGATGACCATTATATCCACTACTGTGGGCAGGAATCCCTTAGAAGAAATGGAGTAGCCATCATGGTCAAAAAAAGAGTTCTAAATACAGTACTTGGATGCAATCTCAAAAACGACAGAATGATCTCTGTTCATTTCCAATGCAAACCATTAAATATGATGGTAATCCAAGTATATGTCCCAACCCTAATGCTGAAGCAGCTGAAGTTGAACAGTTCTGTGAAGACCTACAAGTCCTTCTAGAAATAACACCCCAAAAACATGTCCTTTTCGTCACAGGGGACTGGAATGCAAAAGTGGGAAGTCAAAAAACACCTGGAGTAACAGGCAAATTTGGCCTTGGAGTACAGAAAGAAGCAGGGCAGAGGCTAATAGAGTTCTGCCAAGAGAACGCACTGGTCATAGCAAACACTCTCTTCCAATAACACAAGAGAAGACTCTACACATGGACACCATCAGATGGTTGACACCAAAATCAGATTGATTATATTCTTTGCAGCCAAAGACAGAGAACCTCTATGCAGTGAGCAAAAATAAGACCGGGAGCAGACTGTGGCTCAGATCATGAACTTCTTATTGCCAAGTTCAGACTCAAATTGAAGAAAGTAGAGAAAACCACTAGACCATTCAGGTATGACCTAGATCAAATCCCTTATGACTATCGTGGAAGTGAGATATAGATTTAAGGGACTGGATCTGATAGATAGAGTGTCTGATGAACTATGGATGAAGGTTCATGACATTGTACAGGAGACAAGAATCAAGAACATCTCCAAGAAAAATAAATGCAAAAAAGCAAAATGGCTGTCTGAGGAGGCCTTACAAATAGCTGTGAAAAGAAGGGAAACAAAAAGCAAAGGAGTAAAGGAAAAATATACCCATTTGAATGCAGAGTTCCAAAGAATAGCAAGGAGAGATAAGAAAGCCTTCATCAGCGATCTATGCAAAGAAATATAGGAAAACAATAGAATGGGAAAGACTAGAGATCTCTTCAAGAAAATGAGAGATACCAAGGGAACATTTCATGCAAGATGGGCTCAATAAAGGACAGAAATGGTAGGGACCTAACAGAAGCAGAAGATATTAAGAAGTGGTGGCAAGAATACACAGAAACAGTACAAAAAAGATCTTCACCACCCAGATAATCACGATAGTATGATCACTCACCTAGAGCCAGACATCTTGGAATGTGAAGTCCAGTGGGCCTTAGAAAGCATCACTATGAACAAAGCTAGTGGAGGTGACGGAATTCCAGTTGAGCTATTCCAAATCTTAAAAGATGATGCTGTGAAAGTGCTGCACTCAATATGCCAGCAAATTTGGAAAACTCAGCAGTGGCCACAGGACTGGAAAAGGTCAGTTTTCATTCCAATCCCAAAGAAAGGCAATGCCAAAGAATGCTCAAACTACTGCACAATTGCACTCATCTCACACGCTAGTAAAGTAATGCTCAAAATTCTCCAAGAGAGGCTTCAACAATATGTGAACCGTGAACTTCCAGATGATCAAGCTGGTTTTAGAAAAGGCAGAGGAACCAGAGATCAAATTTCCAACATCTGCTGGATCATTGAAAAAGCAAGAGAGTTCCAGAAAAACATCTATTTCTGCTTTATTGACTATGCCAAAGCCTTTGACTGTGTGGATCACAGTAAAGTGGAAAATTCTTCAAGAGATGGGCATACCAGACCACCTGACCTACCTCTTGAGAAATCTGAATACAGGTCAGGAAGCACCAGTTAGAACTGGACATGGAACAACAGACTGGTTCCAAATAGGAAAAGGAGTATGTCAAGGCTATATATTGTCACCCTGCTTATTTAACTTATATGCAGAGTACATCATGAGAAACACTGGGCTGGAAGAAGCACAAGCTGGAATCAAGATTGCTGGGAGAAATATCAATAACCTCAGATATGTAGATGACACCACCCTTATGGCAGAAAGTGAAGAAGAACTAAAGAGCCCCTTGAAGAAAGTGAAAGAGGAGAGCGAAAAAGTTGGCTTAAAGCTCAACATTCAGAAAACTAAGATCATGGCATCCGGTCCCATCACATCATGGCAAATAGATAGGGAAACAGTGGAAACAGTGTCAGACTTTATTTTTGGGGGCCCCCAAATCACTGCAGATGGTGATTGCAGCCATGAAATTAAAAGACGCTTACTCCTTGGAAGGAAGGTTATGACCAACCTAGATAGCATATGAAAAAGCAGAGACATTATTTGGTCAACAAAGGTCTGTCTGTTGAAGGCTATGGTTTTTCCAGTGGTCATGTATGGATGTTAGAGTTGAACTATAAAGAAAGCTGAGTGCTGAAGAACTGATGCTTTTGAACTGTGGTGTTGGAGAAGACTCTTGAGAGTCCCTTGAACTGCAAGGAGATCCAACCAGTCCATCCTAAAGGAGATCAGTCCTGGGTGTTCATTTGTAGGACTGATGTCAAAGCTAAAGCTCCAATACTTTGGCCACTTGATGTGAAGAGCTGACTCATTTGAAAAGACCCTGATGCTGGGAAAGATTGAAGGCAGGAGGAGAACGGGATGACAGAGGATAAGATGGTTGGATGGCATCACCCATTCAATGGACATGAGTTTAAGTAACTCCAGGAGTTGGTGATGGACAGGGAGGCCCAGTGTTCTGCAGTCCATGGGGTTGCAAAAAGTCATGCATGACTGAGCAACTGAACTGAACTGAATATGCTTATGGATGTGAGAAATGGACCGTAAAGAAGACTGAGCAGTGAAGAACTGATGCATTTTAAACAATTGTGCTTGAAAAGACCCTTGAAAATATCTAGGACAGCAAGAAGAAAAAAACAGTTAATCCAAAAGGAAATCAAGCCTGAATATTCACTGGAAGAACTTATGCTGAAGCTGAAACTCCAATACTTGGCCACTTGATGTAAAGAGCTGACTCACTGGAAAAGACTCTGATGCTGGAAAAGATTGAGGACAAGAGGAAAAGAGGGTAACAGAAGCTGAGATGGTTGCATGGATCACTGACTCAGTGGACATGCATTTTAGCAAACTGCGGGAGATGGTCAAGGACAGGGAACCCTGGCGTGCTGCTGTTCATGGGGTCTCAAAGAGTCAGAACATGACTTAGTGACTGAACAACGACAAATATGCTTACAACAATAAATAAATAAGGAATAATGAAAAATTCAAGGACAAAAATGTTAGTGCCAAAGACTGAATATCTGTGTCCTCCCAAAATTTATACCTTGAAATGTAATCCTTAATGTGATGTTCTGAGGAGGCAAGGCCTTTGAGAGGTGAATGGGTCTTTAGGGCAGGAGAACTGTGAATGGGGCTATTGCCCTGATAAAAGGGATCCCAGAGAACTCCAGTGTCCATTCTGCCGTCTTCGGAGAGAGTGAGAAGGTGATGTTCATGAAGGGGAGGCAGGTTCTCATGAGACACAGAAGTGGTGGCACATGGATCCAGGCCACCTCAGTCCCCAGAGTTGTAAGCAGTGATCTCTGGTGTTTATAAGCCAGAAAGTCTCTGGAACTCAGTGGCAGCATCCCAGATGGACTGACAGAGCTGGCCTGTATTATCTTAGTCTCTGTTAGAGGCGATGAGAGCTCAGAACAGCCCAGCCCTCAGTCCACCCCAAGGGAATTCAAATCTGGCTCCACCACCCCAACACTGTGAGAAGGACACTCACTCTGTTACTCTCTTACTCCATCTTCACTCTTGCTGAAGCCTACCACTCATGACTGTATTCCTGCAGCAGACATCCCAACACCAATACTTCAGGGACATGAATGAGTGCAGGGATCACAGAGAGGACATGAACCTATGTCTCAGTGATGTTCAGCAGAACAGCCAGACATGCGTAGTCACATGAGAGAATGCAACGTTGCACAGAACACAGGCCAACATGGGCAAGGAGAGTGGAAGGACCCAACACTTACAGACTGAGAGAAGTAAGGAGAGAAGCGGAAGGACCCTGAGCAAAGATGCTCACAAATGTTCAAGATGGTATTGTCCACATAGAAACAGGAAATGGGACTGAATAAATAAAGATGGAATTGAGTGAAAAGTGGTATAGTGAGAGACTGTTGTTGTCATGATAATCAGTCTTAGGGATTAGACTTTTTAGTGCTGAGGTACAGAATAAAAATTACAAGTGTACAGCTTGAGTTATTATCTCAAAATTGATACTAGGCTAAGAAATAGCCACAACCAGAGTAGAATTATATATGCGTGTGTCTACACATTGTTACATGCATTTATCACTTGGATTTAAAATGTTATATCCATTTAGTGATAATCAACCTGATTATAGCTATAAGCATATTCATCTATTTTCACCAATAGGATGAGCTTTCCTGGAAATTATTTTTAAAATTAAAAAAATTCAGGATTTTGAACTAAGAAAATGATAACCCAAATCCGTCCTGGATGCAAACTAAGAAAAGTATAAACCAAAGGCATCTTTCCCAGAATAATATAGAAAGTCAATCTCACACTTATAGTAGATTCCAGTGAAAATGACCCTTCACTAAACAAAATGGACAGCATGGAAAACTCACATATTTGCATCTTTTTAGACCAGAAGAGAAAATACAATTACAAACCACGGGGTGTTTTTGTTTTTTCCTTTTTTTTTTTTTTTTGGCTTGTTTGTATTTCTTCCGTCAGGATTACCATTTGGACCTCAGGAAGAGTTACTTGGGGAGTTCTTGAACCTAACCAATAAGAGCCATGAAGCCACACTATCTTCTAAGAGACCGACACTCATGAGAAGATGGGTGCGTGGTCAGACTGGTGGCGTTCGGTGTTAACACGGGGGACGTGAAACTGAACTGTGACACTAGATACTAAGTCACGCTCACCCTGGGCATGGTCTGCGCCTGCACACAGAGAAGGAAGCCTACTGACTCTCTCCTGTGCGCGCCCACATTGTGGCTGCTAGAAATTACATCTGTAAAATGTTCTGTCTCTACCTAGAAACTTTTACCTCCCAGAGCTGACAGTGCACTGCTCCACCTTACATATTTGTTAAAACACAGGAAAGGGAAGAAACCAGCAAGTGATGTCCATGCATGTGTCAACTTAGGTGGACTAGCATGTCTGGGGATTTGGTCAGATGCCAGTCAAGATGTTGTGGTGAAGGCATTTCGGTAGATGTGATTAACATTTTAGTCCAGACACACTGAGAGTACACACCATCCTTTAAAATGTGGGTGAGCTTTAAGAGCAAAAGACTGAACTCCTCCAAAGGAAAAGGAAATCCTGCCTCCAGACCTGGATTCAACATCCACCCCTCTCTCTGTCTCCAGCCTGCTGGCCTGCCCTGCAGAGTTTGGATGTGAGCCCAACCCCCACACCAACCATAGGAAACAATTCATTAAAATAAAAATCTCTGACTTAAGCATTTGCTGTAACTGCATTTCCATCTGTGATCATCATGATTGCATTAGGTCTTCTTTGCATGTGATTTATATGTAACCCGAGTTTACTGATCACGACAGGCGAGGGCTTGCTGACCTTCACTCAGCCTGCACAGCTAATGTAGGGTGATGGCAAATTGTCTTCCTCCCGGTTCTCAGGGCTCATGTTGACAGGGGATCCATCTCATTCAATGCATTCACTTATTAAGGTGAATTGTGCACTGCCTATTAAAGTTTCTGCCCAGAAAAGACCCAGTTACTTTTGTTCATATTTCATTGGCTGACATATGACATTACCTTGCTTAATTTCACAAAAGTTTGAGAGGTACAATTCTATCATCTACTCAGAAGAGAGAGAGATGGGCTTTGTGTGAGCAATAGTAATAAGAAGCAGTGTGTGGCTTCTGAACCCAATGATAGTTCAGAACACTTCCTTTATGTAAGACACACTCATCCTTGTCCCAAGGGCCATTATCACTCCCTTCAGGCTGGCGGGTCAAGGTCATCGTCTGAGACCTGAACCCCATGCTCTGTTCTCACATGATATTCCACAGGTAGAGAGACACCAAGTCAAAATGAAAAGAAACCTCCCACGCACTCACACAAGCCACAGTAACAGAAAATAACAAGATCACCCCAATAAATGCTTGCTTTCAGAAAGAGGAGAGCTGTGAGGCACACAGTTACTAAGAGTCCAGGGCAGCTCTAAACACCACGGGGAGACATCGCACGGGTGGAGAATGGACCCCAGTTACCCTGGGTGCTTACCTTCAGGGGCTCAGGCTCCACCCTCGGGAGAGTCCTCACTCTTCCAGCTTCCTCCTTGGCCACATCTGCAGAAGATGAAGATAAAATGCTGTCCTCGGCTCTGAGCAGGTGATCCAAGCTGCCTCCTGCCAATGAAGAGGGCAAATCTCAGCTTTAATTTGTACACTGAAGAAACACAAACATGTCTGAAGACTAACATTTTGGTTTCTTTAGTAAGAAAACTCTCTTAAGTCGTCTTATTTATTTGATGACCATCAGTCTTTACTAAAGATTTTTTATTTCTTCTTAAACTGAAGACTCTCTGCTTCCATTGTGTTTTTCTGTTCATGGAGATGCCTCAGGCTATAAATACCATTGTATATGGGCAGCTACCCTTAAACAGGAGGAAATTTATTTCCCTGCCCCTGTTTCAGAGAAAAACTGATATAAATAAGAGAGATAAACCAGAAGCAATTTTAGTAAAAGAAAATAAAGAAGCTAAATGCAGGCCAATTAACTCCTTGAACAATAAAACCAAATAACAATCCAACCTCAGACACAAGATTCAAAAGTAGCTGATTTCAGAGAAAGTACATCTAAAAATGTTCAAGGACATAAACTTTTATGATTTGAAAAGTAATTGCCTCTCACATTATTTGAATTTTAAACAATAACAAACAAATGTGGCCATGTTGAAGTGACAAACTGTGTTTATTTGCAGAACTGCTCAGGAGGGAATATAACACTTTTGTGTGAAAATGGGTATACAATTATAAATTTGTTGCCCTGTGAATATAGATTATGCAACATCACTTCAATAGGGGCTGAGCTTTCAGAGTTCCACTTTCTGAAATTATATAATTAATGAAGCAAATATTACATTATAATATTAGGAGAATAAGAAACTAATATTTTTCACACCAATGTTTTCCTACAAGTAAAGAAGCTACTTTATTTGGAAAAGGGAGGCCAATGTGGCATAACTGCCCCCCATTTTTATTATTTTTGAATACATACCAAAAATACATTTTCTGTTGAAATTTAAATAATAAATACATATTTGTCCATTTGTTTTCAGTATTATTCAACTATTCAGTGTGAAATTAAAGACACTTATTAAATTTTATTTAAGAAACATGAGATTTTAGTAAAAATTTAAAATTGTTTATAGCCATCAGGTGAAAAGCGCATAGAGCAGTGTTTCAGAAACGTAATTTTAAAGACAGAAACCTAGCCCCTGTCTAATTCAAAGCTAAAAAGATATAAAACACAGTGAAAAAATCTAAATGGTTGGCAATTAATCAAATATTGACTCTAAACATGAGTGATGCTAAAACACAAGCATTTTAAAAGATTCTTTGTATTATTATATGTGAGAAGTTGCTCCAGAGGAACAGACTGGTGCTTGCCAGGGAGGGGAGCTTGGGGGTTGAATGAAGTGGGAGTTTGGGATTAGCAAATGCAAGCTATTATATATAGGATGGATAAATAACAGGGTCTTACTCTATACTACAGAGCTAATTCAATATCCTCTGATATACCATAATGGAAAAGAATATATAAAATATAATGTGTGGAAATGTGCGTGTGTGTATGTGTGTGTGTGTAACTGAATCACTTTGCTGTAGAGGGGAAATTAACACAGGTTTGTAAACCAACTATGCTTCAATAAAAAGAAAAAAAATATATTCTCTGGTAAAGAAAGGTAAACTTTTATTAAACTTTTTATGTGAGCTACTTACACTTGGTGACCTAAGGTAGGAATTACATTTACATGTCTTTCTATCAGACAGTGTTTACCAAACTAGGGTCCTATATAATAATTTGAATATTTGTATTTTTTAAAAAATAAAACCCTTCAACCATAGTTACAGTTTACCCAGAGGATTATCCTTATGGAGTAAATGTTGTATCCCCTTGGCAAATTCCTATATCAAATCCCTAATCCGCAGTGTGAGGATGTGTGGAGACAGCGCTTTTGAGAGGTCTTAGGTCAGAAGGGTGGAGCCTCATAACAGGATATGCATGCTCAGTCGCTCAGTCATGTCTGACTCTTGGCCACCCCAGGGACTGTAGTTCACCCAGGCTCCTCTGTCCATGCAGTTTCCCAGGCAAGAGTACTAGAGTGGGTTGCCATTTCCTTCTCCAGGGGATCCTCCCATCCCAGGAATTGAACCCAGGTCTCCTGAATTGGCAGGCAGGTTCTTTACTACTGAGCCACCTGAGAAGCCCCGCAAAGGGATTCAGTTCAGTTCAGTCGCTCAGTCGTGTCCGACTCTTTGCAACCCCATGAATCGCAGCACGCCAGGCCTCCCTGCCATCACCAACTCCACAAAGGGATTAGTGCCCTTATAATGAGAGACAGGAGAGAACTTGTTTTTCTCTCTCATTCTCTTCCATTCAAAGAAACCAGGAATAGGGCTCTTACCAGAACCTGACCATGCTGGTACCCTGATCTCTGACTTCCAGACTTCAGAACTGTGAAACATAAATGCTTCTTGTTTAAGCCCTGCGGTCTGTGGCATCTGCTCTGGCAGCCCAAACTGAAGGCAGTTACAGTGTAACTAAGCCCTGTCACGTGATTCCACCCCTGGTTTGCTCACATGTGATGGTTTTATGGGATGAAAGGATTACTTAAAGATGGTTCAACTTGTCAAGTATTGGGCAGTGCAAGAACTGCCAGTAAGTTGTCACCTTGCGATATCAAGATGACAGCCCTGTGGCATATTTATAAAATATTCTAAGGAATGGAAGAGCATTAGGTCAGCTAAATTAAATTTACTTAATTAGATTAAGAGTCCCCAGTATGGGGAGAACACATTCCTGACTGGCACACACCTGACGGGGCAGCTGAGGCCTCTGAAGGCGCATGGGTGACAAGTGCCACTGAACAGCCTTGTCTTCAACCGACTGTCCCCCATTTGCTTGTTTGTTTCCTGAATGGAGTAAACCTGAAGTTCACCCGGAAAGTGGATCTCTTTAAATTTCATTAAAGATCACTGAAGATATTCTGGGGTCCCGATAATTTTATTGTAATAAAATTCTATCTGTGTAATCTGTACGCTCTGTGATATTTGAGCCATTCTTTTCTCAGGCTTGAAATTTTAGCATTCAGCAGCTATGAACTAAGAATAAACAGATTAGATAACTGAGAGGTTTAAATATAAACACACATATGCACCCAAGTGGAACAGAGAGCATGATTTCCATACTATATAGTATCTGGATTTAATCTAATCGGCAAATGTCATGTCCTCTTGAGTGTTTGCTTTGTAAACGGTACTGAAATTTCAAACCTGGCAAGGCCCTGCTTCATCACTGAATGGGTATCTCCCACTTTATGCAAGTAAAATGTTAGGCTGAGTAAAGTTGAAGTGCTTAAAACTACCTAGGATTGCTTATGGCATAGTCAGATCAGAATTTAAATCTCTTGGCTATCAATCTAAAGATGTTAAAAAATAAAGCCATTATGAAGTATTATGTTTAAGAGTATTAAATAACTTTTTTATATTGCACAATAACAGTTATATCAGCAGTATCACTCTGACATGCTTGCTGAGAGGACTAAATTCTGTTAAGCTCAGTACTCAGTATTATCTCAGTACTCAATGTAATGATAACGATGATGGTGATAGAAATAACAATAATAGCACTTAAGGCACATGTGAGAGTCCTTTGGACAGCAAGATCAAACCAGTCAATCCTAAAGGAATCAACTCTGAATACACACTGGAAGGACTGATGCTAAAGCTGAAGCTTCAATACTCTGGCCACCTAATGCAAAGAGCCAATTCACTTGAAAAAGACTCTGATGCTGGGAAAGATTAAGGGCAGGAGGAGAAAAGGGTGACAGAGGATGAGAGGGTTGGGTGGCACCACCAACTCAATGGACATGAGTTTGAGCAAGCTCCGGGAGATAGTGAAGGAGAGGGAAGGACTGCATGTTCCAGTCCATGGGGTTGCAGAGTCAGACATGACGGAGTGATAAGATTTTGATATATACAATATTCACTATCACATCCTCAGTTTGGTACTACAGTACCTTCAGGATAAGCACTCAATAAATGGTAAATGTTGCTGACTGAATAAGGTGCCATATATAAGCATACATATCTATATATGTCTATATCTATTTTCTAGTCTTATCCAAAAATCATAAAGTTAGAAATATGAAATGATGTAGACTTTAAAATCTATATTCTTGAAAGTAATTCAGGAGAGGGGATCTATGTAATCAATCTACTCTGAAGGAAAATCTTAAACCTACAAAATTATATCCAGAAGAGAATATATTTCACAGAAAAAAAAGGGAAATTTCTGTCACAAGTTGAATGGTACCCCTTGCAAAAGATATGTACATTTTGAAAACGGTGAATGTGACCTTACTTAGTAGAAAGTCCTTTGCAGACGTGATTGAGTTAGGGATCTTG
The DNA here is from genome assembly GCF_014754425.2 of Oryx dammah. NCBI lineage: Eukaryota > Metazoa > Chordata > Mammalia > Artiodactyla > Bovidae > Oryx > Oryx dammah. Next base: position 4,587,084 of record NW_024070191.1, read on the forward strand.
AGATCATTCTGGACCACCCAGGTGGGCCTTAAGTCCAATGACAAGTGTCCTCATTAGAGGCAGAAGAGAAGGCCATGTATAGACAGAAGGACGTTTGGGTAGATGCCATCACAGAGATGAAAGAAGGCCGTGGAATGTGGAAGAGGCGGGGAAGGATTTCCCCCAAGAGTCTTCTGAGAGGTGTGGCCCTGTTGACTCTATGACTGTGGACTTTTGTAAAGAATAAGTGCCCGTGTCCACAGCTGTTCAGTTTATGGTAATTTATCATGGCAGACACAGGAAACTAACACAACCTCCAAGACTGAAAGCCCAACACAACTGAAAATAATAGAAAGCTATAATCATGAAGTAAAGAATTAGAGAGCCAATGTATGTGTGTGTGTGTGTGAGTTGCTCAGTTGTGTCTGATTCTTTGCGACCCCATGGACTAGTGCCAGGCTCCTCCACCCATGGGATTCTCCAGGCGAGAATACTAGAGAGGACTGCCATTCCCTTCTCCAATAGCGCTCAGTAAAAAGAGTGGGGAGCCATGAGCAAACTGGGGGATGTCTGAGGGTGAGGACCAAATCCAGTGGTTTGACTGACCAGAGATGGTATTCAGAGCCCATCACAGGTTTGCAGAACTGGACTCGAAATTACTGAGTCACAATCTGACTTTTGAAAGGAACTAGGTCACTGGGATTCCTGCAGATAAAAATTGAGGAATTAGGATTTCACAGTCCAAAATTACTAACACACAATGAAAAAGTCTGCATGAATGAGAGTCAGAGACAACAAACTCTAAAGTGACTATCTTAAAGTATACTAGGTACAGTAGTAAAATAAAAGTGAAGACAATACTTAAAGAAATTAAAAAAGAACTAAAAATAATGAGCAAGCAACAGGGGTTTCTCAAGTGACCATGAAATATGAAAAGAAACAAATATTTATATGGTAATAGTGTACTATTTTTAATTTAAAACTCAATGGATGAGTTAAATAAATTAGATACAGCTGAATGGAAATAACAAACTCAAAGGTGTGTCTGGAAAAAATTACCCAGAAATTGACATAAAGAAAAATGAAGAGAGAAACATGAAATCTGAGAAACGTGTGACAAAATTAGGATTACTAAATGGCTGACTAAGGTCTATAGAGAGCTGAGTAAATGAAGGAAGAACATTTAAGATGTTACGGAACAATGTTTACAACTTAAGGCATGAATCCAAAGATACAGGAATGGTAATGAATATATCAGGGAAAACAAAAGCAAATTCACGTATAGGCATAATTCAATGAATTTGTAAAGAAACAAAGAAGATGGAAGAGAAGAGGCACTGTGGAAGCAGATTCACAGATATACGAAAAGATAGAAGTCACAGCATAATGGATCAGTGGCAAAACAACTGATTGCTTAACAACGATCCTGGAATAACTGGTTTTGGAATATTAATATCTTGGAAAACAAATTAAACTAGATTGTTACATTAGACCATGGCTTTAATATTGACTTAGTATATTAAAGACTTAAATATAAAAAGCAAAACTGTAAAGGTTTTTAAAGAAAATACAGGATTTTTTTTTTCCTGAACTTAGGGAAGTGAAAAATTTCAAATCACCCCATCTTAAACAAAATTCAATTACATTACAATGAAAACCTCTGCTCTTCAAAGGGCACCATTAGGTAATGAACAGCCAATTCTCCAAGTAGATGTTTGCAAAAAATTTTACTAAAATATCCTATTCACTTGTAAACATGCCACAATTATATTAGTCTATGTTCAATAGAAAAGTGTACACACTACTATATTTAAAATGGGTAACCAACAGGACCTACTGTATAGCACAGGGAACTCTGCTGAATATTATATCATAACATAAATGGGAAAAGAATTTGAAAAAGAATAGATGCATGTACATGTATAACTAAATCACTTTGCTGTATGCCTGAAAATAACATACTGTTAACCAACTATACTCAAGTATAAAATAAAAATTGGAAAAATAAATTGCACCATTCACAAATGAATAGTATTGTTGCCTGAGAAATACTGAATATCAGATACGGAATGTTGAATGAAAATATTGCAAAGTCTATACAGAGTATATAGCTTATATTACAATTATAAAGTGAATTAAACAAAATCATATGTTGATTACATGTTGCAAAAATGAGAAACCCAAAGTCCTGCTCTAAGTTGGGAGCAGGTTGGGGACTGAGTTTTCAGAAGAATGCATTTATTTATTTTATTAATGTTTATTGGAGTACAGTCACTTTATAATGTGTATTAGCTTCTGCTGTACAGCAAAGTGAATCTTTGTAAATGTCTACTTATACGCCCTCTTTTTTGGATTTCCTTCCCATTTAGGTCACCACAGAACAAGCAATGCTTTTATTGAATCATGAAAAATTAAGTTAAATGAATTCTCTTCTGAACTATACATTTCAAACTACATTGTCTTATTTAAAGGCAACTCAAAACATACTTGAATAAAGTTAATTCATTTGAACTCTGTTAACAGCCCTAAATCCCTAAATAAAGTTCACAACAAACTGTGTTGTGTCACCTGCCTTCAGAAAAGAATTCAATATTCCAATATTCTCCATAGAAAGCAGAGTTTCAATAAACAGTTTTTGTAAAAATGTTTTCAATCTATTTAGTGAATATAAGGCTAAAACCCCCAAATGCAGTACATTACCAGAATTTGGGGGCAAAAATAATCACTACATGGACGAAATGAATGCTTTTTAAATTTGAGCTAAATATTTTAAAGTTAATATTATAATTAATTTTAAATTAATATGGTAAATAAAATTTAAATAGAAGGAAAATACTGGTGGAAAATAAAGTTGAGTCCCCGGGGCCAGTGTCTAAATGTGAAGGGCAGGAGTTAATTTAGAAAAGTTTCTCCAAAGTTACTGAAAGAAAAGACCACAGTTTCATCAAAAACTACTGTTTTGACTAGGCACTGATTCACTCACCAAATAAGAATTTATTTCCCACCTACTTAAAGGACATTGCTAGGTAATGTGAGAGATACAAAAATCATCTCTTTCCCCTATTGGTTATAGACTGATGTGTTGTTATGAAACTGCACGGTTAGACCTTAACCAAGGTGGTGATATCCTGCCTACTTATAAATTACTCACATTTGAATAAGTAGTCTCTTTCTTATGACTATGGCAAAACCTACAAAATCATGCAAGCTCATGATTTTCTCCCCTAAAAATTGCTATGTCACAAAGAAAATAATGAATTTGGCTTGATTGTGTGGAAAATTACATTATCTAAATAAAAGCTTATGTAAATGGACAAAATTCCATTTTAGACCCATTTTGGAATTCTGAAGCACTCCACATAGATTTAAGGTCTCATAATATAGAGGTTAGAGGAGAAGGCAAATGTTCTTTTATTCTTGGCTGACAGGAGAGTTCCAGGTCAGCAAAGAAGAGCCTTCCAATAGCCTGAGGTCAACTTTTCAACATTCAATGAGAAAGGGAAAAGAAAAAAAAAAAAAAAAAGAACTGCTAGTCTATCCGTTTTAAAGTTTCTTTTAACTCTAAAATGTCCTGAGTCTCTGTTCTGAATTCACTATAACTCACACCCACTATTTCACAGTCTTCAAATGCAACATTTTTGGTACTTGTTGTACCAAATTAAGTTTTTCTGATTATAATACAGAATTTCAAAGTGAAGGATTGAACCAAGATAGCCATACTATTTTGGTAGTTTAAAAACTATGTCAATTAGACAGTTTGATATCCCACAATTACTTCTGGGGGAACATTTTCTGAAATATACAGCTGTGTCCCTAAAATCTATTAAAGCATCAATAATGAAAATTAATCCTTGAGTGTGTGAAAAGTATGGTCCTGAGCATTATATATGTTGACTTATATAATCATTAAGACAATTTAATAATTGTTATTAAGTTGTTATTATCTCTATTTTGTAGATTAAGAAACCAAGATGGAAAGAATTTAAGTTGCTTATCCAAACTCACAGAGTTAATAAGGCAAATGGAGAGCTGAGTTTAAAATTCTGTCACTTGGATTTAAATTCCGTGCTTAGAGCTGTGCACGCATGCTCAGTTGTGTCTGACTCTTTGTGGCCCCGCACACTGTAGCCCACCAGGCTCCTCTGTCCATGGGATTTCCCAGGCAAGAACACTCCTTCCCCAATTTTGAACCAGTCTGTTTTTCCGTGTCCTGCTCTGTTGCATCTTGACCTGCATACAGGTTTCTCAGGAGATAGGAAAGGAATTTTCAACAGACTATTGTGATCTACACAGTCAAAGGCTTTAGCATAGTCCATGAAGCAGAAGTAGATGTTTCTCTGGAATGCCATTGCTTTTTCTATGATCCAGTGGATATCGGCAATTTGATCTCTGGTTCCTCTGCCTTTGCTAAATCCACCTTGTATACCTGGAGCTTCTTGGTTCACATACTGTTGAAGCCCAGTTTGAAGGATTTTGACCATTACCTTGCTAGCACCTGAGATGAGCACAACTGTACTCAATGGTAGTTTGAACATTCTTTGGAATTTCCCTTCTTTTGCATTGGAATGAAACTGACCGTTTCCAGTCCGTGGCCACTGCTGAATTTTCCAAATTTGCTGGCAGATTGAATGCAACACTTTAACAGCATCATATTTGAGGATTTTAAATAACTCAACTGGAATTCCATCACCTGCACTAGCTTTGTTTGTAGTAATGCTTCCTACGGCCCACTTGACTATACACTCCAGGATGTTGGGCTCTAGGTGAGTGACCACACCATTGTGGTTATCCAGGTCATTAAGACCTTTATTGTATAGTTCCTGTCTGTATTCTTGTCACCTGTTCTTAATCTCTTCTGCTTCTGTTAGGTTCATACTATTTCTATCCTTTATTGTACCCATCTTTGTATGAAATGTTCTCTTGGTATCTTCAAGTGACCTTTTGGATATCGAAGAGACAGATTTTCTTGAAGAGATCTCTAGTTTTCCCATTCTCTTGTTTTCCTCTATTTATTTGCCTTGTTTACTTAAGAAGCCTTTCTTATCTCTCCTAGGTATTCTCTGGAACTCTGTATGCCATTGGGTGTATCTTTCCCTGTCTCCTTTGCCTTTCACTTTTCTTTTCTCAGCTATTTGGAAGGCCTCCTTAGACAACAATTTGCTTTCTTGCATTTATTTTTCCTTCAGATGATTTTGGTCACCACCTCCCATACAATGTTGTGAACCTTCGTTCATAGTTCTTCAGACACTTTGTCTGCCAGATCTAATCCCTTGAGTCTATTTGTTGCCTCTACTATATAATCATAAGGGATTTGTTCTAGGTCATACCTGAATGGTATGTGGTTCTCACTACTTTGTTCAATTTAAGCTTGAATTTTGCAATAAGGAGTTCATGATCTGAGCCAGAGTCAGCTACAGGTCTTGTTTTTCTTAACTGTATACAGCTTCCATCTTCACCTTCAAATCATATAATCAATCTGATTTTGGAATTGACCATCTGGTGATGTCCATGTGTAGAGTCATTTCATGTGTTGTTGGAAGAGGATGTTTGCTATGACCAGTGTGTTCTCTTGGCAAAACTCTGTCAACCTTTGCTCTGCTTCATTTTGTACTGCAAGGGTAAACTTGCCTATTACTTCAGCTATCTCTCGACTTCCTACTTTTGCATTACAATCCCCTATGATGAAAAGGACTTTTTTTTTTTTGGTATTAGTTCTAGAAGGTCTTGTAATGTCATCATAGAACATTCAACTTCAGCTTCTTCTGCATTAGTAGTGATTCTTTCATAAAGTGTCCATTTCTCCCCTAATTTAAATGCATCTGTTCTTTCATGTAGTCTACCTGTTTCCCTATTAAATCCCATAACTTGTGAATCACAGTTATTTAAACATCTGGTCTTATATTCCCAACACGTGTGTAGGTGAGCCTGCTTCTGATGCTGCTCTGCCTCTTTGTTTCTTTTTCCTGTTACTTTATTACGCCTTGTGATTCACCGTAGGAACCTGGACATGGTGTATCAGCTGATAGGAACTGGAGTGAATGGGCCTACAGCACGTGGTCCTGTGCCTTTATGGTATTTGTTCAACATTTGCTATGGCTGTAGATACCAAAGACATCAACCAACTTCCTCCGACTTCCTTTCATCCACACGGTAGACCTTGGGGTCCCCTCGTCCTTAGAGAATCTCTGTTTTACATCTCTTTCATCTCTAACCCACCATCTTACACTGGGTCTCTATTGGAGGTGGATGAAATGGGTGGAGGAGAAGGGTTCTATAATCTTAGGATTGAACTTAAGTCTTTTAATGGGTAGATGCCTGTGAGCTATGGACTTTGTGAGGTTTCCACACTTCACAAGTGTCCTGCCTTTTCCTTCAGCCTTCTACAGAGAATGAAGAAAGCTTGACGTGAGTGGGTCTGAATCAATGCCCTCCCTCCAGCAGGGATAATGCTCCATTAAGTCTCTTTCCTTAGAGACAGAGTCTTTTATGGAGAACACAGTTGGTGTATTTCACAATTATAACTTTTCCTCTCCTCCTTCCAGAGCCAGTTGGAGATTTCTCATGGCTCTTAGTCCTGTAAACCCAGTATAGTGCCCAAAGGTAAAATCTACAACAGTATGAATGACCTCCTGAGAACACGGCCCCAGGAGTTTCTCCCACACTCAGCCTCTTTCTGTGTTCACACAGTTCCTGGATCTGAAAACCCTTGGGTGAGCAGATGTCAGCTCTAACTCTGTGGATTTCCCTTTTGGCTCCAGAATGGTGGTTTACATGCACTTACGGTTCTCTGATACGTTCAGGAAGGTCATCTACTTTCAGTTTGCTTGGTATTCTTGTTCTAAGGATGTGATTGACACTGTCCAAGCTTTTTACATGTTAAGAGCTGAAACCAGATGAATAAAGAAATCCTGTGGGCAGCACATACCTGAAAAAGATACACAGAAAGTGAGCATTTCAATCTAGCAGTGGCTTCCAATAGTGGATTAGAAGAATAATTTCAGCCAAATTTCAGTGCCTGATTAGCATTAATTTACCCACGATTTGAAGAAACAGCCATTAGCTTAGGAGTATCAGACTTCAGTAACAGCAGACCAAGTAGCACTTGGTGCCAACTACGTCCACGGCCAAGATTTAGAAAGCCTGCCTGAAGACTATACTGCACAACGGCTGGCCATTGTTCTGGCCCCTGTCATCTGTCTCGCTTCCCATGTAAATTCTCTCCCCTGCTGACTGATATATACAGCTCTGTAGAAGGCCAGTGTGAGAGTTTCTGAAAGGCATTCCCAAGCAAGGGCTTTCTCTGTCACTCACGTCTGCCTGGGCTTCTGACACGACTTGCTCGTGCACTGATTTGTAAGCCAAATCCCAGAGTAGGTCCTTGTGAAACATTTGGGGGACTGGATTCTTTACCACTTCCTGCCACAGCCAAGGCTCATTTACCCCTTGATTCCATGCAGTTTGATTCAAAAGTGGGTTCAATAGAGCATGCGTGATATGTCGGTATCACTGCCCATGTGAAACTGTGGGAAAAATAACCCTAGATATATCACATCCACAAGTACAATACCATGATTGTGTCTGTCAGTGTGTGTTGGTCTAATCTCCCCTCCTCTTTGGAAATTTGTGAGGAACTACAATTTCAAAAATAGCGATATAGATGTATCAGCCTTTGGTGGAAGTAGGTTTCCTGGGAACAGAGGAGATGGGTGCTCATGGTGACCAGCCACTGTTGCCAAAGATTCAGTTGGAAATGAGCCCAGAACTCCCTATTTATTTATATTCTATTCAACACGGTGCTGTACCACAGTTGAATGAATAAAAAACTCTCTAACTAACTTTACACATGATTCAGTTATCTTTTAGAGAACCAAGGATTCATTCTCCAGGTGTCCAATAAAGGGCTGATAAATTAATCGAATGCTGGTTTTAATTCATGGATGAATGCAACATAAAATATCTTTGAGAAATGTGTGTCTCAGTGATACTTCCATTCTCCTTATGTTAGTGACAAAAAATTCATTAAAATTCACCCTGAGAAGTCTGTGGAAGGAAGACCTTACTGAATTTCTAGGATATGAATTTCTTTAGCTCTCAGGCATCCTATTCTTCTCATTGATTTCAACTCTTAGAGAAACGAAAAATGAGAAAGATGGAGTTATGATATGTATTTAGTCTTACTGAAGGGTCTTGACAGTAATATATCATGTTAAAAAATAAAACATTATATCCACTCTAACCTAATCTTCTATTCCTTCCTCAAAATAATTTTCATTATAGTATTATCTACTTTAACTACAAGAGATTTTTTTAAAAAGGAATCATATTAGGGAGAACTGTGGGCTAGATCTGGTTCAAACCAAGTGTTAAAATTATCTTGATTTAAACAAATGATGTTTTTGGGTTTTTTTTTGGAAAACTATACAGCCCAAATTTAAAAGCTAATGCAAACTTGAACAACACAGTGATAATGACTAAAATCTTGACTGTGCATAAGTCATGAAAACGGGGATCCTGACATTAAAACAGCACCCTCATTTACTTCATTTACTTCCAGACTATCTTTAAAATATCAGTGGGTTTGGAATATGCCCCTAAATTTTCAAGGATTTTTTTTTTTTTGGTCAACAATATAAGAAGAATCTTAAAACGGTAGTTATTCAGGAGGAAGATAAGAGTTTTAGAACCTGACACCCTGATTGCACTTTTAGCCCTATTTACTGTTTATTTGAGACCTCAGATAAACTGAGGCTTAGATTCTTCATCTGCCAAATGGAAATACTAGAAGTATATTCTTCTCACAGTCCTTGTAAGGATGTAGTCTTTGTCAGGATGTAGTCCACCTGTGTAAGTGACTACATCCGACCAGCAAAAGATGCAGAGGAAATGCTTGTCAAGAGAAATCCAGGAGTATCCTCAGAGAGGTATGAGATGGGGCCTCACTGAAAAACCACCCCTTCTGTAGCTTTTCACGAGAAGAAAAGAGGCACTTGATTTACTTCCACCATTCCACTCTCCTCAATTTTAGAAAGTGAGTTAGACTTCGGATGTATTGTATCCAATGTGGACAATTAACTTTGAATTTTTTTGTGGTGTCTTATTGGATCAGGACTCAGCCACATTTTAATTTAAAATCCTGACTTCATAATCTAGCCACAGTTAACTTCTAACAGTAAACAACTATAAAAACTTGACAACTTATATAAAATACCTGGCTTTAGAAAACCAACTGGACAGGATACATCCCTGGGCACAAAAATTAGTATCATAAGCATTGCAGTTCACAGTAGGGTGATTTCCAAGGGAAAGAAGAGAGTCGCAAAGAAGGAGCCCCTAAAATAGGTGAAAAGTGTACTCAGATTTCTGGCTGACCCTTAAGCTAGACATGAACAAAGAGTCAAATACAGACTTCAGCAGCTGCACAGTGAATGGGAGATGCTGACGTTCAGCTGTGAGCAAAATGGATTCCTATAGTGGAGACCACAGGTTTTCACTTAAGACCCCAGAAAGATCCTATCCTGGGCATAAGTGTCTCGCTCTGAACATCAGGATCATTTTTGAGAGATTCTTGTGTTATCACAGAAAAGAGAAAAGTTAAATGACAGTGCAGCACATCAAAAAAACATTCTAATATTGTGAACATATGTTCGACTGAAAAGATAATACTGGTGTAATAAAGTGTATGACTCCATTTCTACTGTTTGATGATAACTTTCAAGTGTTAGCACTCACATTTCTGCTTCTTGCCACCTGCCCAGATCTCAGAGAGCTAACAGGAAAACCCTGGCGGCTCTTCCTCTGGCACTGGCAGGACACTCAGTGACGCAAGCCCCAGCCCCCACCTGGAAACCCCCATCGCAGCCCCACCTTCTGACCACCATCAAAGCCCCAGCCAGTCCCTTGCTCCTGCTTTCTCAAGCCATTTCAGACCAGGTTAGGAGCTCACTGTGTTCTCACAAGAAAGGCTTTAATGTGGAAATAATAAATATCTTGGCATACAAGTGACATCATTGATCCTGATATCCAAGTCAAATCTGGGGAGTGGGGTTTATTCGGTTATGTGGAGCAACCACAACTGGGAAAAAGGATTTTATAATAATAATAATAACATTAGTAATAATAATCAATATTTCACTAATCAAAAATAAGGAGATGAAAGGAGAAATAAGTCAATAATGATTGTTATTAATCTGTTTTCCACTACTATTTTGTTCAGTCGCTCAGTTATATCTGACTCTTTGAGACCCCATGGACTGCAGCATGCCAGGCTTCCTTGTCCTTCACCAACCCCTGGAGCTTGCTCAAACTCATGTCCTTTGAGTCAGTGATGCCATCCAACCATCTCATCCTCTATCGTCCCCTTCTCCTCCTGCCATCAATCTTTCCCAGCATCAGGGTGTTTTCTAACAAGTCAAGTCTTCATATCAGGTGGCCAAAGTATTGGAATTTCAGCTTCAGCATCAGTCCTTCCAATGAATATCCAGGACCAACTTCCTTTAGGATTGATTCATTTGATCTCCTTGCAATCCAAGGGATTCTCAAGAGTGTTCCCCATATGTGTGTGGATTTATCTTTGGGCTTTCTGTTTTGTTCCATTGATCTATATTTCTGTCTTTGTGCCAATACCATACTGTCTTGATGACTGTGGCTTTGTAGTAGAGCCTGAAGTCAGGCAATTTGATTCCTCCAGTTCCATTCTTCTTTCTCAAGATTGCTTTGGCTATTCGAGGTTTTTTGTATTTCCATACAAATCTTGAAATTATTTGTAGTAAAGACAATCTCTTTAACAAGTGGTGCTGGGAAAACTGGTCAACCACTTGTAAAAGAATGAAACTAGATCACTTTCTAACACCACACACAAAGATAAACTCAAAATGGATTAAAGATCTAAATGTAAGACCAGAAACTATAAAACTCCTAGAGGAGAACATAGGCAAAATACTCTCCGACATAAACCACAGCAGGATCCTCTATGATCCACCTCCCAGAATTCTGGAAATAAAAGCAAAAATAAACAAATGGGACCTAATTAAAATTAAAAGCTTCTGCACAACAAAGGAAAATATAAGCAAAGTGAAAAGACAGCCTTCCGAATGGGAGAAAATAA
>NW_024070191.1:4603166-4743235 GCF_014754425.2 Oryx dammah
GGCAAAACCAATACAGAATTGTAAAGTAAAATAAAAAATAAACAAATAATTAATAAAATAAAATAATTTTTTCTCAAATAAAAAAAAGAAAGAGTGTTCCCCATCACCACAGTTCAAAATCATCAATTATTCACACTCAGCCTTCCTTATGGTCCAACTCTCACATCCTTACATGACTACTGAAAAAATCATAGCTTTCACTAGACAGACCTTGCTAGCAAAGTGATGTCTCTGCTTTTTAGTACACTGTCTAGGTTTGTCATAGCTTTACTTCCAAAGACCAAGCATTTTTTAATTTCATGGCTGCAGTCACCATCTGCAGTAATTTGAACCCCAAGAAAATAAAGTCTGTCACTGTTTCCATTTTTTTCCCATCTATTTGCCATGAAGTAGTGGGACCAGATGCCATGATCTTAGTTTTTTTGAATGTTGAATTTTAAGCCAGGCTTTTTCACTCTCCTCTTTTACCTTCATCAAGAGGTTCTTGAGTTTCTCTTCACTTTCTGCCATGAGAGTGGTGCCATCTGCATATCTGAGGTGGTATATGTGCATATTCAATACTATAAATTATGGTAAAATTTACTAACTGCATAGCTTAAGTATGTGTAGTTTAATACATGTGAATTATACATCAGCAAAACTATTAAAAAATTATCAGACTATATAATCAACAAAATCCAATTGTATAATATTTATTAGGTATAATTTAAATATAAAGATAAAAAAATTTTAAATAGGAAAGAGTGTATTCTTGCGCTGTCTAACCAGACTGAGATATGTGATGTGGACCTATTAGTGCTGTGCTGTGCTTAGCTGGTCAGTCATGTCCGACTTCTTGTGACCCCATAGCCCACCAGGCTCCTCTGTCCAGGGGGATCCTCCAGGCAAGAATACTGGACTGGGTTGCCATACCTTCCTCCAGGGCATCTTCCTGACCCAGGAACAGGACCGAGGCCTCCTGCATTGCGGGTGCATTCTTAACCATCTAAGCCACCAGGAAAGCCTAAGAACACTGGAGTGAGTAGTTTACCCCTTCTCCAGGGGATCTTCCCATTCCAGGAATTGAACCAGGGTCTCCTGCATTGCAGGCAGACTCTTTAGCAGCTGAGCTACCAGAGAAGCCCAGACCTACTAGTATCAGAAAGAAAAAATATATGATGTAGAAAGCATTAACATAGATAATAAGAACTTTTTATAATGATAAATGGCTCAAATAAACATAAACACATATATGTGTGTGTGTGTGTGCATATATATATATATATATATCAACTATAAACTCTTGGTAACATAACTTCAATATATGGAAAATTGGAAGAAATTAAAGAGGAAATATACAATATTTGGAATTTTTAACATGTATTTATCAGTCACCAATAGAAGAGTAGACAAAAAAAAAATCATTTATAATACAGAAGATTTAAACTAACTTGATTTTAACTAACTTGAATTGTCGTATATGAAAGTCCACAACCAACAACTGCAGCATACAAATTCTTAATATTTTAAGTAAAATATTTACCAGAATAGACTAGGTATCTGACAACAGAGCTAAGGCCTATATATTTAAATGATTTAAATTGATCAGTAGTTTTTTGAAACTCCATAGAATTAAAATCAAGAATAATAAGTTAAGTAGAAAGTCAGAGTTGATTATGATGATTCAACCATATGATAATGAGTAGATGACACAGAGTCAAGCAATAGCTTAGAAGAAAATGCATAGCTTAAAATGCATGTGCTAGTAAAGAAAACTTGTAAATGCTTAAAATATGGAGTCTTGTTTTACAGCTAAGGAGAGAGAAAAATAACAGCAAATCGAATACACAGAAACTAGATAGATAAAAATAATCCAAATAAAGGAAGAAAATAGAAAACAAACATAGAATAGAAGCAAAACTCAATACAGACAGAAGCTTATTTTTCTAAATGAAAATATTAATGAATTTAATAAACCACTAGCATGAGTAATCAGAAAAGAGTATAGGTATGTTACTGTATGTTGTACACCTTAAATTTATGCAGTACTGTACATCCAATGGTGCCTTAATAAAACTGGAAGAGAAAAAATCAAACATGTAGAAATAAATCAGCATGTGTAAAACTCCTACTCTATAATTTTCAAAGTGTACTTGAGAGAGACTAAGGAACACCTAAACCAGTGGATAGAGTCATGTATTCTTTATAGATCAGAAAACCTGATATACATCAATTCTTCCAAACACACCGACAGACTCAGTACAATGTCATTCAAATCACAAGTGTTTGAGTAAATTAACTTTCTTATTGTAAACTTCATATAGGGTAGCCATGGACATCCTTAAGTTGAAAGCTAGAGGTCTTACTCTACCAAAAAGAAAGTGAAGTCGCTCAGTCGTGTCCAACTCTTCGCGACCCCATGGACACCAGGCTCCTCCGTCCATGGGGCTTTCTAGGCAAGAGTACCGGACTGGGTTGCCATTTCCTTCTCTAGAGAACTTCCCGACCTAGAGATCGAACCCAGGTCTCCCACATTGTAGACAGACGCTTCCTGTCTGAGCCACCACTTGATCTTAGCCAAAATACATACTCCCAAATATGATAAGATAGTGAGGCTTTCTGTAAAGACCCAGAGTGAGAGAGCATTTTCTATTGACAAATAGACCAGGGAAAAGAACAGAGTCTGAAAAGAGATTCACTCATGTAAGTTAACATGATTTCAAAAAGGTGTAACATCCCTTTAGTTAAGAAAGCACAGTCTTCTCAATTAATGGAATCGAATCACTTGCATAATTATTTAGCAAATTAACAAAATTTACCTTGAGATGGAATCATGTATGTAAAAGTGAGAGCTAGAGTTTTAAAGCTTCTAGAGGAAAACCTAAGAGAATCACTTTATGATTAAGATAGATTTATTAAATGGAATTCAGAAAGCACTTTGCATAAAAGAAAAATTGGGTAATTTGACTTTAATAATTTGACTTTAAAAATAAAAACTTTCACTCATAAAACTGTCATATAGTAAGGAAAAGTCAGACCTCAGATGGGATAATTTATCTGTAATATATTTATTTAATAGATTCACATCTATCAAAATACAGAACGATTTCAAATCGATTATAAAAAGAGAAACTAATTAAACTTGGGCAAAGTGCTTTAGGAAGGAGTATATCAAAATATCCATTCACTGTTAAGCATCATTATTCATCAGGCAAATGGAAATTAAAAATAACAATGAGATACCCACGAATCCTACCATAAGCACTGAAGTTTATAAGACTGGAAGAATCAAGAATGTAGAGCAATGGTAACTCTCAGACATTTCTGATGTGAGATGAGCAGTTAGAAGCACTTGGGAAAATGTGGGTAATGGCTACTAAAAAAAACTAAACATTAGCATAACCTACAGACTAGCCATTTCACTCCTGGGTATGTGATACACAGTAAAATGATTACATCCATGAAAATACAAGAAGAGCAAAGTACAAGAATGCTTAATTAACTTTGTTTGTAATAGCCCTAAACTGGAAATAACCCAAACAACCATCAGTGGTAGAATGACAAATCGAGAGATATGATACAATGGATAGCAGAGTAACATATAATACTAAAGCACAGAACAACATGGATATACCAGGTAGGTGTACTAATGAGGTAAATAAGTAAGATGTAAAGGGGATACCAAGTGTTTTTACTTATATATAGCCCAAGAACAGGAAGAACTGTCAAAAGGTAAGAGAAGTAAGAGTGATGCCCCACAACGCCCACGGGGAGTTTGTACTGAGAAGATGGACATATGAGGGAGCTTTCCTGGGGATGGACTTGCCCCGTGTGTGATCTGACTGCTGGTGATAAAAGTCTATGCATACTTGCCTGCTATGTCTGACTCTTCGCTACCCCATGGACTGTAGCCCACCAGGCTCCTCTGTCCATGGGATTCTCCAGCAAGTAGGTTGCCATGCCCTCCTCCAAGAGATCTTCCCAACCCAGGGATCGCACCCATGTCTGCACTGGCAGGTGGGTTCTTTACACTAGTACCACATGGACAGAGGAGCCTGGAAGGGGGCTACAGTCTAGAGGGCTGCAAATAGACAGGACTGAAGCAACTTAGCGCACATGCACTGTCTAGGAAGCCCTAGGAAAGTCTATGCTCTGTGCTTAGTCGCTCAGTCGTGTCCAGCTCTTTGCGATCCCATGGACTGTAGCCCACAGTCTCCTCTGCCCATGGGGATTCTCCACGGACAAGAGTGGGTCCATGAATACTGGAGTGGGTTGCCATATCCTTCTCCAGGGTATCTTGCTGACCTCAGGGCTCAAACCCAGATCTCCTGCATTGCAGGCAGATTCTTTACTGTCTGAGTCACCAGGAAAGTCCATAAAAGTCTATACCGGTGTGTAAAAATAAGCTGTACACTTAATTAATTAATATAAGGGCATTTGCCATCAATGATACTCTGATTTAAAACATAGAAATAAAAGAAAAAAAAACTCTGTGCATAACACTGAAAAATGTGTTTAAATTTCCTCAGACATGACTCTATGTGCAAAATCAGATAAGCACTAGCAACTAAAATACGAGGTTATCACACATATTCAGGATTAAATGAGTTAATGCATAATAATAATAATAATACACAATCCAGTATATAAAGAACATGGTTTGCATTCCCACAAGAACCTAGCCTTCAGGTTTTTTCCACTCCATTTAATTCATTTGTTGTCTGTCACACCGACATTTTAACCCTATTGAAATGCTCATGGAACACAAATTTCAAAACATCATATGTAACACAGAGCATGTATTTCTTCATTCAAAAATAAAATAAAATGAAACATTTCAATTTGAGGGTATGACTGCTTTCATATCAAAAAAGGAACACAAAAAATTCCAAGTAATAGAAAACGATTTTCAAAAAAAGGAACAGCAGGAATTTTAAAATTAAACATGTTTTTATGTCTTGTTTTCCATCAGGGGCAGTTTTTCCTCCCCTCCTCCCACAGGGAGACAGTGTCTGGAAGTATTCTCATTAGTCACAAGGCAGGTGTACAACTGACATCTAGTGGGTGGAGACAAGACATGTTGCTCAGTATCTAATGATGCAAAGGACAGACCCCAACAACAAAGGCACTTCAGGCCTAAAGGCCCACAGTTCCCAGGTTGAGAACATATTGAAACTTGGATTAGGACAATGGTCTGGTAGAAGTAAAAGTCATCTTTCTCCCAGAGAGTGAAACACATAAGTTCAGCCAAAATTTCCTGTTCAAAATTATAAAATCCAAAACATTCTGTAAACAGAAATCATTTCATTATCAATTGACTGGGCCTGGCTTACTCTGAGGATATTAATTGCCTTTGTTTAGCCAGTGTGATGTGAGCATGGTTGCCTTTCATTCTGGAAATAACAATACATATGATACAAGAGTACTGCCTCAGACATTGAGTGCTGGAGCATGCTCAGTCAAGTCTGACTTTTGCAACCCCATGGACTGAGGCCAACCAGGCTCCTCTGTTCATGGGATTTCCCAAACAAGAATACTGGAGTGGGCTGCCGTTACCTTCTCCAGTGGGATATTCTTGATTCAGGGAGTGAACCTATGTCTCCTGCATTGACAGGTGGAATTTTAACCTCTGAGTCATCCAGACATTTTCAGGAAGTTATTAGAGTTGTATATGATGTATACACTGAAAGTGTTAGTTGCTCAGTCGTGTCTGACTCTTTGTGACCGCATGGCCTGTAGCCTGCCAGGCTCCTCTGTCTATGGAATTCTCTAAGCAAGAATACTGTAGTGAGTTGCCATTCATTCTCCAGGGTATCTTCCTGACCCAGGGATTGAACACAGGTCTCCTGCATTGCTGGCGGATCCTTTCCTGTAGCCTGCAAGGCGGCTGCTGCTGCTGCTAAGTCACTTCAGTCGTGTCCGGCTACAGTCCAGTAAAGGATCCATGGAGTCTCAAGAGCTGAACACAACTGAGCAACTAACACTAAAAGGTCAGAGTCATCTGCTAAAGGAATAGCAGCAGAAGCTCAAATCTGAAGCCAGGATCTGCAGAGGTGTCTTTAAACAACAGAAGCTGACTGTGCTGAGGCAATAATGCGTGCACTATGTCCACAGTACACACTGTACCCAACCCTGATCACCTTCAATGCTTTTGTGTAGCAATTAATACATATCTTCACATATAAATAAATGGGGCATTGCAAATAAAGTTGTTGACAAGTCAATGAGTCAACCTGGATAAGAATGCTATACTCTCACCCCTGTAGCTGTGCATTCTAGAAGGAATGTCTGGAATACCTTACTATTCTGTACTCCTTTGCTCCAATTCCCATGTGTTCTAGCAATGAAGAATCATTTCTGCTTTGGAAACATTAGCACTCTTGAGTGAATGAGGACTGTTATTTAGGATTAAAAGAACAGTATAGTCAAAGGCTATGGTTTTTCCAGTGGTCATGTATGGATGTGAGAGTTGGACTGTAAAGAAGGCTGAGTGCCGAAGAACTGATGTGTTTGAACTGTGGTGTTGGAGAAGACTCTTGAGAGTCCCTTGGACTGCAGGGAGATCCAACCAGTCCATTCTGAAGGAGATCAACCCTGGGATTTCTTTGGAAGGAATGATGCTAAAGCTGAAACTCCAGTACTTTGGCCACCTCATGCAAAGAGTTGACTCATTGGAAAAGACTTTGTTGCTGGGAGGGATTGGGGGCAGGAGGAGAAGGGGATGACAGAGGATGAGATGGCTAGATGGCATCGCTGACTTGACGGACATGAGTCTGAGTGAACTCCGGGAGTTGGTGATGGACAGGGAAGCCTGGCGTGCTGCGATTCATGAGGTCACAAAGAGTCGGACATGACTGAGCAACTGAACTGAACTGATAGTCAAAGGTATGGTTTTTCTAGTAGTCATGTATGGATACGAGATCAGACCATGAATAAGGCTGAGTGCCCAATAATTGATGCTTTTGAACTGTGATGTTGGAGAAGACTCTTGAGAGTCCCTTGGACTGCAGGAGATCAAACCAATCAAGGATGTTTATTGTCACCCTGCTTACTTAAATTCTATTTAGAATTCATCATGTGAAGTGCTAGGCTGGGTGAATCATAAGCTGGAATCAAGATTGCTAGGAGAAATATCAACAAACTCAGACATGCAGATGATACCACCCTAATGACTAAAGTGAAGAAGAACTAAAGAACTTCTTGAAGATGAAAAAGGAGAGTGAAAAAGGTGGCTTAAAATTCAATATTTAAAATCATATTATCTGGTCCTATCAGTTCAGTTCAGCTCACTCTCTCAGTCGTGTCTGAGAGTCGTGAATGCATAAGCTTCATCATGACAGACCTTCCTGTCCATCACCAACTCCCGAAGTTTATTCAAACTCATGTCCATTGAGTTGGTGATGCCATCCAACGATCTCATCTTCTGTCATTCCCTTCTTCTCCTGCCTTCAATCTTGCCCAGCATCAGGGTCTTTTGTAATGAGTCAGCTCATCATGTCAGGTAGCCAAAGTATTGGAGTTTCAGCTTCAGCATCAGTCCTTCCAGTGAACACCGAGGACTGATCTCCTTTAGGATGGACTGGTTGGATCTCCTTGCAGTCCAAGGGACTCTCAAGAGTCTTCAACACCACAGTTCAAAAGCATCAGTCCTTCAGCACTCAGTGTTCTTTATAGTCCAACTCTCATATCCAAACATGACCCCTGGAAAACCCATAACCTTGACTAGATGGACTTTTGTTGGCAAAGTAATTTCTGCTTTTTAATATGCTGTCTAGGTTGATTATAACTTTCCTTCCAAGGAGTAAGTGTCTTTTAATTTCATAGCTGCAGTCACCATCTGCAGTGATTTTGGAGCCCCCCAAAATAAAGTCTGACACTGTTTCCACTGTTTTCCCATCTATCTGTCATGAAGTGATGGGACTGGATGCCATGATCTTAGTTTTCTGAATGTTGAGATTTAAGCCAACATTTTCCCTCTCCTCTTTCACTTTCATCAAGAGGCTCTTTAATTCTTCTTCACTTTCTGTCATAAGGGTGATGTCAACTGCATATCTGAGGTTATTGATATTTCTCCCAGCAATCTTGATTCCAGCTTGTGTTTCTTCCAGTCCAGCGTTTCTCATGATGTACTCTGCATATAAGTGAAATAAGCAGGGTGACAATACACAGCCTTGACGTACTCCTTTTCCTATTTGGAGCCAGTCTGTTGTTCCATGTCCAGTTCTAACTGTTGCTTCCTGACCTGCATACAGATTTCTCAAGAGGCAGGTCAAGTGGTCAGATATTCCCATCTCTTTCAGAATTTTCCACAGTTCACTGTGATCCACACAGTCAAGGGCTTTGGCATAGTCAATAAAGCAGAAATAGATGTTTTTCTGGAACACACTTGCTTTTTTGATGATGCAATGGATGTTGGCAATTTGATCTCTGGTTCCTCTGCCTTCTCTAAAACCATCTTGAACATCTGGAAGTTCACAGTTCATGTATTGCTGAAGCCTCGCTTGGAGAATTTTGAGCATTACTTTCTAACATGTGAGATGACTGCAATTATGTAGTAGTTTGAGCATTCTTTGGCATTGCCTTTCTTAGACATTGGAATGAAAACTGACCTTTTCCAGTCCTGTGGTCACTGCTGAGTTTTCCAAATTTGCTGGCATATTGAGTGCAGCACTTTCCCAGCATCATCTTCTAGGATTTGAAATAGCTCAACAGGAATTCCATTACTGGTCCCATCAGTCAGTCAGTTCAGTCGCTCAGTTGTGTCCGACTCTTTGCGACCCCATGAATCGCAGCACGCCAGGCCTCCCTGTCCATCACCAACTCCCGGAGTTCACTCAGACTCATGTCCATCGAGTCCGTGATGCCATCCAGCCATCTCATCCTCTGTCATCCCCTTCTCCTCCTGTCCCCAATCCTTCCCAGCATCAGAGTCTTTTCCAATGAATCAACTCTTCACATGAGGTGGCCAAAGTACTGGAGTTTCAGCTTTAGCATCATTCCCTCCAAAGAAATCCCAGGGCTGATCTCCTTCAGAATGGACTGGTTGGATCGCCTTGCAGTCCAAGGGACTCTCAAGAGTCTTCTCCAACACCACAGTTCAAAACCATCAATTCTTTGGTGCTCAGCCTTCTTCACAGTCCAACTCTCACATGCATACATGACCACAGGAAAAACCATAGCCTTGACTAGACGGACCTTAGTTGGCAAAGTAATGTCTGCTTTTGAATATGCTATCTAGGTTGGTCATAACTTTTCTTCCAAGGAGTAAGCGTCTTTTAATTTCATGGCTGCAGTCATCATCTGCAGTGATTTTGGAGCCCCAAAAAATAAAGTCTGACACTGTTTCCACTGTTTCCCCATCTATTTCCCATGAAGTGATGGGACCAGATGCCATAATCTCGTTTTCTGAATGTTGAGCTTTAGGCCAACTTTTTCACTCTCCACTTTCACTTTCATCAAGAGGCTTTTTAGTTCCTCTTCACTTTCTGCCATAAGGGTGGTGTCATCTGCTAATCTGAGGTTATTGATATTTCTCCCAGCAATCTTGATTCCAGCTTGTGTTTCTTCCAGTCCAGCATTTCTCATGATGTACTCTGCATATAAGTTAAATAAGCAGGGTGACAATACACAGCCTTGATGTACTCCTTTTCCCATCACTTCATGCTAAGTAGATGGGGAAACAGTGGAAACAGTGACAGACTTTATTTTCTTGTGTTGCAAAATCACTGCAGATTGTGACTACAGCCATTATATTAAAAGACACTTGCCCCTTGCAAATAAAGCTATAACCAACCTAGACAGCATATTAAAAAGCAGAGACTTTGCAGACAAAGGTCCATATAGTCAAAGCAATGGTTTTTCCAGTAGTCATATATGGATGTGAGAGTTGGACCGTAAAGAAGGCTGAGTGCTGAAGAACTGATGCTTTCAAATTGTGGTGTTAGAGAAGACTCTTGAGAGTTGCTTGGACAGCATGGAGATCAAAGGAGTCCATCCTAAAGGAGATCAACCCTGAATATTCATTGAAAGGACTGATGCTGAAGCTGTAGCTCCAATACTTTGGTTACCTGATGCAAAGAGCCAACTCATGGGAAAAGACCCTGATGCTGGGAAAGATTGAGGGCAGGAGGAGAAGGGAACAACAGAGGATGAGATGGTTGGATGGCATAATTGACTCAATGGACATGAGTTTGAGCAGACTCTGTGAGTGGTGAAGAACAGTAAAGCCTGGCATCCTGCAGTCCATGGGATCGAAAAGACTTGGACACACCTGAGTGACTGAACAACAAGAGAACAGATGTCATGGGTGTAGTTTGTTTTGTGTTTACTCTAGTAAAAAGCCCCCAAGTATGGGAGAAACAAATAAGAATGCATACTGTGCAAAACAGATTCACAGAAATAGAATATAAACTTATGGTTACCAAAGTGGACAGTGGGTCTGGAGCATGGAGGTAAATTAGGAGTTTGGGATTAACAGATAACACACACTATATATAAAATAGATAAACAAAAAGGATATACTGCATAATACAGGGAGCTCTACTCAATATCTTATAATAACTTTCAATGAAAAGGAATCTAAAAAAGAATATATATATATGTTTATGCATAATTGAATCACTTTGCTGTACACCTGAAGCTAACACAACATTGCAAATTAACTGTAATTCAATTAAAAAGTAGAGTTTGGTGATAACAAGAAAGAACTTGTGCTGTGGTACTGCTCCCAGAATCTCTTTCCAGGGCCGGCTGACTCACACTCGCAGACATTGAGAGTACCAGCTGCTGATGGCTCACAACTCCCTCTCCATGGAAACTGCCTTCAGTAACTTCCCCCATGGCCAACCAGTGCTCTCCCCACACTCCTGCCTTCCTCTCAACCTTCCAGATGTTTCTTCAAAGAATATTCCCCAACAGACCTTTCATTCAGTTTGTTGTTGTGAATTTCAGTTGCTAAGTCATGTCTGACGGTGACCCCATAGACTGCGGCCCCATAGACTGCGGCATGCCAGGCCTCCCTGTCCTTCATTATCTCCTGGAGTTTACTCAAACTCATGTCCACTAAGTCAAAGATGCTATCTAATCATCTCATCCTCCATCACTTCCTTGTCCTTTTGCCTTCAGTCTTTCCCAGCATCAGGGTCTTTTCCAGTGAGTCAGCTCTTCACATCAGATGGCGAAAATATTGGAGCTTCAGCATCAGCCCTCTAACTCAGAGTCTATTTCCAGGGAACTCAAGCTGATATAAATAATTATTTAATTTATTCAACAAATATTTAATAACTTTCTACTGCACAATGCCGGAGAAGGCAATGACACCCCACTCCAGCACTCTTGTCTGGAAAATCCCATGGACAAAGGAGCCTGGTAGGCTGCAGTCCATGGGGTCGCTAAGAGTCGGGCACAACTAAGTGACTTCACTTTCACTTTTCACTTTCATGCATTCGAGAAGGAAATGGCAACCCACTCCAGTATTATTGCCTGGAGAATCCCAGGGACAGAGGAGCCTAGAGGGCTGCTGTCTATGGGGTCGCACAGAGTCGGACACGACTGAAGCAACTTAGCAGCATCAGTGGCACAATGCAGTGTGTCAGCTCCTGGAAATATAATGGCAAAAGATATTAAACAATTTCCCACGTGAGGAAAATGTATTAATGGTTTCTACTTTTTTTTTTTTTTTCGAGTAGCCCCACTACACTTTATTTTTCAAATTTAGCATTAAAAATTTTTTTAATTAATTTATGTTTTTATTGAAGGATAATTGATTTACAGAATTTTTCTATTTTCTGTGAAACCTCAACATGAATCAGCCAGAGGTATACATATAGCCTTTTAACTAAGGGAAGGCTCAACCAATATTTGCTCTTTATTCCAAATACAAAATCTATTTTCAAATGCCTTCTAAATTAAACATTAGTTATAAGTACTCAAATTCAGATATATCTTAAAGTTGGCAATGGTAGGTGAGCAGAGAGGAGTATGTCAGGATTTTAAGTTTTTTTCTTTTTTCTGAACAGTAGAAAGATACAGAACAGTAGAATTCTAATATTCATTCTCCTCTTGATTTTCTGCAAAAATTAGTAAGTCACTTTGCCTTCTTAAGCGTCATTTTTCTATCTCAGAATGAGACTATGAATTTATCTTTGAGATAAATATTACTATGAAATTTCTATTCAATCAGCCACTGAGGTTTTCAGGTAGCATTAATGTAGGGAGAGACCAAAGGCATACCCTCTTAGTGATTGGTGTGGGGAAAGAACTAATGCCAAGATCTGAGAGAGATACAGAAGAGTCAAAGAATTTAAGGAATAATTAGAAATATGAGCTAAGTTTTAAGCACTTCAGTATTTAGGCATAATGGTTCAGATTCTCTAGTTTTTTTCTTTTATTTCCTAAGTGAGAGTACATGTTAAAATGAAAGACAAAAATAAAGAATTAAAAGTGAGAATGAAGTTAGGCTTATTAAACCGCGCATGAGTTTATATGCTAGAAATAGCATTTAAAAGAGGAACAAAGAACATATGAGGTCCTGTAATGTAAGAAAATGTTAGATTCAGTATATTAATTCTGGTTTATATGCATTGCACAGAGAGTAGGTGACAATGTTAGAATGTCAACTACCAACTTCCGTGAATTACAGTTTGTTTGTTTGTGTTTTTTCCGAACACATGCCATGGAAAATAATGGGGTGAGCTCTAACTTGAATAAAAGAAAGATATATTTTCTACGCAGCTAATTATAATCTTGCAGTATCTCTCTTGTCAAAGACATTGATTTGTTTACAATACCCTTCTTTCATTTCTTCTCTAGTGCACGCTCATGAGTCAACCAAGTTTCCCACATTTTTACTCCATAAGCCAGTAAATCTTAGCATGAGGTTTGTGGTTTGTTCTTACCAAAGACAGTACATGAATCTAAGACTCTGCCCAAACATCAAGAATGTACCCTACACCTACACTGTCAGCTTTTAAAAGTGGGCATTCTTTAGGCATTAGATTTGGTATTAAATGACCCTAAAGATAATGTAGGAGACTTGTACATCTGATGAAAAAGACTCCATAAATCTACTTTCCCTGTTGTTCTGTTCAGTCACTAAATTGTGTCCAACTCTTTGTGACCCTGTGGACTGCAGCAGGCCAGGCTCCTCTGTCCTCCACTATCTTCCAGAGTTGACTCAGATTCGTGTCCATTGAGTTAGTACTAGCTAACCGTGTCATCCTCTGTGCCCCCTCCTTTTCCTTTTGCCTTCAATCTTTCCCAGCATCAGCGCATTTCCAGTAAGTTGACTCTGTATCAGTTGGCCGAACTATTGGAGCTTCACCTTCAGCATCAGTCTTTCCAATGAATATTCAAGGTTGATTTCCTTTAGGATTGATAGGTGTGATCTCCTTGCTATCCAAGTGACTCTCAAAAGTCTACTCCAGCATAATTAAAAAATTCATAATTCAAAAGCATCAATTTTGTGGCACTCAGTCTTCTTTATGGTCCAACTCTCATATCCATACAGGACTATTGGAAAAGCCATAGCTTTGACTAGATAGACCTTTGTTGGCAAAGTAATGTCTCTGCTTTTTAGTATGCTGTCCAAGTTTGCCATAGCTTTCCTTCCAAGAAGCAATCATCTTTTAACTTCATATCTGTAGTCACTGTCTGCAGTAATTTTGGAGCCCAAGAAAATAAAAGTTGTCACTGCTTCCACTCCCCCCTCCTTCTATTTACCATGAAGTGATGGGACCAGATGCCAAGACCTTTGTTCTTTTTAATGTTGAGTCTCATGCCAGCTTTTTCACTCTCCCCTTTCACCTACTTCACTACTTTCTAGGAAACACTTTTGGATTAGATGGCTTGCCTTTTCAACAGCTAGGCTTCATATGGAACAATGGAACCGAGAGCAGCTGATTCCTAGGAGAAAATCAATACAGCTGGTACATTTAGTAAAAGAGTTGAAAATAGGGAAAAGTGAAGCAAAGCAGAAATTTAAAGTGGAAGGGGTACCCTGGGTATGAAGGCTTCTCAGATGGCACTAGTGGTAAAGAACCTTCTTGCCAATTCAGGACATGTAAGAGACAGGAGTGCGATCCCTGTGTTGGGAAGATCCCCTGGAGGAGGGCCTGCCAACCCACTCCAGTATTCTTGCCTGGAGAATCCCATGGACAGAAGAGCCTGGTGGACTACAGTTCATAGTGTTGCAAAGAGTCCAACATGAGTGAAGCAACTTAGCACACAGACACACACATGCACCCTGGGGATGCAGGGTCTCAGAGAGAGGTTCGGGAGCTGAGTGGCTGGGCCAGCATTGTGGTTCAGATGAAGAGGCCGCCAGGAGGGAGCTAGGACTCTGGAAGGAGGAGCTGTCTGATGGGAAAGTGAAGAGAATTGTCACCTCCAGAGATAGTACGAGAGAGAGACAGAGAGAGGGACAGAGGGAGACATTAGTAAGGGGGTGGGGGTGTGTAGATTCAAATTCATTTTAGAAAAAATTACCATGTTTTGGCTCTCTTAACTGGATTGTGTTGGGAGTCAGGAATGCTGGGAGCTGTCTTACAGCCTTTCTCTCAGTTTCGAGCTCTCCCTGCCCTGTGCTGCCTAGGTGTTACAGCAGGGCTTCCTGTGTTTTGGGAAGAATGGCCTCCAACTTTACGCTGGCATGGTCTTATAGCTTAAGACCTCAGGAGCAGAGGCTGCAGCCCCCTAGCATTCCTGGGGGTGGTCCTGACCCTTGATCATGTGAGCATCCCAGGACAAACCACTGGGTTCAAGTGGATGGTGGCCCTCTGCCTAGTTTGGGTTATGTGTTTACCATACCTCACGTATGAGAGGGGCAACCAAACATATACATAGACTGGAATCAAGAGAGGTGTCCACTGCACTTGGTACAATGTTATTTTCATCATGTTTTCTGCATTTATCAGCATGTGGCTAGCCATGAGCTGGTTAAATGGAACAGGGCAATTCAGAAAAACTACCCATCAGGAAGTAAACTCCTTCCTGAAAGTGCAAAGATACGAGAATGGATATATCTGGCTTTAGACAATAGATATGATCCAGTTTGCAGAAATATAGGCAAATAAGGTCAGGAATAACTTAAGTACACAGCTAGAGAGTGGGCATCTGGTCTCAGATACACAATAGAGACCAATGATCAGACTAAGGTCTTTAGCAGAAAAGATGAGTTTCATACTTTTATACTAGACTTGTTTAAATTCCCCTTCCTAATTTGAAATAGTTCCAGACAATGGGGGAAAGGTTCTCTCCTGTTATGTGCTGCAGAAAACATCAGAGGCCGGCAAAATTAGGCAAGACTTGAGAATCTCAGTGCTTTTGAGAGGAACACTGACACTTCTGGTTTTCAGAAACAATTTTCTTTCTGATTTTCTCTCATATGTCATTAAGCTCATAGCTATTGTAGAATTTTCAGCTGAGAAAATACTATTCAGCTCTTTCTAATTCATTTTCCCCTTCTCTTACTGATTGATTGAATAATGTAATTAAAGTAACACAGTCTGCTATATTGCCTGCAGTTATGATATTATCCACCAATTTTTTTTGGAGTTCTATATAATTATATTAATCTGAAGCTTTTCAGACTAATTCAATCGATCTTCAATAGAATATTGAATTAAGTTATTGATGTGAGGAAAGTTTTGCTGTTGCTGTTATATCTTATTCACATTGAACTGAATGTCTCCATTTTATTTTTTATATTTGAATGAATCCATTCATGGTGACTACCTATTACATACAACTTAACTTTAATTCAAACTTCATTTATTTTCATTTATCCTTCTATATATTTCTACAAATGTTGCATGTAAGTTGCCATGACCTTTTAGAGTTGTTATAATCTTCTAAAAATGGACCAGTGCTTCAATGTTCCATACTGTAATTTATGGCATAGAATCTATTATAATCAATCATTCATAAAAACTTAATACTGGAAAAACTAAATAGCAATCCTCAAATTATCTTTTCATCATTAAAAAAAAAACAGTGGTGAATTATGCATGAATGCTAACAGTATAAACTCTTAAGTGCATCTGATGAATGTTAAATATTGATGTCACAGAACAGGTCTCCTTCATATCTGTCAAGTCTTACTGAAACAGATTGATATAAAAGCCATGATGATATTTACAGTGATAGAGCTAATGTATTGACAGTAAGATATACATTTTTCATTGGGCAAAAAGATCTTGGTGTCTACATAAACTTTAAGACAGGAGTTTTCAGGAATAATAATTGCTGGTAAAGCAAAGCTCTAAAGAAACCTCTTGGAAACATGCAAGCATGAGGTAATTTGTGAATCCAGACTCCTTTAGCAACAGGTATAGTCGGACAGCAAAAAAACAAGAAAAAAATAAAGAGCAATTTAAAAATAGAAATCTGAGTCAGCAGCAGAGTCTAGCTCCATGAACCTTAGAGCAATGCATTACTTTTCTTTTCCTTCAGAGCTAAAAGCATCAATATGTCTGGGGCAGGGGGGTCTACTTTGCTACTTAATTTACAGGAAGGACTTGACCACGGCTCACAGGACTGCTGCAGCTGTGGCATGGAGAAAGGGGACAGGGGAGAGACGACATTATGAATGGCTCTTTCTAGTGCTGATTTCTACTGCCCGCTTTTATGATTCTTTCTTTCTAATACCAGAAACCCTTCCCTGTACAATCTTACAACATCACACAGTTACATAATTTGCATTAAAGGCAAGAAAGTCCTTACAATCAAGATTATTAACTGAGGAGTCCCAGATCCGCCTTTGAACGCTGTTGTTTATTTTTAATTTTTGCGTGTGTGTATTGACATCTGCAATTTGTTTCTGGAAAGGGTATTCATGGGATCACAGATGATTTTTCACATGGGTCATAAAACAAAATTTGAGAAGTCCTGCTGTAGAAACCAGATTCAAAGAAAGTTACTTTGGGGGGAGTGATTATGTTTTGGAAAGACAATCTCCTGTAGATCTTGTGCTTTTATATTATTTTTTTTAATTGAGGTCTGCAATGTTTATGTTAGTTTCTGCTGTACAATGAAGCAAATCAACCGAAAGTATATATACCCCTTCTCTCTGCCCCCCCAACATCCCACCCCTCAAGGTCATCACAGAGACAGAACTGTGCTCCCTGTGCTATGCAGCAGCTTCCTGCTAGCTGTCTGTTTTACGCATGGTAGTGTGTATAAGCAGAGGTGCCGACTGTTTGTTCTGGACTATCTTTACAAGGATGATCCTACAGCAAATCCTCTCAGAAGAAAAAGCTCTCCCTTTGGTGCAAAGGGAAGGTTTGCATATAGACTTAGAGGATACAGAGTGCAGTGTCTCTCTCTGGAGCCAAGGGCCAGTTTGCCTACTGCAATTACAGTAAATGCTTTGGGCTCCCTAACCTTAGGGCCCCTTTCTTGTAATAGAGGTCTCACTTGAATCTCTGTCAACCTGTGGGGATTAGGACACAGAGAACTGGGACAAGGAAATGCTGACCCTCTGTCTTCTGTGTTGCTCTCTGCAATCAAATCCTTTGTCTTGACTCAGGAAATAGGATGTCTTCAGCCCAGCCAGCATCATGAACTGACCACAGGCTAACCACACAATATCATACATTCACAGTTTTGGACATATGCATGGACATGTTGACAAAGGCATGCCTTTCTGGAAGAGAAAGACATGAAAGCCCTCTTGGACAGTTTGTAACCGATCAAGAACCTAAAAATCCTTCCTAGAATGGACCCCTACCCATGTCCTCTGCCTGCCTTTTGTCTTTAAAATTTTAGTCAAAGAATAATCAGAGAAGTGAGAAAATAGAGAAAGAAAGCAAAACAGTCAAGCAAGACAAAGTAATAATACTTTAGCCATTAAACAGAGTCAAGGACATTTTATTCTTCTTCAAGGACTATATGTAAGATTCTGAGCCATGTCATTTGAACTGTTTTGCAGATAACAAGCATGGAGACCCCAGTTGAAACCAGAAGGTTGATGATGCCAACTCCTGATGACCTCAGCACCAACCAATCACAAGAATGTCCACTAGCTGACCACACCCTGTTCCTACAAAACTCCTCACTACCCCCTGCAGAGGGGACACACAGTCTTGAGGGCATTAGCCCACTGTGACCCTGTTTCCTGGCAAAGCTATTCTTTTCTACTTCACCCAAACCTTTTTCCACAATTTCTATTCAGCATCAGTGAACAGAGGCCAGGTTTCACTGAGGCAAGAAGATTAACAGGATTTGAGGGAAGTCCACAGTCATCAATAGCAACCATATTGACCAAAATGCATGGTCAACTGGGCAATAAACTGTTCTTTATGCCATGGCTATTGATTAGTAGGAGCTGGGGAGGTGGTTGCAGCCTGAGTATCATCAGGTAAATTCAAGGACTTGCGTCTGCACACTGCTGTAGTCATGGTTGTGCCTCCTAAGGAAGGGGGCACTTCCTGGCCTGTCTGATGCCAGCCTTAGGTTTGTCCCATTATAAAAATTAGTACTAAGATTCCTCCTAGGGTGCAGAATTTTCCACGCCTTTTCAGACAAGAGTTGCAGAGATGCATACTCATACTGAACATGAGAGGAGAGACATGGCAACCACTGTGGACAGGTGCCAGGTGTTGTGCAAGGAAAAATTTGGGAGAAGAGAGCCTGGGGGTGAAGGACATTTTGTCAAAGAAGAACGACAGCAACCGTCCATTATGTCTCAACCCCTTCTGAAGTCTCTGCTGCCAACCTTAGACCATTCACAAGCAAGAGTAAAAGTTGCTAGAGACTTCTGCAATGAGTCCTCTAGGCTATTTAGGAGGTTCAACTTTCTAGGGAGGATTTCCCTGAAACAAACTCCCAAAAGAACCCACAGAAGAGACTGACACTTGTATGTGGGTTTCACTGTCTTGGGCTGGGTTTACAGTGCAGAACATGATCCAGTAGATGGTTTGACTGAACAAAGGAATTTTATTAAGATAAATTATCTTAGTCATGTGTGCAGCCCTGGAAGACTCTCCTAGCCATTTGTTGACAATGAGAAAGAGAGGTCATGATAATGGAACGCTGAGTTGGTGGACTCCTTTAAAAAGATGCCGCTGTGTGAGTCCCTCCCAGGTCAGCCAAACGGTGTAAAGCCCACAACAGGTCAGCAATACAGGGAGAACTGCTGAGTCAAGAGATGATGTCAATAATGATGACCTTATATGTGTGTGTGCCCTTGTGTGAGTGTGCTTGATCAGTTGTATCTGACTCTTGTGTGACCCCATGGACTATTGCCAGGCTCCCTTGCCCATGGAATTTTCCAAGCAAGAATACCAGAATGGTTTCCATTTCCTCCTCCAGGGGATCTTCCCAACCCTGGGATCAAACTTGCTTCTCTTTTGTCTCCTGTATTGGCAGGTGGATTCTTTACCACTAGCACCACCTGGGAAGTGCAAGAGCAAAACCATCAATTTGTTTGGTTGAGTTGCAAGCACTCAGTGCTGCTGACCGTGCAGCAGGCTACCAGCAACCCATGCCTCTGCTAGAGACTCCTGGACACTCACAGGCAAGTCTGGGTCAGTCTCTTATGGGGTCACTGCTCCTTTCTGGCAGAGAAGGCAATGGCACCCCACTCCAGTACTCTTGCCTGGAAAATCCCATGGACAGAGGGGCCCAGTAGGCTGCAGTCCAAGGGGTTGCTACTAGTCGGACACGACTGAGCAACTTCACTTTCACTTTTCACTTTCATGCATTGGAGAAGGAAATGGCAACCCACTTCAGTGTTCTTGCCTGGAGAATCCCAGGGATGGGAGAGCCTGGTGGGCTGCTGTCTACGGGGTCACACAGAGTCAGACATGACTGAACCTACTTAGCAGCAGCAGCTCCTTTCTGGATCCTTGTGAGCACAAGATTTTGTTTATGCCATCCAAGCATCTCTGGTGAGTATGGGGTTTGATTCTAAATGTGATTTCACTTCACCCCTCCTACCATCTTGATGGGGCTTCTCCTTTGCGCTTGGACATGGGGTATCTTTTTTTGGTGGGATTAAGCATTCACCTATTGATGGTTGTTCAGCAGTGAGTTGTAATTTTGGAGTTCTCACAGGAAAAGATGAGTGCATGTCCTTCTACTCCGCCATCATGGCTCTTTCTTGCATCAGTGTACAAAATAGCAAACACCTTGGGTTTTCAGAAAAATCCACAGAAAAATATCTATAGCATAAGTTCCACCTTAGGCAGACACCTGAGGGACTCAGATGCCACCGTGGTGACCGCCTTCGCTGACTGTCCCATACCCTTCCCGGCGACCACCAACACCAGCACAAAGCAACTGAGACTGACTAATAACAACTACCTACCTAATCGCCGCCGCTGAGCCCACAGGGTCAGGAGCCCTGAGGGTAGTGGTGCAAGCATGGAACCATTGAAGGAGGTTATCACTATCTTCATTACTTCCACCATAATTTGGTCTCAGGTCAAACCACAGGGAGGAAACACAGCCCTGCCCATAAGAGAAAACTGGGTTAATGTTTTACTGAGCATGGCCCCACCCATCAGAACAAGATCCAGTTTACCCCACAGTAAGCTTCCCTCCCGTCAGGAAGCTTCCATAAGGCTCTTATACTCATCCATCAGAGGACAGACAGAACGAAAACCACAGTCACGGAAAACTAATCAAACTGATTATAAGGACCACAGCCTTGTCTAACTCAATGAAACTATGAGCCACGCAATGTAGAGCCACCCAAGATGGAAGGGGTCATGGGGGAGAGTTCTGACAAAATGTGGTCCCCTGGAGAAGGGAATGGTGAGCCACTTCAGTGTTCTTGCCTTGAAAACCACATGAACACTATGAAAAGGCAAAAGATATGACACTGAAAGATGAACTCCCCAGGCTGGTAGGTGCCCCATATGCTGCTGGAGAAGAGTGGAGAAATGCCTCCAGAAAGAATGAAGAGACAGAGTCAAAGTGAAAACAACGTCCAGTTGTGGATGTGACTGGAGATAGAAGTAAAGTCTGATGCTGTAAAGAACAATACTGCATAGGAACATGGAATGTTAGGTCCATGAATCAAGGCAAATTAGAAGTGGTCAAACAGGAGATGGCAAGAGTGAATGTCAACGTTTTAGGAATCAGTTAACTAAAATGGACTGGAATGGGTGAATTTAATTCAGATGACCATTATATCTACTACTTTAAGCAAGAATCCCTTACAAAAAATGAAGTAACCCTTATAGTCAACAAAAGAGACTGAAATTCAGTACCTGGGTACAGTTTCAAAAATGATAGAATGATCTCTGTTCATTTCCAAGGCAAACCATTCAATATCACAATAATCCAAGTCTATGCCCTGACCAGTAATGCTGAAGAAGCTGAAGTTGAACAGTTCTGTGAAGACCTATAAGACCTTCTAGAATTAACACCCCAAAAGATGTCCTTTTCATCATAGGGGACTGGAAGGCAAAAGTAGGAAGAACAGAGTTTTGCAAAGATGATGCACCAGTCAAAGCAAACACCCATTTCCAACAACACAAGAAAAGACTCTACACATGGACATCACCAGATGGTCAACACCAAAATCAGATTGATTATATTCTTTGCAGCCAAAGATGGAGTGGCTCTATAGAGTCAGCAAAAACAAGATTGGGAGCTGACTGTGGTTCAGATCATGAACTCAGTATTGTCCAATACAGATTTAAATTGACGAAAGTAGGGACAACCGCTAGAACATTCAGTTCAGTTCAGTTCAGTCACTCAGTTGTGTCCAACTCTTTGAGACCCCATGAATCGCAGCACACCAGGCCTCCCTGTCCATCACCAACGCCCGGAGTTCACTCAGACTCATGTCCATCGAGTCGGTGATGCCATCCAGCCATCTCATCCTCGGTCATCCCCTTCTCCTCCTGCCCTCAATCCCTCCCAGCATCAGAGTCTTTTCCAATGAGTCAACTCTTCCGACGAGGTGGCCAAAGTACTGGAGCTTCAGCTTTAGCATCATTCCTTCCAAAGAAATCCCAGGGCTGATCTCCTTCAGAAGGGACTGGTTGGATCTCTTCGCAGTGCAAGGGACTCTCAAGAGTCTTCTCCAACACCACAGTTCAAAAGCATGAATTCTTCGGCGCTCAGCCTTCTTCACAGTCCAACTCTCACATCCATACATGACCACAGGAAAAACCATAGCCTTGACTAGACGGACCTTAGTCAGCAAAGTAATGTCTCTGTTTTTGAATATACTATCTAGGTTGGTCATAACTTTTCTTCCAAGGAGTAAGCGTCTTTTAATTTC
Source organism: Oryx dammah (assembly GCF_014754425.2). NCBI lineage: Eukaryota > Metazoa > Chordata > Mammalia > Artiodactyla > Bovidae > Oryx > Oryx dammah. The sequence continues at coordinate 4,625,380 of NW_024070191.1, forward strand.
ATGGCTGCAATCACCATCTGGAGCCAAAAAAAATAAAGTCTGACACTGTTTCCACTGTTTCCCTATCTATTTCCCATGAAATGATGAGACCGGATGCCATGATCTTTGTTTTCTGAATGTTGAGCTTTAAGCCAACTTTTTCACTCTCCTCTTTCACTTTCATCAAGAGGCTTTTTAGCTCCTCTTCACTTTCTGCCATAAGGGTGGTGTCGTCTGCATATCTGAGGTTATTGATATTTCTCCCAGAAATCTTGATTCCAGCTTGTGTTTCTTCCAGTCCAGCATTTCTCATGATGTACTCTGCATATAAGTTAAATAAGCAGGGTGACAATATATAGCCTTGACATATTCCTTTTCCTGTTTGGAACCAGTCTGTTGTTCCATGTCCAGTTCTAACTGGTGCTTCCTGACGTGCATACAGATTTCTCAAGAGGCAGGTCAGGTGGTCTGGTATTCCCATCTCTTTCAGAATTTTCCACAGTTTATTGTGACCCACACAGTCAAAGGCTTTGGCATAGTCAATAAAGCAGAAGTAGATGTTTTTCTGGAACTCTCTTGCTTTTTCCATGATCCAGCAAATGTTGGCAACTTGATCTCTGGTTCCTCTGCCTTTTCTAAAACCAGCTTGAACATCTGGAAGTTCATGGTTCACGTATTGCTGAAGCATGGCTTGGAGAATTTTGAGCATGACTTTACTAGCATGTGAGACGAGTGCAATTGTGTGGTAGTTTGAGCATTCTTTGGCATTGCCTTTCTTTGGGCTTGGAATGAAAACTGACCTTTTCCAGTCCTGTGGCCACTGCTGAGTTTTCCAAATTTGCTGGCATATCGAGTGCAGCACTTTCACAGCATCATCTTTCAGGATTTGAAATAGCTCCACTGGAATTCCATCACTTCCACTAGTTTTGTTCATAGTGATGCTTTCTAAGGCCCACTTGACTTCACATTCCAGGTTGTCTGGCTCTAGGTGAGTGATCACACCGTCGTGATGATCTGGGTCGTGAAGATCTTTTTTGTACAGTTCTTCTGTGTATTCTTGCCACCTATTCTTAACATCTTCTGCTTCTGGTAGGTCCAGACCATTTCTGTCCTTTATCGAGCCCATCTTGGCATGAAATGTTCCCTTGGTATCTCTAATTTTCTTGAAGAGATCTCTAGTCTTTCCCATTCTGTTCTTTTCCTCTATTTTGGTCATTCATGTATGACCAAAATCAAATCACTTACAATTAAACAGTGGAAGTGACAAATAGATCAAGGAATTAGATCTGATAGACAGAGTGCCTGAAGAAATATGGACAGAGGTTCATGACATTGTATAGAAGGCAGTGATCAAGACCATCCACAAGAAAAAGAAATTCAAAAAGGCAAAATGGTTGTCTGACGAGGACTTACAAATAGCTGGAAAAGAAAAGAAGCTAAAGGCAAAAGGAGAAAAGGAAAGATATACACACTGGAATGCAGAGTTCCAAAGAATAGCAAGGAGAGATAAGAAAGCCTTCCTCAGTAATCAATGAAAAGAAAGAGGAAAGCAACACAATTGGAAAAACTAGAGATCTCTTCAAGAAAATTAGAGATACCAAGGGAACATTTCAAGCAAAGATGGGCTCAATAAAGGACAGAAATTGTATGGACCTAACAGAGGCAGAAGATATCGAAAAGAGGTGGCAGGAATACACAGAACTATACAGAAAATTTCTTCATAACCGAGATAACCACAGTGGTATGATCACTCACATAGAGGTAGACATCCTTTAGGTCTGGAATACGAAGTCAAGTGGGCATTAGAAAGCATCACTACAAACAAAGCTAGTGGAGGTGATGGAATTTCAGTTGAGCTATTTCAAATCCTAAAAGATGATGCCGTTAAACTGCTTCACTCAATATGCCATCAAATTTGGAAAACTCAGCAGTGACCACAGGACTGGAAAAGGTCAGTTTTCATTCCAATCCCAAAGAAAGGCAATGCCAAAGAATGCTCAAACTACTGCACAATTGCAATCATCTCACACACTAGCAAGTTAATGCTCAAAATTCTCCAAGCCAGGCTTCAACAGTAAGTGAATCATGAACTTCCAGATGTTCATGCTGGATTTAGAAAAGGTAGAGGAACCAGAGATCAAATTGCCAACATCCATTGCATCATCGAAAGATAAAGGAAGTTCCAGAAAAACATCTACTTGCACTTTATTGATCACGCCAAAGCCTTTGACTGTGTGGATCACAACAAACTGTGGAAAATTCTTCAAGAAACAGGAATACCAGAGCACCTTAACTGCCTCCTGAGAAATCTATATGCAGGTCAAGATGCAACAGTTAGAAGCAGACATGGAACAACACACTGATTCCAAATTGGGAAAGAAGTACATCAAGGCTGTATATTGTCATCCTGCTTATTTAACTTATACGCAGGGTACATCATGTAAAATGCTGGGCTGGATGAAGCACAGGCTAGAATCAAGATTGCCAGGAGAAATAACAATAACCTCAGATACTCAGATGACACCACCCTTATGGCAGAAAGTGAAGAACTAGAGAGCCTCGATTAAAGTGAAAGAGGAGAATAAAAAGTTGGCTTAAAACTCAACATTCAGAAAACTAAGATCATGGCATCCTGTCCCATCACATCATAGCAAATAGATGGGGAAACAGTGAAAACAGTGAGAGACTTTATTTTCTTGGGCTCCAAAATCACTGCAGATGGTGACTGCAGCCATGAAATTAAGATACTTGCTCCTTGAAGAAAAGCTATGACCAACCTAGACAGCATATTAACAATCAGAGAAATTACTTTGCTGACGAAGGTCCATCTAGTCAAAGCTATGTTTTTTCCAGTAGTCATGTATGGAGAGCTGGACTATAAAGAAAGCTGAGTGCCATAGAATTGATGCTTTTTAACTGTGGTGTTGGAGAAGACTCTCGAGAGTCCCTTAGACTGTAAAGAGATCAAACCAGTCAATCCTAAAGTAAATCAGTCTTGAATATTCATTGGAAGTACTGATACTGAAGCTGAAACTCCAATACTTTGGCCACCTGATATGAAGACTTGACTCGTTAGAAAAGACCCTGATGCTGGGAAAGATTGAGGGCAGGAGGAGAAGGGGATGACAGAGGATGAGATGGTTGGATGGCTTCACCGTCTCAATGGACATGAGTTTGAGCAAGCTCTGGGTGTTGGTGATGGACAGGGAAGCCTGGAAGGCTGCAGCTTATGGGGTCTCAAAGAGTCAGATACCCCAGAGTGGCAGATATGAACTGAACTGAACTGAACTGAGTTGCAAGCATGAACCATGCCACTCGGAGACAAAAGTCAGCACGCCTTGTGCAGTGGTGTGCAGTCAACCTCTCCATTCTTGACCCCAATGCCTCTTTTCCCAGTGCTCACACCTCAGATGGTGAAAGGAAAGGATGATTAGGGGTGAGGTTAGGATCCCAAACTTCTGGGACAGGCAGAGCTCCAACCCTTCTGATTTGTTTTTTAGGTCAGTCACTGTGTGAACAACCTGCCTGATACCGTGGGGAAAGGGGCATCTCCACTCCCCTAAATGGGTTTTAGTGGTGTTCCCATTGGGACAGGACATGAAATTGACCTTGCCCTTCCGGGTAGGTGAGATGGACAAAATCAATGTGCTTTTGTTGTTTCTAAGTAAAGTGAAGCTGCTCAGTCTTGTCTGAATCTTTGCAACCCCATGGACTGTAGTCTGCCAGCCTCCTCCATTCATGGGATTCTCCAGGCAAGAATACTGTAGTGTATATAGGAGGCATTGAGGTGCTGTGTACCTGTAAATCTCTGTCACATAAACTCTAGAAGGATTCTTTCAACTGGGGGTTCTTCATGCAGAGGAGCGCTAGTACACTTGGGACCCTGGAACCCTGATGAGCACTTTGAGTTGTAAGTTTCTCTGCCTGACACTGCTGCCAAATGGAACCACCGGCACAGGGAGGGCACTCTCGTACACACACCCTCCAGGGTTTCAGACTCGCCGTGCCTTTGGCACAGCTACAGGACATACCCTGCTTCAAGAACAACCAGTAGCTTCCTAATAGGGCAATAGGTGCTTGTTCAAACCAAACACCTGACTCTGGGCCCATGTGACTGAAGAGCTCATGATGCAGGTGTCAACTCAGGCTCCAGGACTCACAATGTGATGAAGATCCCAGGGCAATCACTCTTCGGATGAAAATGGTATAGTCAAGAAATTGCAAGGCTAACAAATACCTCTGAGCCCTCTCCTAACCTGGCCTTAGGCTTGACCTCCAAGGACCAGTATCACATCACAGATTTGTCTTCCCTCCACACTAAGAGATTTGCACAAACATGTCTTAGTCAATTCAAACTCCTATAACAAAATACCTCAGACTGGGTGGTTTGAAGCACAGTTATTTCTCTCAGCTCTGGAGGCTGGAAGTTCAAGATCAAGGTGCCAGCTAATTGGGCTCCTGATGAGAGCTTCCTTCTTGGCTCAGAGACAATGGGTCTCTTCTCCTTCTTATAAGCACACCAACCCCGTCATGGGGCTCCACACTTTTAACCCCATCTGAACCTGATTGCTGCTGTAAGGCCCCAGCTCCTACTAGGGTTTCAATGTGAGAATTTTAGAAGGACAAACATTCAACCCACAGCAAAGGCTTAGTGTAGTTTCTAATAGCTCAAGGTCTCATTCTAGAATGACCCCAGCCTCCCTTGGAGTTCAGTTCTGTCGGGAGCCACGTTAGGCATTACTGACAAAATGAAGGCATGGTCCCCAGCCCCCTCTCCTCATTCCACAGGCACGGATCCTGGGATGAAGGAGTTAGGCCTTGTAATTCTGACTTGTCTTTTCCTCTCCTTGGTTGAGTTGACTGAAAAGGAATATTAAGGTGCTTATTGTTCTTGAGAGGAGCATGAGAAGGCACCAAGCCTTCTGCAGCATTGCTCTGAAAATAATTCATAAAGTTAATCATTGACATTTGTTCAAGGACTTTTACAAAAAAGTGTTCCCAGATGAGCACATAGGCCGCAGCTTGAGGCCATGGGAGAGATTGATATCTGAAGCCTATTTGTGAGGAGAATGTTTATGGCAAAGGAGTTTACTGAATTTAGGGCTTAGAAATAATTAAAACAGAAGTTAAAGATTTAAGGAGTATTGTAAAGTTAGTATATTTTACTATAGCTTATAGAAGTTAGGAATTTTTAGAGACACTATAGTTAGAAGCCTTTTTAAGAGATAGTAAGCTCAGGATGTTAGGTGCAAACAGGATTTAGGAAGATAAGTAGTAAACTGAGGAATGTAGCATGAGTTACAATGTAATCACAAGTTAACTATAGGACACATTAGAAGAGGTAGATAATAGATGATAAGGCTGATTCTGAGAGAATCACTGAAGCAGGAACTCTGTTTGAAGAGCAACAATGACTTATGGAGATAATAATTCTGGGAGAGGGGGATCTGAAAATGTCAAACCTCTGGCCTAATGCTTTTGTAAAAGTATGAAAGAGAATCTTAAACTTGGAATAAAGAGGCAGTCCATAGAAAAATGAGAGGCTGTCTCATTTGCCAACACCGCTCATCTCTTCAGGTTGAATCGCTGGCTGCTGGAGTTGGACTCCGGCACAGTTCAGTCACTCAGTTGTGTCCAGTTCTTTGCAACCCCATGGACTGAAGCACACCAGGCTTCCCTGTCCATCACCAACTCCCGGAGCTTCCTCAAACTCATATCCATCGAGTCTGCAATGCCATCCAACCATCTCATCGTCTGTCCTCTCCTTCTCCTCCTGCCTTCAATCTTTCCCAGCATCAGGGTCTTTTGAAATGAGTGAGTTCTTCGCATCAGGTGGCCAAAGTATTTCTGAAGCTGAAACTCCCTTGAAATGTATACCTGCAAAACTCAGAGCTACCAGGAGAACTATTTCAGCCAAAACTCAATGATAGGCAGATAGACACCTTAACTCCTCTTGGAGCAGTTACTTTAGAAAACTTGCAATGAGAAATCCTTTCTCTGACCCTTTGGGGTATAAATCTGAGACCCACATCTGTCTTCTCAAGGACCTAAAAACATCTCTCTGAAATGCAAACATCAAGTTGTTCTGGATTCCCAAATCCCAGGCTTCCTTTCCTGCAATGATGGTAGTAGCCTTAATGAGATGCTGTGCCAGACCAACTGAATGGATTTCATCCCAGCCTCGAGGTCATATGAATCAGGGAGGAGAACAGAGTGCCTTACTCTTAGGAAATTTTGCCAAAAATCGAGACAGCTTAGAAATGAGTGATGTTTATTATCAGAAGACAATCCCTTATGGGCTTCTCACATTTCTGCTTATCTTGCAATAAAGCAGAGGTGTCATCTGGCTTTATTCCACAACATCTTTGTTCCAAAATGTCAAGGGTGTCTTCAGAGTGATTGGTCTTGGAAGACAGACATAGCATCTCTGTTGAGAGCAAAGGGCGAGTTTATTTACTAGCCACCATAGAAGAGCTCTATTCCCAAAGCTCAGACTCCTTCTGGTAACACAGCCCACTGCATGTGCAGGCATCACCAGGCAAGTCCTGTTCTCTGAGGGAATTAGGGCTGGTGGAAGCAGTTGTAAGAAAATGCAGATATTCTGACTTATCACTACTTTGGGGAGTAACTGTCCTTTATTTCTGACTCAGGAATCTCATGTCCCAGCAAGCATTCATGAAACTAGGCACCTAGAATTTTAATTGCAAGTAAGGCAAATTAGCAGACCCCTCACAATTCTTAACAATTCACAATTCTTATGTTTAATATGTTTCCTGGGATTTTTTTTTCTATCAACTCATTTCTATAATTTTTATGTATTAGCTCAATTAACATAAAAGAGTAATGCACTGGGGCTTGCAGAGAGATACATATTATTTTAAAAAATTCTATTTATTAGCAGCTAACTACATTTTATGAACATTTATGAATCTATTTAGTAAACAAATTCTGTTGTCAACAATGCTCTAAAAGTGATAGGAATGCATATAACAGATCCTGATGGACTGAGACACGCACTGTTATTATCACTTACGTCATTACGTCAGAGCTAAATTGAAAAAAAATAAACATGCAGTGCTTTTCATGTTTGTAATAGACAGAAGGGGGCTTACTTCTGCCTGGTTGGGCAGCCAAGAAGTTCAGGGCTGAAGAGACACCAACTGTCTCATAAGCCCACTTCAGGTCCTATTGGCCTCGGTTGCCTGTGTTTTATTCCAGCCACTACTCTGTAGGACACCCGCCTGATTTTACGCAACAGAAATATGACAGCACCTTCCACATGCTTCTCACCCCCTGCCTCAGAGCTTTCCACTGGACACGGGGCACACAGACCCTGGGAAGGCACCTGAGTGCCATTGAACAACTAGGGGTATAGATGGGATCATGCGCTGGGTGGGGCCCAGCTCTGACAGGCAGAACCAGGAAGCAAAGGGTGTGCTTGTTGCCCTTTCTCATCAACCCATGGAACATCCTGAGACACTCTAGCCACGCTGGAGAACGGCTCCATCAAGTTCAACAACGGCGTTGCTTGAGAGCTAACAGGCGGTAGACATCTGAGAAAGGAGCCTGCATTCTGACCCCTGCTGTCCTCAGTCTCACTGTTCCCTTCCCTCACTCCAGCTTCCCTGAGGTGACACACCAACAGAGTTACAGCACAGAAGGTGAAAACTCACACAGTTGGGGTTATACTTTGCAGAGATATCGGACAAAGAGAAGTGGGTCATGAAAGAGGTAGAAATTAAGTTGAATGCAAGAAAACGCTGAGGTGTGTAGAGAGGCAGTTAAGCCAGAAAGAAACGGTCATCTAGCTGAAACCAAGAGTAAAAATAACTACAATGGGGAAAATGAAGACGAGGGATGGCAAGTGAATTTGACGGCAGGGTTTGCTGTGTAAACATCACTTGGGAGATTTTGCCCCAAGAGTCTAACAATTCAGACTGAATGGACTGGTGGTCCCATGACAGAACCTACATGGCAGAGGTCCTTGTAAGCAGGTTGTTAAGAACATCAAGTCAAAATTCAAGCAAATGACATAATTTAAAATGAAGACAGATTACCAGGCAAGGATTAGTGCCAGTGAGAAGAATATGTCTCTTCACAGCCCAACACGTTTTCTCTCATTTGGGGCTCAGCCCTGAAATTTTCAAATAAATAAGATTCTAGACATGTTTCTGATATAGTTTTCAGAAGCCTCACTGGCTTCTTCACTTGTCTTCTGCAGAGGTTCTGTTTACTTTGACCAGTCCTAGTAACACAAGCGGAGAAGGCGATGGCACCCCACTCCAGTACTCTTGCCTGGAGAATCCCATGGACAGAGAAGCCTGGTAGGCTGCACTCCATGGGGTCGCGAAGAGTTGGGCCTGGCTGAGTGACTTCACTTTCACTTTTCACTTTCATGCATTGGAAAAGGAAATGGCAACCCACTCCAGTGTTCTTGCCTGGAGACTCCCAGGGAGGGTGGAGCCTGGTGGGCTGCCGTCTATGGTCACACAGAGTCGGACACGACTGAAGCAGCTTAGCAGCAGCAGCAGTAACACAAGGGCATCCACAGAACAGGAGGCGGTGTAGGCAGACATGTGGAAGGGGGCAGTCTTCTTAGTGCTGTTAATAAAAAGGGCTCTACACGAACTTGCTTGGATGGTTTTTACTCAGTCACATGAGGATGAAGAGGTGAATGGAAGTTTAAAGGACTCAATAGAGATCATGAGCAGGAAAGATCAAAATCAGGCATTTAAGAGACTGCAAGGAAGACACAAGAGCCATCAGAGGTAGTTTCAAATTTAAAACCAAAATTAGTGACATAGGACCACTGGTAAGGAAGGGAAAGCACAGGGAGGCATGTCACAGAAGAGGAAGATCTTTGTGCTGCTGGTAAAATACGCTAAGAAAATATATTCAAGCTCATTAGTGAGCAAAAAAAAAAAAAAAAAAGAAAGGAAATGTGACCTTAAAAACAGTAATTTTTTAATGATAGTTTTGGTAAGGTTGGGCTATGACAAAAGGCTCTCTTGCACTGAGTTTTGGAACGTAAATTACTAAAATGTATTTGGAAATGTTGCAAATATTTAACTCAACTCAAGCTATTCAACTCCTTGGACTATGTACCTATAACATATTTGTTGAGTGTATCAGTTCAGTTCGGTTCAGTCACTCAGTCATGTCCAACTCTTTGTGACCCCATGAACTGCAGCACGCTAGGCCTCCCTGTCCATCACCAACTCCCAGAGTCCACCCAAACCCATATCCATCGAGTCGACGATGCCATCCAGCCATCTTATCCTCTGTCGTCCCCTTCTCCTCCTGCCCTCAATCTTTCCCAGCATCAGGGTCTTTTCCAATAAGCTGGCTCTTTGCATCAGGTGGCCAAAGTATTGGAGTTTCAGCTTCAACATCAGTGCTTCCAAAGAACACCCAGGACTGATCTCCTTTAGGGTGGACTGGTTGGATCTCCTTGCAGTCCCTGGGACTCTCAAGAGTCTTCTCCAACACCACAGTTAAAAAGCATCAATTCTTTAGCGCCCAGCTTTCTTCACAGTCCAACTCTCACATCCATACATGACCACTGGAAAAACCATAGTGTTGACTAGATGGACCTTAGTCGCCAAAGTAATGTCTCTGCTTTTTAATATACTGTCTAGGTTGTTCATAACTTTCCTTCCTAGGAGTAAGCATCTTTTAATTTCATGGCTGCAATCACCATCTGCAGCCCAGAAAATAGAATCAGCCAGTGTTTCCCCATCTATCTGCCATGAAGTGATGGGACCAGATGCCAAGATCTTAATTTTTTGAATGTTGAACTTTAAGCCAACTTTTTCACTCTCCACTTTCACTTTCATCAAGAGGCTCTTTAGTTCTTCTTCACTTTCTGCTGTAAGGGTGGTGTCATCTGCATATCTGAGGTTATTGATATTTCTCCTGGCAATCTTGATTCCAGCGTGTGCTTCCTCCAGCCCAGCATTTCTCATGATGTACTCAGCATATAAGTTAAATAAGCAGGGTGACAATATACAGCCTTGACGTCCTCCTTTTCCTATTTGGAACCAGTCTGTTGTTCCATGTCCAGTTCTAACTGGTGCTTCCTGACCTGCGTATAGGTTTCTCAAGAGGCAGGTCAGGTGCATAATATAGTTTAAACACTAAGTTGAATGCTTTCTGAAACTTTCCATTCTCTTGAACCTTAGAAAGTAGGTATTTGCTGTTCTCCTAAAGTCTAACAATAAAGATCTACCAAAAAATATTACTAAAGAGATAAGTTGATCTTAGTACATACAACTACTCTTGTAACTACTATTCTAGCATCCGGGTGAAAAAGTGAAAATGTTAGTTGCTCAGTTGTGCTCGACTCTTCACTACTCCATGGACTGCAGCCTGCCAGGCTCCTCTGTCCATGGAATTCTCCAGGCAAAATAATGCTGGAGTGGATAGACATTGCCTTCTCCAGGGGCTCTTCCCAACCCAGGGATCTAACCTAGGTCTCCTGCAATGGCAGGCAGATTCTTTACTGTCTGAGCCACCAGGGAAGCCCAGCATCCAACTACACACTTTTATTCTGAACACACTGTGTGACACAGAACTCTCAGTGTGTGACTCTGAATAGGTTTAAAGCTTCAGAGAGAAAACCTAAGAGACTGGAAGGTGAATGGGAGCATGGCTGAGCCCCTATTGTGTTAATTACATGCAATGGTCAATTACCCACACCGACGATCCCTGTTATTGCAATAGAAAATCGAAATTTCAATACTTTACTCAGATCACATACAAATCAGGTTGATCTTGGAGTAATAACATCCTTGAATATGAAGGACAAAAAAAATAACCCTTTAATTACCATGTTTATGTCTCCTTTTTTAGTTACCCACCGAACATAAACATGCTCAAGAGCATCGTGGCAATTACAATCTGCTTTTCAGACTGTTTAATTATGAGTGAATCAATCAATACAGTTCTATTCACTGACTCATTCTAATGCTTTAAACCACTTTTAAAAGTGAACGTTTCCTGTAGACTTGGGCTTTATTATTTCCCTCTTACGTAGTTATCCTAATCCTTAAAAAAATGATTAAATATAAAAGCACATCATTCTCTTGTACTTGGTAGGGTACTAGTTTTTATCAAGCTGTTTAATGACTGTCCTTTTGTTTATACCCATGATGCAGCCATCCTTGCATGCAGATGGCACCATTTCACCCTTCATCCCACAAGAAGTATCTACCATGTGCCTTAAAGTCCACAATTTCTCTTACAAGAGGCAGACACTTGCTCCTTAAAGGTAGAATTAGAAAAAAAAAACTAAATAATTCAGTGTATAATAAGATCTGCTGTGCCTCAGGGAAGCTATTGATGACCTTGTACTCAACTTTTCTGGGATTTAACATATAGTATAGGCTTGCTTATTTTCCCACACAGCAATTAATTTCTCTATTATGTTTACAGTCATCTCTTGCCATTCAAACTCTCCTCTCAAGAAATAAAACAGGATTATATACAAAAAAAAAAAAAAGAAAGAACACATGCTGGTGAGGATGTAGAGCAAAGGGAACCCTTTAATACTGTTGGTGTAAACAGGTACAGCCACTATGGAAAATAGTAATGAGATTTCTTAAAAACAGAACTACCATATGATCCAGCAATCTCACTTCTGATTATATACCCAAAGGAAATGAAATCACTGTCTCGAAAAGATCTCTGCACTTCCAAGTTCACTTGGAAGCATTACTTACAATAGCTGAGACATGGAAACAACACAGCATCTGGTAACAGATGAAGATATTTTAAAAATGTTCTATGTACATACAACTATTCAGTTATAAAAAAGAAATCCTTTCATTTACAACAGCATAGATGAGCCTGGAGGACATTGTGCTAAGTGAGAAAGATAAGCACTACATGATTGCATTTATAAGTAGAATTTAAAAAATCAAACTCATAGAACAGAAAGCAGAATGGTGGGAGCGGGGAATATGGAGATACTGGTCAAAAGGTACAAGCTTTCAGTTATAAGATGAATAAGCTGTGGGGATCTAATGTAAGGCATGGGGACTACAGTTAATCATACTGTATCATATACTGGAAAGTTGTTATTTCAAGTATATAAAAAGAAACTTGCTATTTCAAGTATATAATATGCGACATGATATTAAATATTCTCACCACAAATAAAAGGTTTACAATCAATGTGAGGTGATGGGTACTTCATTTCAGAATGTGTCTGTACATAAAATCATCACATTATGCACCCTAAACAGAGATTTTAAAACGACTATGCTATTACAAGAGATTCCCAGGTAGCTGAGTGTAGAGAATTCTCCTGTCAATTCAGGAGACACAGGTTCAATCCCCAGGTCTGGAAGATACTGTGGAGGAGGAAACGACAACCCACTCCAATATCCTTGCCTAGAGAATCCCACAGACAGAGGAGCCTGGCAGGCTACAGTCCATGGGATTGCAAAGAATCAGACACAACTGGGCAACTAAACAACAAAAAAGTAATGCTATTGCAAACAAATAATCCAGGGTGACAATGTTTCCTTGGGCACCAAGTGTGGGCAGCTTTCTCACTGGAGGCAGGAGTTAGCATTTATAAGTCTTTGAATTCCAGTCTAATTCTTAAAATTTCCAGAGTTGCATTCCTATCAGGCTCTGTCTATAATTATGGCCTCAGTATAGAAACGGTGGATATTAGGAAAATATAAATATTTTGTTAAATAAAGACATTTGCTTACTGAAACAATATAGTCAAGAAGTGCTTTTCCCACCATATCCAGTGACTGCACAAATATTTTAGGTGTACTTTTGAATTCCAATCAATAATAATAGTGCTTCTACAGTTCATGACAACTGACTGATACCTGACTAAATACTACTGCTGTTGTTCATTTTTATGCCCAGAGTCTTCTTATTAATTTTATGCCAGATACTAGAAGAAACGCAAAGAGAAGTAAATATCTTGTCCCATTCTCTTATTTTCAGTGGAGATGTAAAGCCTCAGATACAGAGAATTGCTTCCTGGCTAGCAATTCTCTGAAATGGAGCATAACCCCAAGACTAGTTTTCTACAATCTTTCAATCTTTTCAGACTCAAAAACACACAAATGTGCACAGAGACATTCTATTATCTTCTTCTTTGTTTATGCATCTTTTTACTTATCAAAGATTAAGGTATTCTAGAAGCAAGAATCCTTAATCTTAAAATCATGGAAGTGTGACTACATTTTTCTTGGGAAAATTAGTTGTAACATTTTAGAGATATAACATTAAAACAGGTTTTCTTTTTAGAATGATGACTGAATGAGCATGTAAATGATTGCCTATCCTGTATGTGCAGACATGTCCACAAGGGGTCACAAAAAGATGTAATTAAATCTGTCTTGATCTTTGGCAAGTCTTATGGTATAATGAAGAAACTGTGAAAACAGATTCATTAATAATGAAAAATGTCACAAAATGAATTAAATGTGTCACTCTATCTTTAATAAATAAATGAAACAGAACAATACTGGTCTGCATTAATGAAAATTATAAATATACCTTTGAGAAAAAACTTGTGAAAGATAATATAGCATTTATAGACTACCTTTTGTTATAGAACTTTAAAAGGTAATATAATTTTGTTTTTTTAATGTAGAACCATTCTGAATTGACACTGTAAAAATTATATATATATATATACAATTTATATATATATACTTTTACAATTATATATATTTATATATATAAATATACTTATATATATTTATATATATGTATAAGTACATTGATAATGCTCAGAAAAACAAATCCCTCGTGCCTGTAAAAAAAGAGTAAGTCTAACAGAAAATGTCAGAGAAAAATAAATACAAAAGAGAGAATGAGAGAATGCAAAAAAAGTGTAAGAAATAAGAAGGCACTAAAATACGATAATGATATGGCGGTTCAGTTAGGTTCAGTTCAGTCGCTCAGTCATGTCCGACTCTTTGCGACCCCATGAATCGCAGCACGCCAGGCCTCCCTGTCCATCACCAACTCCCGGAGTTCACTCAGACTCACGTCCATCGAGTCAGTGATGCCATCCAGCCATCTCATCCTCTGTCATCCCCTTCTCCTCCTGTCCCCAATCCTTCCCAGCATCAGAGTCTTTTCCAATGAGTCAACTCTTCACGTGAGGTGGCCAAAGTACTGGAGTTTCAGCTTTAGCATCATTCCCTCCAAAGAAATCCCAGGGCTGATCTCCTTCAGAATGGACTGGTTGCATCTCCTTGCAGTCCAAGGGACTCTCAAGAGTCTTCTGCAACACCACAGTTCAAAACCATCAATTCTTTGGCACTCAGCCTTCTTCACAGTCCAACTCTCACATCCATACATGACCACAGGAAAAACCATAGCCTTGACTAGACGGACCTTAGTCAGCAAAGTAATGTCTCTGCTTTTGAATATGCTATCTAGGTTGGTCATAACTTTTCTTCCAAGGAGTAAGCATCTTTTAATTTCATGGCTGCAGTCACCATCTGCAGTGATTTTGGAGCCCCCAAAAATAAAGCCTGACACTGTTTCCACTGTTACCCCGTCTATTTCCCATGAAGTGATGGGACTGGATGCCATGATCTTCGTTTTCTGAATGTTGAGCTTTAAGTCAACTTTTTCACTCTCCTCTTTCACTTTCATCAAGAGGCTTTTTAGCTCCTCTTCACTTTCTGCCATAAGGGTGGTGTCATCTGCATATCTGAGGTTATTGATATCTCTCCCGGAAATCTTGATTCCAGCTTGTGTTTCTTCCAGTCCAGCGTTTCTCATGAGGTCCTCTGCATATAAGTTAAATAAGCAGGGTGACAATATATAGCCTTGATGTATTCCTTTTCCTATTTGGAACGAGTCTGTTGTTCCATGTCCAGTTCTAACTGTTGCTTCCTGACCTGCATACAGATTTCTCAAGAGGCAGGTCAGGTGGTATGGTATTCCCATCTCTTTCAGAGTTTTCCACAGTTTATTGTGATCCACACAGTCAAAGGCTTTGGCATAGTCAATAAAGCAGAAGTAGATGTTTTTCTGGAACTCTCTCGCTTTTTCCATGATCCAGCGGATATTGGCAATTTGATCTCTGGTTCCTCTGCCTTTTCTAAAACCAGCTTGAACATCAGGAAGTTCACGGTTCACGTATTGCTGAAGCCTGGCTTGGAGAATTTTGAGCATTATTTTATTAGTATGTGAGATGAGTGCAATTGTGTGGTAGTTTGAGCATTCTTTGGCATTGCCTATCTTTGGGATTGGAATGAAAACTGACCTTTTCCAGTCCTGTGGCCACTGCTGAGTTTTCCAAATTTGCTGGCATAGGCAGCCATTTTTCAAACACACAGTTTCAATTTTAACTGTGTAAAATTAATAGCAAAAAAAAAACTTTATTGCAAAATATAGTATAGAAATAATACATGTATGAACTCCTGGTTGTTTATTTGACTGGTTTCATCCATTTCAAAGAAGTAGTTCAAAATCATGATGAGAAATTGGCCAATAAGAAACTTGTAATTTTGCTCTAAAATCGCTTGTAGCTTTTTAAAAGCACTACTTGGTGTCTGTTATTAATAAACATAATCATATTGCTACAATTTTAAAAAGTGTACATAAGATGATGTGATCCTTGGAGATGCTAAGAAATAACATTGATTTGAAACACTGCTGTGTTTTCTCATCTTACTCTTTCCTGTTGCCTGTTGGCTGCCAGGAAAACCTAAGGATGAAGTCATCTGTGTGGTGAGTGTCATGTAACAGAGACATGGGTGCTGTGAAAGACCTTGAAGTTGCAATTCCAGCTCTCAGAGAAGAGAGATTAGTTGAGCAGAAACCCAAAAGCTTCCTACTCTACTGTATGGACAAATATTTCCATCACATTGCCCTGATGAGCAGAAAATCCTCCGCCCATCTCTGACTCCACCTCTATCCCCTTAGAAAAGCAATTGCTGTTGCTGTTCAGTCACTCAGCCATGTCCAACTCTTTGCAACCCCATAGCCTGCAGCATGCAAGGCTTCCCTGTGCTTCACCACAAACAAGAGTTTACTCAAACCCATGTCTATCAAGTCGGTGATGCCATCCTACCATCTCATCCTCTGTCATCCCCTCCTCATCCTGTCTTTAATCTTTCCCAGCATCAGGGTCTTTTCCAGTGAGTCAGTTCTTCACATCAGGTGGCAAAAGTATTGAAGTTTCAGCTTCAGCATCAGTCCTTCCAGTGAATTTTCAGGATTGGTTTCCTTTAGGATTGACTGGTTTGATCTCCTTGCAGTCCAGGGGACTCTCAAGAGTCTTCTCCAACAATACAGTTCAAAAGCATCAATTCTTTGGCACTCTCTTTATAGTCCAACTCTCTCATCCATACATGACTACTGGAAAAACCAAAGCCTTGACTAGATGGACCTTTGTTGGCAAAGTATGTCTCTGCTTTTTAATAAGCAGTCTATGTTTGTCATAGCTTTTCTTCAAAGAAGCAAGTGTATTTTCATTTCATGGGTTCAGTCACCATCCATAGTAATTTTAAAGCCCAAGAAAATAGAGTCTCTCATTGTTTCCATTGTTTCCCCATCTATTTGCTATGAAGTGATGGGACCAGATGCCATGATCTCCATTTTTTGAATGTTGAGTTTTAAGTAGTTTTTTCACTCTCCTCTTTCATCAAGACGCTCTTTATTTCCTGTTCACTTTCTGCCATAAGGGGAAAAAAAAGTACATTCTTTCTTTAATCAGTCAAAATTCCTTTCTGATTTCAAAGAAATAATTGCCTGAAATAAAATTGTAGTATTGAATTACAGAGGCTCTGGATCAGAAATGTATACCCCAGACCAAATGACACAACACACTAAAAGTAAAAAGAAAAAAGTGAGGAATGTTCCTTACAGTGATTTCAAACATCCACTTTTCTAATGAGAAATGCTAAATGGAGTTCATTCATAAACCAGGAAAGAGGAATAGCAGTCACTCTGGAATAGCTGATTCAGGCCTTTGAATATTGAGAATTTGCTTAGCTAAAATTAAAAATTTTAGCTCTAAAAAATTCATAATTAAATATATATAGGGAAGCTAAAAGCAAAGGACAAAAGGAAAGATATATCCATTTGAATGCAGAGTTCCAAAGAATAGTAAGAATAGATAAGAACGCTTTCCTCAGTGATCAATGCAAAGAAATAGGGTAAAACAATAGAATGGGAAAGACTAGAGATCTCTTCAAGAAAATTAGAGATACCAAGGGAATATTTCATGCAAAGATGGGCACAATAAAGGACAGGAATAGTATGGCTCTAAGAGAAGCAGAAGACATTAAGAAGAGGTGTATAAATCAAGAATATATAGAAGAACTACACAAAAAAGATGTTCATGACCCGGGTAACCACAATGTGATCACTCACCTAGAGCCAGACATCCTGGAATGTGAAGTCAAATGGGCCTTAGGAAGCATCACTACAAACAAAGCTAGTGGAGGTGATGGAATTTCAGTTGAGCTGTTTCAAATCCTGAAAGATGATGCTGTGAAAGTGCTGCACTCTATATGCCAGCAAATTTGGAAAACTCAGCAGTGGCCACAGGACCAGAAAAGATCAGTTTTCATTCCAATCCCAAAGAAGGACAATGCCAAAGAATGTTCAAACTGCTGCACAATAGCACTCATCTCACATGCTAGCAAAGTAATGCTCAAAATTCTCCAAGTCAGGCTTCAACAGTACATGAACTTTGAACTTCCAGATGTTCAAGATGCGCCTACAAAAGGCAGAGCATCCAGAGATTAAATTGTCAACATCCCCTGGATCATAGAAAAAGCAAGAGGATTCCAGAAGGACATCTACTCCTGCTTTACTGACTACGAGAAAGCCTTTGAGTGTGTGGATCACAACAAACTGTGGAAAATTCTGAAAGAGATGGGAATACCAGACCACCTGACCTGCCTCCTGAGAAATCTGTATGCAGGTCAAGAAGCAACAGTTAGAAGCAGACATGGAACAACACAGTGATTCCAAATAGGGAAAGGAGTACGTCAAGGCTGTATATTGTCACCTTGCTTATTTAGCTTCTATGCAGAGTACATAATGTAAAATGCTGGGCTGGATGAAGCACAGGCTAGAATCAAGACTTCCAGGAGAAATAACAATAATCTCAGATACTCAGATGACACCACCCTTATGGCAGAAAGTGAAGAACTAAAAAGCTTCTTGATAAAAGTGAAAGAGGAGAATGAAAAAGTTGGCTTAAAACTCAACATTCAGAAAACTAAGATCATGGAATCTGGTCCCATCACTTCATAGCAAATAGATGGGGAAACAGTGAGAGATTTTATTTTCTTGAGCTCTAAAATCACCGCAGATAGTGAATGCAGCCATGAAATTAAAAGGCACTTGCTCCTTGGAAGAAAAGCTAGGACCATCCTAGACAGCATATTAAAAATCAGAGAAATTACTTTGCCAACAAAAGTCCATCTCATCAAATGTATGGTTTTTCCAGTAGTCATGTATGGATGTGATAGTTGGACCATAAAGAAAGCAAGCACCAAAAAATTGATGCTTTTTAACTGTGGCATTGGAGAAGACTCTTGAGAGTCCCTTGGACTGCAAGGAGATCCAACTAGTCCATCCTAAAGGAAATTAGTCCTGAATATTCATTGAAAGAACTGATGCTAAAGCTGAAATTCCAATACTTTGGCCAACTAATGTGAAGAACTGGCTTGTTGGAGAAGACTCTGATGCTGGAAAAGATTGAAGGCGGGAGGAGAAGGGGATGACAGAGGATGAGATGGTTGGATGGCATCATGGACTCGATGGACATGAGTTTGAGTAAGCTCCTGGAGTTGGTGATGGACAGGGAGGCCTGGCGTGGTGCAGCCCATGGTGTTCCAAAGAGTCGGACATGACTGAGCGACTGAACTGAACTAATCTGAACTAATATACATTGAGTCCATAGTTAGTTTTATCTCAAGGATTAATCAAAACATAATTTTCAGCCCATCAGAATAATGTAACTATTTTTAAATGCATTCACATACCTTAATAACAATATATGCACCATGTTATCACCATAGAACGAAGTTTGTTTTTGACAGATTTTCACAAGTGAGACCAAGTCTGTGTCAAATGTCTCATCAAGCCAACTTACTCATAAATCATCAGTCACTGCTAAGAAGGAGGAATGGGTTTAGTTTAGCATTTGTAAGTCTTTCAGAGGAAATAAACATACTGCACACATTTAAAAAGTGAACTTCCTTTTTGTATCTGTACTTTGTATTACAGAATTCTATTTTAAATGATATTCAGAATTATTCTAATATGACAACAGCAAAAATATAATTATATAAGTATCAGAAATCTGAACTGTACAGCATTATAGCTAACATTTAAAAATTTTATTTTAAAGGTATTGCTAGCCTTCTAAGTTTACTTAAATGCACTCATGTTTTGGTTGGGGAGAGGCATACTAAAACTTTATGTTCCACACATTTTTCTCAAAGGGATCTCAAAGATTCCTTAACATTCCTAGAAAATGAAGTACTCAAAAGTTCCAGCAGAAAAAATGAAGTTTGTTTAATTGATGGAAACACCACTCTCACAAAAAATCTGTAGCATTTCATATTGTGTACTACTGGAAAGAGTCCAGGCTTGGTCTAGAAGTAGTTTTAGAGAAAGAGTATAAAAAAATGTGGATATTTTTTCACCATTTCATAAGAAGCTCTGGTAATAATGGAGTACAGTCTCAGTTGATTGCTCTGAATGATCTAGCTTGTGAACTAGTCAGGAATAACTTGAACACCAGGAAAATCAGGTCTGTGAGAAAGGATGTGCTGTTCAAAACACAGTGCTATTCTCTGAACCATTCACTGAGTGTAAGAACACATGCAAATAATTCATTTTCAGCACACTATCTCACTGCAATTTTAGGTCTCCGGTTCAATCAAGAAATACCAATGAGTCCAAGATGACATTTTTTTTTTTGGGGGGGTGTCTACAGTTTATGTATTTTCCCCTCTTTTCCTGATTCTTGGAATAGTTCAACCAAGTCACTGCTCCCACAAAATGTCCAGGGCTGCCACACACATGGAGGCTAGGTGAGTGGGCATGGTTGGGTTTCTTTGACTCTTTGATTGGTTTAATCTATATGTAGTAATTGCTGAAAAGCCTGTCATTTCTATTAGTACAATCCCCTGATCTTCATCATATAAACAAAGAGCCAATTCATTGGAAAAGACCCTGATACTGGGAAAGACTGAAAACAGGAGGAGAAGGGGATGACAGAGGATGAGATGGTTGGATGGCATCACTGACTCAGTGGAGATGAGTTTGAGCAAACTCTGGGAGACAGTGAAGGACTGGGAAGCCTGGCATGCTGCTGTTCATGGGGTCACAAAAAGTCGGACACAACTTAGTGACTAAACAAAAACAACAACAAAGAAGGTGGTTTATTTAAAAGACTTTCTCTAGATAGCAGAATACTTCACTGGCTTTACTTTTCTCTTACTGGCTTCACAAGCTCAGGAAAAATCATTCTCATCTAGTTCCCCTTCCCTCTTTCTGATTTGCAATATCCTTAAAGAGAAAATATTATGATATATGATCCAGAGTTCACCAGTGCTTCTATAATACAATTCTAAGAAAGTAAAACATTTCTTTACATAGTGGTTATTGGATCCAGATATCACAGAAAGAGGAAACACAAAGAACCCTGCCAGCCCATGGAGTCAAAAGGGGCAAAACTCAGTCATTACAGCAAGAAGCTTCCATAGTACTTTGATTTCACAGTAAAATGAGTAAAAATCAAACCTCTGAATTTGAGAACTAGTTCTACAGAAGAGAAAGCATTCCTTTTCAAATAACCAATGTATACTTTTCACAATACACAAGGTTTCTTAGATGCTTATAGAAGGACTTAAGATTTTATTCTTTTTTTGTGTGTGTGATAAGCCATCCTTTGCTTAATAATCAAGCTCTAACACATGGTCTGCTGCATGCAGGAGACCTGGGTTTGATTCCTGGGTTGGGAAGATCCCCTGGAGAAGGAAATGGCAACCCATTCCAGTATGCTTGCCTGGAGAGTCCCATGGACAGAGGAGTCTGACGGGCTACAGTCCTTGGGGTTGCAAGAGTCAGACACTTTAGTGACTCAGCTTCTACCGCAACACACGATCAGCACTCAAAGCTGTCGCATGTTTTCAAGTACTGCACGCTGTAAAAAATATTGGCGTGTTCCATCCAAGGAATATAGCTTGTAGAGTCAACAAAGACATGAAATATACATGTCCATTCACAGGTCCAAACATTCTTTATGGAAATGACATCTTGGACTTGGCTAAAACAAGGCCTTAAAAACATCTGATGAGCAGATCATGAGAACTGAAAGCTTTTTCTGGGCACAAATATTCTCAGCTTCCCCTTACCATCACCTGGAAAACCTGTTTCCATACCTTTCCTTCTGTGCCTGATAAACTCCCAAGAGATCCTTAAAGCTTACTTAAAATAACTCCTTGAAAAGTTTCACCTCTCTGCTTCACTCCTCCAGGCAAAATTAAACCCATTCTTCTCTTTCACAGCCACTGCTATGCCTCTGGGGCAGTCATGGGGAAGAGCTGAAACTATCTGCTTATGTGTCTCAATCTTCTTCTTAGACCAGATGAAAATCTTTGAGGAGTAAGACCTGCTTCTAGCTTTCTTTAAATACGATCTTACTGAACATCCCAGTAGCTACAGCTGTACAGGGCACAGCAGCAAGAAAAATAATAACATGTGGCAGAGAGCATGCTAAGAGTTTACCCACATATAATTCTCAGAAATACAATCCTCTGTGAGGTCATCCCAGTGCAAAAAGGAGAAAGCCAAACATTAGAGCTGGGAATCAATCCCACCTGTCTGAGCTCAAACTCTCAATCATAACACCGTTTTGTTTCACAGCTTTTTAGAATATGTATCAGATACATGGCGATAGAAAGAACTTGTTACATTGACATCTGGCTCAAATGTTGAGGTCCCACTCCAATACCCTTTCCTCCTTCAAGTGTCCTTTCCACCAGCACTTTCCCCGCAGCGGATCCTAGCTGCACTCCCGACCTTGTTTACAGGATGGTACAGAACCCAGCACACGCCCTGACAGTCTCTGTCCTAGACTGTGAGACTCTTGAGGACTGGGGTGGTGTTTTTCTTCTTCTCTGAGTCACCAGAGAATAAATAATTGCTGAAATAATTAGAAAATTTAAGTTACTTAGTCATTGAAGTGCTTGAAAACGAAACTTTAGTTGTCACTCTTGGTCTCATTTATCTTCTCAGCTGGTAGCTGTGCTTTAGAACTATCTAGAGAGATTTGTAAAACACAAATTCTCAGACCCCATTTATGGGCATTCTGATCACATGAGTTAGGCCCTGAAATAGGCAATTAAGAAAACCTCAGTGTGAAACCAGGTTCTATGACTGCCTGAATTCCCTCCATTGGTCTCAGCTACTTTCTCCATCCCTGTATGTTTGCTTTAACCCTGAAAGCAGGGGTCAGGGGAAGCCAGCCCCGCTCATATCAGAACTAAGTGTTTCCTTGTTCACAGTTTGCAATGATCTAGTTTGGTGTTGACTTTCAGTACCTGTGCCCTGTGAAGCAGCAGGTGCATATGGGCACTTAATGAGTATTTAATGATTTGCTGAGGATAATTTAGTGTACTGGACAGGAGCTAAAATGAGTAATCGCCGAAAGTTTCGAAATGTTAACTACAGCACTGCCTAACTTCCACCTAGGTAACTTTAATTGTCTGTCAGAATGTGTCATGGTATTTACAAAAATAAAATCGGTTATGTGATTTCATTTCACTTTCTGACATGGCCCATTTTCTCAGTGTTATATGTTGGTTTATTGCTGTTCCATAACAAATTAACACAAATTTATCAGCTTAAAACAGCACAGCTTTATGATGTCAGAGTTTCCTGGGAACGGGAGTTTGGGTATGACTTGGTCTCAGAGGTAGAAGTCAAGTTGTCAGGCTGTGCATTTAATCTGGAGGTCAGGAGTTCCTCCAGGTTCATTTATTAATAAGATGATGGAACAGTGAAATCCGCTGAGGTAGGGGGATGGAGGTCCCAGTCTACTCACTAGCTGGAGGTCACTCTCGGGTCTTCTAGGCCACACAAAGATCCTTGATGGGACCCCTACCCCCATTGCACGAGGAGTTCCTTATCCCAGGCAGGTGTGCGCCCATCAGGGTGACCTCCCATTCCCCTTCCAGTAGCCTCTCTGCAACATAACTTAATCATGAGAGTGACCGTCCACCACCATTCACCCTAAGAAGTAACTGAGTCAAGGGACCTAGTTTCCAGATAGTGTGTATTCAGAGGCTGTGCCCACCCTCAAGAAGAGGGCATGAAAAGGCTCACATGCTCTGGATCAGGAATCATGGTGGCCATCAGAGAACTGTTCTAGAATTGTGCAATTCTAGAAGTTCAAATTCTATCTTTTAGAGCTATTCCCCACTGAAGGTCACAACCTTCAGTTTTACATCAGCAAATTTTCTTTACTTTATAATTTTACAAGTAAAACATAATTAAATACTCTATTTCTTCCAAGCTTTGGTTGTTGTTTTTATTTAGAATCTAACAATAGGCTTTGTCAGCAGGCTTGGAAGTATTGCATTCTAAATTAGAGACCAATGACCTTGAGGTAAACTAGGCTGCGTTTTTATTTTAAATCAGAGAGAACAAAAAGGGGAGCGGCTGTTTCAAGGTTTCTGTGAAAGCCCATTTGCCAACATGAAAAGATATTAATCCTCAGAGTTATAAAGTCCATAAACGATTTTGATTTCTTTTTCTTGCAGAGAGTATGCATATATTAAGAGTTTATATGATGATTCTCCATCATTATTATATTTTACTAACCTCAAGGGATGGTCTCACCTTCAGCATTTGGCTCTCAGCCTTTTTTTCCCCATTCATAAGCTGCCCTGCCATCATTCTTCTGACTTCAGTGCTGAAGATGGTTTAGACTAAAGTTAGATTAGCTCTATGGCCTTATTGTCAAGAGCACAGGATACTGTGGACAGGTGCTTGTATTAGAATCCCAGTTCTGACACCTACGAATCTCTGCACTTCACACATAAAAGTAACGGAAACTCTCTTTTGGTGATTGTGAAAGATAAATGAGTATTTGTGAGACCTGTAAAGTATTCGGGACAGTGCCCAACCAACACGTTACAAGCATCATATAAGCGTTAACAGTTATTTTGAGCTTACGTTCACAGCCACTTCACTTTTATCTGAATCCCACCATGGCTCACCACTAAACTGACCAAGCATTATAGCCTCTATTTCTGAGACCAGACTTTAGAATTCTTAAGTTCAAGAAGACCAGTCTCATTTCAATCTATACTTGTGCTCTTTTGAACACTGAATTGACTCTTCATTGTCTTCTATTATCAACTTTATATTGTGTTTTCTTAGTTAATCCTTGGAAGTAGGTTTCATTTTATTCTCTTCTCAGCCTTCCATCTCCAAATTTAAGCTTTTCTCATCTCTAGAGTACCAACTCTAAAAATCCAAATTTTGTATTTGTCAAAGAATATTTTTCAATATCGAATTCATTATGATTTAAAAAATAAACTAAAGGCAAAATGTAAGAGCAGAAAGGAAGAAAAATTTTCTTAGTGAGAACCACTGTTTGCTTTTAGTCTAGTGCCTCAACATGACTGCTATGTATTTATATTTATAAGCAAGTCATCATATGATTTGTTTCTGTCAAAGCTGCTTTTTTCACTTAATTTGATTTCAGTATCCTTTTATGTGAAATATAAAACTATATCATTATTTTAATTGTGGAATGGTATTCAGTTGTTAAGTGAACTACAATTTATTTAAATAATCATCTATCCTTTCAAATTTTTATTTTGTATTGAGGTACAGACAATTAACAATGATGTAATAGTTTCTCTGTTGCAAAGGGATTCAGACATATAGACACATGTAGCCATTCTCCCCAAAACTCCCCTCCCAACCAGGCTGCCACATGATATTGAGAGAGAGACTGTGCTATATAGTAAGGTCCTTGATGGCTATCTGTTTTAAATATAGCTTTGTACACATGTCCATTAAGTGGTTTACAACTTATAACACACACAGACATGTACACACACATTCACAAATCCAGATTGATCACTTATGGATTCCATATGCTATATTTTAGATTTCTCTTCATCTTACATTATTTCCTGAAAATCAAAACTTAGAAGTGAGTTTAAAACAACAAGGTCTTACTGTATAGCACAGAGAACTATAATTAATATTCCGTGATATACTATAATGGAAGAGAATATTTAAAAAGAATGTCTATATACGTATAACTGAATCACTTTTCTCTACAGCAGAAATTAACACAACATTGTAAACCAACTATACCTCAACAAAATTCTTTTTTTCAAAAAAGAAGCCAGATTGCTGTAAAGCATCTCACTAAGATTTTCTGCGTGTTACCCCATTTTACTAAAATGTGATACCAATTCAGAATCTTACGGCAGGGTACGTGAGGGAGGCTGTGTCATCTCTCCAGTGCCAGCACTGAAAACGGTCATTCAAATTAGGCTGTGCTGTTCTTCCTTCTCAACTAAACCCTGTACTTTATCACCTGCTTTATTTCTCATCCAACCATAGCAAAACACACATTCTTCTCAAATACACAGAGAATATTCTCCATTGTTTTAATGTACCCACTTCTGGCTATTAGCCCAGACATAAGATCTGGTTCCTGAAATTCGACATCATCATTAAGACTTTGGAACAAGGTTTAAAGCGAGAATATGTTCTGTCTTGATTCTACCATGTCTTTGAAGTCCCACTCATCAAAGTGTACAGGAAATAAGTGATTATAGTCTTAATTCTACTAACTTACATGATAAATTCTTTAATATAAAACATCAGTGATAATGCTACTTATTTAATCAACTCCATCACATTTAGATCTACAAGTCTCCTAAAATGACATTTATTATAATATTTACTAGACATTTCCAAGTCTCCAGGCAGACTTAAAATTTAGAAAATGATATACAGGTATCTCGATAACCAAATCCTACACTTACACAGGCAATAAGCAATTTTCCCATGAGAAAAAAATGCAGGCTAGCTGTACCTATATACAAGTTGGCTCTATGCTAAAAGGAAATAACATCACATTTTCTCATAAACAGAGTCCACCTGCTTTGTATTGGTCAGAATTCAGCAGCAGAGGGCAGATTACACTTCAGGTTTAAACAGAAAGAGATTCATTACAAAATATTCAATGGCATCCAGAAGACCTGGAAGTCCTCAAGGGGTGACTACTGGGCTGAGTTTCCAGGAACAGCTACATGAGAATCTGCTCTTCAATAGTCCAGGGCCATCCCACTCCACTAGGAAGCCACCTACAGCATCCAGCCCCAGAACACACTGCTTCCTTTCCAATTCATCCACAGCATAATCCAGCTCTGAATTCAGAGCCCAAGTAATATATGCTGTCTGCAAAGGGGTCTGGGAACCATGAGGAAATAAGTGTTTCCTGTGTAAGTCACCCATTCTCTGGCATTTTTGTTACAGCAACGTAAACTAAAACAATACACAAGCATGCCATATGCAAATCAGCAAAATAAGTAGTTATTTTTTCTTCCTTTCCAATCTGTACATCTTTAATTTCCCTTTCTTGCCTTATTGCACTGGCTAAGACTTCCAATACAACTTCAGGAGTGGCGGAGCAGGCACCCTTGCCTTACTCCATCAGAAGGAAAAAGATTCAGTTTCTCAAAGCTTGTTCTTCTTATTTAAATTCAAAATGAAATATAATGCTTGTTGTATTTTCTGTGGTTGTTTCTTATCAACTTGAGAAAGTTCCCTTCTATTCCCATTTTTCTTAGAATTTTTATCATGAATGAATGTTGAATTTTGTTAAATACAATTTCCACACTGAATATATAAAAGTTTGATTTTTTTCTTCCTAAGTCTATAAATAGTTTATTATATGTATTGATTTCTGAATACTGAACCAGTCTTGAATCCCTATAATGAAGCCTCCTTTATCATGGTGCATAAATCATTTTATGTAATGGTGATTTCTAATTGTTGATATTATGTTAATGATTTGCACAAATACATCCATATAGGTTTTGGCCTACAGTTGTTTCTGTGTATGTTTGCCTTTGTACTTTTCATCTGGTTTGAGTATTTGAATGAAATTATCTTCATAAAACAAGCTGTGAATGATTCACTCGTCTAATTTCTGGAAGAGATTATACTGAATTGGACTCAATTACTCTTTAAAGTTCTGGTAGAATTCTCCAGTGAAAACCATCTCAACAAAGTATTTTTTTCTTGAGGTTTTCATTTGTTTGTTGTTTGGTTTTAAGTTAGAAATTCAAATTCCTTAATAGATGTAATAAGATCATTCAAAATGATTTAATTTATATTGAGTAGGTTGAGGTCATTTGTGGGTTTTTTTTTTTTGTTGTTGTTCTTTTAGGAACTGGCTCAATTTACCCATGTTTTCAGATCTGTATGTTCAGAATTCTAGTATCTTTTACTTTCCTATTAGTATATACAAATGTATACTGGCAATATTCTATTTTTCTGTTAAAGAAAACATTTTTGCTAAACAGTTTGCTAAACATTTGTTAATTTTATTGATTTTTTCCAAAAACAACATTTCTTTGTTCATTCTTTTTCTAACAGTTTTATTTTTAAATTTTATTCATTTCTGATTGTCTTTGTTTTTTCCTTCTTTTATCTTTCTTTTTAAAATATAATTTTATTTATCTATTTTTGTCTGTGCTGGGTTTTCAATGCTGTGTGCAGGCTCTCTCTGGTTGGGGCAAGTAAGGGCTACTCTCTACTTGTGTGCAAGTGGTTCTCACTCAGTGGCTTCTCTTGTTGTAGAAGACGGGCTCAGGAGTTGTGGTACATGGACATTAGTTACTCTGACACAGTGGGATCTTGCAGGACCAGGGATTGAACCCAGGTCTCCTGCATTGGCAGGCGGATTCTTTACCAATGAGCCACCAGGGAGCCATGAGGAAAGTCCACTCTTTGTTCTCTTTTGCTCTTCTTCTTTATGGAAATGCAGTGAGAGCTTAGATTACTGATTTCAAACTTGTCCTTTTTTTCTAATGTATACATTTAGTGCTATAAAATTTCCCCTTATACTGCCTTAGCATGATGATTGTTTGTTACATTTGATACATTTTGATATATTTGATACCTTTTATACATTTTTGATACATCTGTACATTTCATTTACATCTATCTATTCCATTTTCCTGCAATGTTTCCATCCTTGGATTATTTTGAAGCAGACTGTTTAGTTTATAAGTGCTCGGAAAATTTTCTGTCATCTCTCTGTTATTGATTCCTAGTTTTATTCATTGTGGTCAGAGAACATATGCTATAAAATTTTAACTCTTTTAAATTCATTTAGCCATGTTATATAGCCTAGGATTTCTCAGAAGGCAAGTAAGGTGGTCTGGTACTCCCATCTGTTTAAGAATTTTCCACTTTGTTGTGATTCACACAGTCAAAGCCTTTGGTGTAGTCAATAAAGCAGAAGGAGATTTTTTTTTTTTCTGTAAATCTCTTCTTTTTCGATGATGCAATGGATGTTGGCAATTTGATCTCTGGTTCCTCTGGCTTTTCTAAATCCAGCTTGAACATATAGAAGCTCATGGTTCATGTACTGTTAAAGCCTGGCTTGAGAATTTTGAGCACTGCTTTACTCTAGTGTGAGATAAGAGCTATTGTGCAGTAGTTTGAGCATTCTTTGGCATTGCCTTTTTTGGGGATTGGAATGAAAACTGACCTTTTCCAGTCCTGCGGTCATTGCTGAGTTTTCCAAATTTGCTGGCATGTTGGGTGCAGCACTTTCACAGCATCATCTTTTAGGATTTGAAATAGCTGCACTGGAATTCCATCACCTCCACCAGCTTTGTTTGTAGTGGTACTTCCTAAGGCCCACTTGACTTCAAATTCCAAGACGTCAGGCATGAGGTGAGTGATCACATCATCATAGCTATCTGGGTGACGCAGATCTCTTTTGTATAGTTCTTCTGTGTATGCTTGCCACCTCTTCTTAATATCTTCTGCTTCTGTTAAGTCTGTACCATTTCTGTCCTTTATTGTACCCATCTTTGCATATAATGTTCCCTTGGTATCTCTAATTTTCTTGAAGAGATCTCTAGTCTTACGCATTCTATTGTTTTCCTCTATTTCTTTGCATTGATCATTGAAGAAGTCTTTCTTACCTCTCCTTGCTATTCTTTGGAACTCTGCATTCAAATGGATATCTTTCCTTTTCTCCTTTGCCTTCAGCTTCTCTTTTTTTCTCAGCTATTTGTAAGGGCTCCTCAGACAACTATTTTGTCTTTTTAAATTTCTTTTGGGGATGTACTTGATCAATGCTTCCTGTACAATGTCATGAACCTCTTGAACAATGTCCATAATTCTTCAGGCACTCTGTCTGACAGGTCTAATTCCTTGAATCTATTTGTAACTTCCACTGTATAATCATAAAAGATTTGACTTAAGTAATACCTTAATGGCCTAGTGGTTTCCCTACTTTCTTCAATTTAAGTCTGAATTTTGCAATATGGAGTTCAGGATCTGAGCCACAGTCATATTCCAGTCTTGTTTTTGCTGACTGTATAGACTTTCTCCATCTTTGGCTGCAAAGAATATAATTAATCTGATTTCAGTGTTGACTATCTTGTGATATCCATGTGTAGAGTCATTTTTTGTGTTGTTGGAAGAGGGTGTTTGCTATGACCAGTGCATTCTTTTGGCAAAACTCTGTTAGCCTTTTCTCTGATTCATTCTGTACTCCAAGGTCAAACTTGCCTGTTACTCCAGGTTCTCTTGACTTCCTACTTTTGCATTCCAGACCCCTATGATGAAGAAGACATCTTTTTTTTGGTGTTAGTTCTAGACAGTCTTGTTGGTCTTCATAAAACCATTCAACTTCTGCTTCTTCAACATTGCCCCAACTGGTTGGGGCATAGAGTTGGATTACTGTGATATTGAATGGTTTGCCTTGGAAATGAACAGAGATCATTCTGTTGGTTTTGAGATTTCACCCAAGTACTGCATTCAGAGTCTTTTGTTGACTAGGAGGGCTACTCCATTTCTTCTAAGGTATTCTTGCCTACAGGAATAGATATAATGGTCATCTGAGTTAAATTTACCCATTCCTGTCCATTTTAGTTCATTGATTCCTATAATGTCACCAAACCATCTTACTTGCCTCCTGAGAAATCTGTATGACAGCCAAGAAACAACAGTTAGAACCGAACATGGAACAACAGACTGGTTACAATTTGGGAAAGGAATACGTCAAGCCTGCATATCATCACTCTGCTTATTTAACTTATATGCAGAGTACATCATGGGAAATGCTGGGCTGGCTGAAGCACAAGCTGAAACCAAGACTGCCAGGAGAAATATCAATAGTTATATACAGATATACAGATGACATCACCCTTATGGCAGAAAGCAAAAGAAAAAAGAAAATTAAAGAAAAGAAAGAGCCTCTTGATGAAAGTGAAAAGGAGAGTGAAAAAATTGGCTTAAAACTCAACACTCAAAGAACAAAGATCATAGCATCCTGTCCCATTACTTCATGGCAAATAGATGCAGAAATAGTGAGAGACTTTATTTTTGAGGGCTCCAAAATCACTGCAGGTGGTGACTGCAGCCATATAATTAGAAGATGCTTTCTTCTTGAAAGAAAAGCTATGATCAACCTAGAAAGCATATTAAAAAGCAGAGACATTATTTTGCCAACAAAGGCCAGTCTAGTCAAAGCTATGTTTTATTCCAGTGGTCATGTATGGATGTGAGAGTTGGACTGTAAAAAGAGCTGAGAGCAGAAGAATTGATGCTTTTGAACTGTGGTGTTGGAGAAGACTCTTGAGAGTCCCTTGGACTGCAAGGAGATCCAACCAGTCAATCCTAAAGGAAACGAGTCCTGAATATTCATTGGAAGGACTAATGCTGAAGCTGAAACTCCAATACTTTGGCCGCCTGATGGGAAGACTTGATTCATTGTTAAAGACCCTGATCCTGGGAAAGATTGAAGGCAGGAGGATAAGGCAGAGGATGAGATGATTGCATGGTATCACCGACTTGATGGGCATGAGTTTGAGCAAGCTCCAGGAGTTGGTGTTGGACAGGGAAGCCTGGATTGCTGTAATCCATGGGGTCAGAGTGTTGGACATGACTAAGCGACTTAACTGATTTATAGCCTAGGATATATTATATATTGGTATTTATTCAATGGGAATTTTAAAGGAACATGCTATTCATGCAGACATGGCATATTCTCTTAATGTGCATTCAATCCTTTGTTCGATGACACTGGATTCTTCTACATCCTTGCTGATTCTCTGTCTAGTTTCATCCACAGTTTATAGAGGATGTTTAGTTATCATCAATAGTAAATTTATGTATTTCTCCCTTCATCTTTATCATATTTTGAAGTTTTATTGTTTGATGAATACTCATTTAGGATTGCCATGTCTTCTTGGTGGACTTATTCTTTCATCATTATATAATGTTTCTTTGTGTATTTGGTAATTTTCTTTGCTCTGATGTCAGCTTTATTTGGTCTTAATATAGCCATTTTGCTTTCTTTTCATTCATATTTTTACAGCATATTTTTTCAGTGCTTTTACTTTCAAACTGCCATTATGACAAGTGAGTTTCTTCTGGACAGTGTGGTAATGATTTTTGATCCACATTACCATCTTTATCTTTTAATTGACATATTTAGACCACTTACATGGAGAAGGCAATGGCACCCCACTTCAGTAGTCTTGCCTGAAAAATCCCATGGACAGAGGAGCCTGGTAGGCTGCAGTCCATAGGGTCGCTAAGAGTTGGACACGACTGAGTGACTTTACTTTGACTTTTCACTTTCATGAATTGGAGAAGGAAATGACAATCCACTCCAATATTCTTGCTTAGAGAATCCCAGGGATGGGGGAGCCTGGTGGGCTGCCGTCTATGGGGTCGCACAGAGTAGGACATGACTGAAGCGATTTAGCAGCAGCAGCAGACCAGTTACAAATTTGGAAAATCATAGAAACCTACAGATTAAAGAAGCTGAGGAAACTCTAAGCAAGAAGAGCCCAAAGAAATCCACATCAGGACAAACCATGGACAAGCTTTCAGAAACTAAAGAGAACTGCTATTTACTTTTTTTTTTTTTTTCAGAAGTAATTCATTTTCTTATTAGTTATCTATTTTAAATATAGCAGTGTGTACATATCAATCCCATACTCCCAGGCTATCCAGCCTGCTATTTATTTTTAAAATTATAATTTTCATGTCATCTTCTCTAGGAGTAACCCCAAGGTACTGTTCCCATACAGACTAAAATACTAGACATGGTTCCCGTGGGCTGCCTTCTAACACTGACCATTCGTTAACATGACTCTTTCACCAATTAGAAGACTGAAGTCATACCAACTAGAATATCTGACTGACATTTTCTCATGAATAAAAATAGAGTTTAGCAGTTTCAGTGTTGATACACATCTCAGTTATGCCAGAGTTCCTGGTCAGCATTTTGGCAATGATCTTGGCTGTTGCCCTAGCTACAAAAAGGATGCTGTAGTTGTGGTTTTCATATCTGTAGATTATCATTTCAAACTTATAGAAAGGAATGGTCAGGAAAAAAGGAATTCTGTTTTATCCGGGGGAAAAATGTTTTCTAAAACAGCCTTTCATCAGGTATTGACCAATAATTCATCTAGCTTCCAGGGAGGTTGTCAAGCAAGTTTTGCTTGTTTGTTTGTTTTAGCTTTACTATGGGAGGTGACAAAGGAGACAGGTTTAAGAATGGCTTTTGGAAAGCCAGGGAAGAGTCATTCACAGTCCTAATGATGTGACCTTTATTTTACTTAGTAATTTATCTTGTACAACCGACTTTCTTCATGATGTATATTAAATACTTGACATGTGGTTTTTGAATAACTTTATAACAAGTACCTGAACAACAAATTTCTATCATTTATGGAATGATTATAAGCAGGTAATGTTAAACTTAAAAGATTAAATATATTATTTCATTTAGTCTTAAGAGGTATGAATTACTATTTTCATTTTTGTAACTGAGGCTGAATGAAGTTCAATAACCTCTCCAAGGATAAAGTCACAGTAATGGAGAAGTCTTTGTTGAACACAGATATATGGGTTTTCAAAGGCATTTTTACTCTAGACTACTCATTTTGCCTCCAGAGCCCAGCACAGCACTCGAAGTATAGGAAATCTTGATATAATTAATGAATAAGTGAAAGTAGAGTAAAAGTCAGGCATGGATTTGGATGAAAATCAAAGGACAGAATGAATATAGAACATTTGTTTTTCCTTCATTACACTCTGTCCTCCTGTTTACTATTTCATTTCCCATCATCACAATCATATCTTATTTATTCTAAAATAATTTTATCATGCTTTCCAGTCAATTCAAAATGTTCCTTACTTTTTTTTTTTATCCATAGTCCATATAGTTAATAACTGCAAGGATAATTTGAAGAGTATTCTTGGGTGAATTTTTATCTAGAGATAAAGAAGATTTTATTTTTAGAATGTTTGCAACCTCAATCCTTTTTTATCTTCTATCCCAACTGTTCTCTTAATAAACTGTATGGTATTTAGTTTGAAATTTGGATGATACAGTCTGTCAACTGATTTTCATTTCATTTTATTTTTTTTAATTTTATTTTTATTTTATTTTACTTTACAATATTGTATTGGTTTTGCCATACATTGACATGAATCTACCACGGGTGCATACGAGCTCCCAATCCTGAATCCCCCTCCCACCTCCCACCCCATATCATCTCTCTGGATCATCCCCGTGCACCTTTGGATGGCCATGCTGTAAATGCATATCCCCTATTGTAAGCAAATTGAAATTAAATATTAAGTAGCTTAGAAGTTTGATTATTTATACATATACTGCATGATTTCAAAAATCTAATCAATAAGAGAGAGAGAGATCTCATTTCTCCTATGAGGACAGATTGTTAGGCTGACTGTTTTAAAATGAAAATCACAGTAGTACAGCCACTAGAGAGATCTCATTTTTCTTATGAGGACACATTGTTAGGCTGACTGTTTTAAAATGAAAATCACAGTAGTACAGCCGCTATGGAAAACAATTTGATTTTCATTTTAAAACAGTCAGCCTAACAATGTGTCCTCATAAGAGAAATGAGATCTCTCTCTCTCTTATTGATTAGATTTTTGAAATCATGCAGTATATGTATAAATAATCAAACTTCTAAGCTAATTAATATTTAATTTCAATTTGCTTACAATAGGGGATATGCATTTACAGCATGGCCATCCAAAGTAGGAAAATCACAAATCATCCTTTAATATCCATCTGCAGTCAAAATTACTTTAAGTGTTACCTTGCTTCAGTGTATTCTGAAATAGTCTAATTTAACTGAGAAACATAATGTACTCTCACTTGTGATCAGTGATCCTCATTACGGTTCCATCTTACACGTGTTTAACACTTTCCAAGAAGAATTCAGAAGTGCTAAACAGGGTCACTATCTCCATGCATAACCTTTTAATAACATTTTTGTAAGCCCAAACTCCTTTAAATTGACAAAGGCAAAATTACAGTCTTTCCTCTCTAGAGCATCATTGAACTAGTGGCTCTATTTTCCATGTTCTCCCTACTTTAAAAAAAAATGGATGTTAGCTCTGTTCAGCAATATTTACCAGGAAAACCCTTGCAAGGTCTCACTTCATGGCAAGTACAAATGTGTTAATATTTTATACATGTTAAATGGAAACCAGGACACAGCCTCCCAGAGTGTCTTAGGCTGTGATTCATCCCCCTCATTCCTCAGAGCATCCAAATTGTCCTCAATGAGACATCATCTGATTGATGGGGTCACCCTCATTTGCTCCTCCCCACCCACTTTCGTTCAGAGAAGCACTGCTTCTTACAGACCCCACAACTCCATCAGTCCTGCTCAGTGTGCCTTCCAGAGGTATGCATCCATTCTCCTGAAAATCTTTCTCTTCCCTCCTCTTTCAACATTTTGCCAGTTCCTTTTTTTATTTCCTTTTGTTTTTTCCTCTTTCATTTGTTCTGTTAGTGAATGAAATCAAAACATCTCTAAGTCTTGCTAATTGATAAAGATTTCTTTAATAAAAAAATCTCATCATGTAAAAAGTGAAGGTAAAATTAATGAAATACAATATTACACACTATAAAACTAACCATATCATCCTCTGACTTTATAAACCAAAATCTTCAAAAATAACTTTTTATTTAATAAGAGGAAGGTTCATAGCAATACAAGCTTACCTCAAGAAACAGAAACATCAAATAAATAACCTACCCTTACACCTAAAGCAACTAGAAAAAGAAGAAATGAAGAAAGTCAGTAGAAGTCAGTAGAAGGAAAGAAATCATAAAAATCAAAGCAGAAATAAATGAAAAAGAAACAAAGAAGACAATAGTGAAAATCAATAAAACTAAAAGCTGGTTCTTTAAGAAGATAAATGAAATAGACAAACCATTAGCCCATCTCACCAAGAAAAAAGGGAGAAGAATCAAATCAATAAAATTAGAAACAAAAATTGAGAAATCTCAACAGACAACACAAAAATACAAAGGATCATAAGAAACTACTATCAGCAACTATATGCCAATAAAATGTACAACTTGGAAGAAATGGACGAATTCTTAGAAAAGTATAAACTTCCAATACTGAACCAGGAAGAAATAGAAACTCTTAACAGACCCATCACAAGCACAGAAATTGAACCTGTAATAAAAAATCTTCCAACAAACAAAATCCCAGGAGAAGATGGATTCATAGGTGAATTCTACCAAAAATTTAGAGAAGAGCTAACAGCTATCCTTCTCAAACTCTTCCAGAAAATTGAAGAGGAAGGTAAATTCTCAAACTCATTCTATGAGGCCACCATCACACTAATACCAAAACCAAAGATGCCACAAAAAAAGAAAACTACAAGCCACTGTCACTGACGAACATAGATGCAAAAATCCTCAGCGATATTCTAACAAACAGAATCCAACAACATTTTATTATGTTACTGAAAGGATGATACATCATGACCAAGTGGGCTTTATCTTAGGGATGCAAAGATTCTTCAATATTAACAAATCAGTCAATGTGATACATGATATTAACAAATTGAAAGATAAAGACTATATGATTATCTCAATAGATGCAGAGAAAACCTTTGACAAAATTCAACATCCACTTATAATAAAAAGTCTCCAGAAAGCAGGCACAGAAGGAACATACCTCAGCATAATAAGTCATCTATGATAAACCCACAACAAACATTATCCTCAATGGTGAAAAATTGAAAACATTTTCTCTAAAGTCAGAAACAAGGGTTCCCACTCTCACCAGTACTATGCAACATAATTTTGGAAGTCTTAGCCACAGCAATCATAGAATAAAAAGAAATAAAAGGAATCCAGATGGGAAAAGAAGTAAAACTCTATTTGCAGACAACATGATCCTCTACATAGAAAACCCTAAAGACACCACCAGAAAATTACTAAAGATCTAATCAATGGATATAGTAAACTTGCAGGATATAAAGTTATTACACAGAAATCCCTTGCATTCTATACATTAACAATGAGAAAACAAGAAGAGAAATTAAGGAAACAATCCCATTGCAACAAAAAGAATAAAATTCTTAGGAACAAATTTACCTAAAGAAACAAAAGACATATATAGAAAACTATAAAACACTGATGAAAGAAACCAGAGATGACACAAATAGATGGAGAAATATACCATGTTCATGGATCAGAAGAATCAATACAGTGGAAATGAGTATACTACCCAAAGCAATCTATAAATTCAATGTAACCCCTATCAAGCTACCAATGGTTAATTTTCACAGAAATAGAACAAATAATTTCACAGTTTGTATAGAAACACACACACAAAAAAAAAACCTCGAGTAGCCAAAGCAATCCTGAGAAAGAAGAATGGAACTGGAGGAATCAACCTGCCTGATTTCAGACTATAGTACAAAGCTACAGTCATCAAGACAGTATGGTACTGGCATGAAAACAGAAATATTGATCAATGGAACAAAATAGAAAGCCCAGAGATGAATCCACACTCCTGTGAATACCTTATCTTTTGACAAAGGGGCAAGAATATACAATGGAGAAAAGAAAACATTTTTTAAATGTGGTGCTGGGAAAACTGGTCAACCTCCTGTAAAAGAATGAAACTGGAACACTTTCTAACACCACACACAAAAATAAACTCAAAATGGATTAAAGATCTAAATGTAAAAACAGAAACTATACAACTCCTAGAGGAAACATAGGCAGAACTTTCTCTGACATAAATTACAGCAAGATCCTCTATGACCCACCTCTCAGAGTAATGGAAATAAAAGCAAAAATAAACAAATTGTACCTAATTAAACTTAAAAGCTTTTGCACAATGAAGGAAACTACAAACAAGGTAAAAAGACAGCCTTCAGGATGGGAGAAAATAAGAGCAAATGGAAAACTGACAAAGAGTTAATCTCCAAAATATACAAGCAGTTCAATACCAGAAAAATAAATGACCCAATCAAAAAATGGGCCAAAGAACTAAACAGACATTTTCCCCAAAGAAGACATACAGATGGCTTACAAACACATGGAAAGATGCTCAACATCATTTATTATCAGATAAATGCAAATCAGAACCACAAGAGGTACCATTTCACGCCAGTCAGAATGGCTGCCATCAAAAAATCTATGAACAATAAATGCTGGAGATGGTGTGGAGAAAAGGGAACCTTCTTACACTGTTGGTGGGAATGCAAACTAGTACAGCCACTATGGAGCACAGTGTGGAGATTCCTTAAAATACCTGAAATAGAACTGCCATATGGCCCAGCAATCCCACTGCTGGGCATAAACACAGTAGAAACCAGAATTGGAAGAGACACATGTACCCCAATGTTCATTGCAGAACTGTTTACAATAGCTAGGACATGGAAGCAACCTAGATGTCTATCAGCAGACAAATGGATAAAAATGCTGTGGTACATATACACAATGGAGTATTACTCAGTTATAAAAAAGAACACATCTGAGTTAGTTCTAATGAGGTGGGTGAAACTGGAGCCTGTTATACACAGTGAAGCAGTCAGAAAGAAAACCACCGATACAGTATACTAATGAATATGTTGGAATTTAGAAAGATGGTAATGACAACCGTATATGCAAGACAGCAAAAAAGACACATGTAAAGAACAGACTTTGGGACTCTGTCAGAGAAGGCGAGGGTGGGATGACGTGGAGAGAATAGCACTGAAACATGTATATTACCACATGTGAAGCAGATGACCAGTCCAAGTTCGATGCATGAAAAAGAGCACTCAAAGCTGATGCACTGGGACAACCCAGAGGGATGGGATGGGGAAGAGGGTAGGAGGGGTTTCAGGACAGGGGAACACACATACACCCGCGGCTGATTCATGTCAATGTATGGCAAAAACCACCACAATATTGCAAATTAGTTAGCTTTCAATTAAAATAAATAAATAAATAAGTAGTTTAGTAAAATTTTAGTTTTAGGACTGTTGTAGCTTTGAAATAAGACCTGGAATATCATTAGATTTTCACCAGGAAATAAAGCATTTGTAGCAACACTGGAATTTAGGCAGTGAAATTAGGCATCTGTTAAAGATGGTAAAACTTGGACAATTCATTTAACCTGAGAATCTTAACCTACAAAAAGATGAGGCTGTAAGATATAATCTCCCTTGTCCTTTTAAATTACCAG
Organism: Oryx dammah; assembly: GCF_014754425.2. Taxonomy (NCBI): domain Eukaryota; kingdom Metazoa; phylum Chordata; class Mammalia; order Artiodactyla; family Bovidae; genus Oryx; species Oryx dammah. The sequence continues at coordinate 4,664,142 of NW_024070191.1, forward strand.
ACATTAAATCTTTTGCAATTTTAAAATGATACTCCTAAACAACAAAACTATTTCATTGCAAAAATATATGTGTTCATGTATGTATATATGTAATAAATAAATATATATAGTTGCTTTTTAATAATTTGAGATCACTATTCTGCCTACATTCAGAAATTATTTAAGCTTGCATCAACACAATTTAAAAGAAGACTGTTAAAATATGCATTCCAATAGAGTCCATTCCATTATATTCTTGGAATATGTAAACATTCACCTTGAGTCTAAAAGGTTGAAATAAATGGCAATGATTTTCCTCTTGGGACAGGAGCTACACTGTTCTGTTTAGTCTAAGTCACTCTGACTGCTCAGTCTAAGTGGCTCTGACTGCTCACCAAAGGCATCTATGAAACTGCAAGTTTGCATCCACTCATTTTGACCACAGCAAATGACAGATTTCAGATTGAAATGAACAATATAATGAGGAAAAATTAAGCAAATGGAAAGAAGAAAAAAATTATAAGCAAGCAGAATGTGGCTGATAGTAGGCTGATAATTTATTCACAAAATCTTGTTCCATATGTTTGCAAATTAAACATGCTAAACACAGCTACTGGGAGACACACCTCCTTATTTCTCTTAGACAACCTGTTTTTAATGAGATACCTAGGAAATGGCTGCTTATTGCTTTGTTTATTCACCACCACTTGCATCTGTACATGACTTTCTCTGCTTTCCAATACCTCCTAGCTTATTGAGAAGATAGTTCATGAGGATAAGGATTTATCCTGATGAGGATATGTAGATGTCAAGCACAGAAAATGTCTGTTTAGCGTAAATTAGAGGGATCATGTCTAATCTATATGCTTCATCTCAAGGAACAAGTAGGATTTATCTTCAAAAATGTTTCTAGTATTATTCCGTCTTAAAATTTTAAAATAGTTCACATCTTATATCTTTTTAATACCCTGATTTTTTAATTGAGAGAAATGGATCTTTCCATTGATAAATACAAATTCATCATAAATTAGATGACAAGTACATCAGAATTCAATTTGGTTCAGAATAGAAAACATTATGAGAAATATTTATTGCCTAAAGTTATGTGTCCATTACTAAAGAATAAATGAATGCTCATTTTTATATCATGGTACAGAAACAATCTATTAACAGTCATCTGCCTCCTTCAAAAACACGTGTGGTTGCACTTAGAAGAGGCTCTGTGGTCGTAATTTGAAAATTGATCCTCAGTCATTATGATTTTGTCACCTACTGTGATTGGTAGGTTAATATGCCTACCAAATTTAGACTTTTTTCAATGCAAATTCTGCTCCTGATAAATTTTCAATGTTAGAGTAAGGCAAAATGACTCAAAGTTCATTTAAAGATGTCAAGGATGTAAAAGTAAGAAGAAAAACACTAACTTAAATGCCAAATTTCAAAAGTTTCAGCCTTTAAAAAATCATTTCTTAGAGTTTTCTGCTATTCAATTAACCTTATAAAATCACAGTTTCTTCATCTTTAAATAAAGGGCTTTTCATTACCTTAAAATTAAATTAGCTGACTTATGTGGAAGAACCAGCCATGAGTAATATTGCAGTAATGTCAGAAAGATCAAAAGCTTCATCCATAAACAATTTACAACAATATCAAGAGGTAATATTTCACCCAAATACAGTCATAATGGAGGCCTCCAGTGTATCACCATTATTAAGCCACCCTGTGTAAGATTTGATACTGTCTAGATTGTGTACATTTAGTCGTGGTTGACTCTTGAGACCCCATGGACTGTATCCCAACAGGCTCCTCTGTCCATGGGATTTCCCGGGCAAGAATACTGGCCTGAGTTGCCATTTCCTCCTCCAGGAGATCTTTCTGACTGAGGAGTTGAACCTGGGAATCCTGCATTGCAGGTAGATTCTTTACTGCCTGTAACCACCCGGGAAGTCCACTGTCTAGGCTGCAACTTGCAAGATCAGAAATTATAGATGGGCCAGAACCATTCAATAAGGATTCTCAGGACCCATTAGTTATATTATTTAATTCATCAGTTCAGTCAGTTCAGTCGCTCAGTCGTGTCCGACTCTTTGCGACCCCACGAACTGCAGCACGCCAGGCCTCCCTGTCCATCACCAACTCCCGGAGTTCACCCAAACTCATGTCCATCGAGTCGGTGATGCCATCCAGCCATCTCATCCTCTGTCGTCCCCTTCTCCTCCTGCCCTCAATCCCTCCCAGCATCAGAGTCTTTTCCAATGAGTCAACTCTTCGCATGAGGTGGCTGAAGTACTGGAGTTTCAGCTTTAGCATCAGTCCTTCCAAAGAACACCCAGGACTGATCTCCTTCAGAATGGACTGGTTCGATCTCCTTGCAGTCCAAGGGACTCTCTGGAGTCTTCTCCAACACCACAGTTCAAAAGCATCAATTCTTCGGCGCTCAGCTTTCTTCACTGTCCAACTTTCCCATCCATACATGACCACTGGAGAAACCTAGCCTCTTATACTCAGGGTCCACTTCAACTATGTATGAAGACGTGGACAAGCAAAATAGCCAGATAAACATTACCGATCACACCACCAACACCTAAGGAATATGTCAGTCTCGTGAAGACCAATATAACACTTTATATATTGATTTTTTCTCTTCTCCTTTTTCCCGTATCCAAATGGCATGTGATTATTTAAATCATTTAAAAATTATGTATAAATACATAAACTTGCTCAGAGAAATAAGAAAAAAATATACAATTAGGAAGTCTGTTTATAATAGTAATTTTAAAATTTTTCAATGTGTTTTCACCAGGCTTTCTCACTATGTTCTCACAAAGCTCTGAGATGGATGGGGTGAGATTTTACTAATTATGCTTTTGCCTGAGCAAAATAAACTCATGATCATGTGGTCAGAACAAAACCAGACTGTAACCCTGCTGACTCCATGAGTGGGCTTCCCTAAACACATGAAGAATGATGGGCTAGTCTACTTTTACTCTATCTTTGCCAATTCTTGCCTTTGCGTTTATAAATTATTTAGTACAAGGTGGTACAGGCCAAGTGGTTTTGTATTGATCTCCTCAGTAATGTTATTTCCTCTTACCAGACTCTATTCCTTTATTTTGATAATTTATCACAAGTTGTAATGCAGTCTTTCAAGGGCCAAATAGCTACTCTTGGAAGGAGCACTTATCAATATTTCAGAATCATAATTACCTTGCAGACAAGAGAGCCCATGGAAGGGTTCTTCCACTAATTCTCCCTTTAAATATCGATAGATTAATATTAAGTGTTGAAGCACCCATTCAGAATTCCCATTTGCAGATAGAGGACCATGTCTTTACTACACAAGGGAAGAGATGGAGTTTTTAGGGGTGTAGATGGGGCTGATATTGCTCTCTATGGTTCTACTGTCATTATCCATTGATGCTTTCATTTGCTCACTCATCAGGCTCTATTTTAAAAGTTTAGAAGCAATTGTTTACTTGGACCTTAAGATGATTTAGGAATCTTTGCCATTTGTGCAAGCTATTCCTCTCTATCTACTACTTATATTATGTTACCTGTTCAGTTCAATTCAGTTTAGTCGCTCAGTCGTGTGCAACTCTTTGCAACCCCATAGACCACAGCACGCCAGTCCTCCCTGTCCATCACCAACTCCCGGAGTTTACACAAACTCATGTCCATTGAATCGGTGATGCCATCCAGCCATCTCATCCTCTGCCTTCTCCTTCTCCTCCTGCCCTCAATCTTTCCCAGCATCAGGGTCTTTTCAAATGAGTCAGTTCTTTGCATCAGGTGGCCAAAGTACTGGAGTTTCAGCTTCAACTTCAGTCCTTCCAATGAATATTCAGGATTGATCTCCTTTAGGATGGACTGGTTGGATCTCCTTGCAGTCCAAGGTACTCTCAAGAGTCTTCTCCAACACCACAGTTCAAAAGCATCAATTCTTTAACACTCAGCTTTCTTTATAGTCCAACTTTCACATCCATACATGACTACTGGAAAAACCATAGCCTTGACTGGATGGAACTTTGTTAACAAACTTGTCTCTGCTTTTCAATATGCTGTCTAGGTTGGTCATAACTTTGCTTCCAAGGAGTAAGCGTCTTTTAATTTCACGGGCGCACTCACCATCTTCAGTGATTTTTGGAGCCGAGAAAAATAAAGTCTGACACTGTTTCCACTGTTTCTCCACCTATTCAACATGAAATGATGGGACTGGATGCCATGATCTTCGTTTTCTGAATGTTGAGTTTTAAGCCAACTTTTTCACTTTCCTCTTTCACTTTCATCAGAGGCCTTTTAGGTCTTCGTTGGTAAACAAGTAAACAATTGCTTCTACCTTAGGGGTGGTGTCATCTGCATATCTGAGGTTATTGATATTTCTCCCAGCCATCTTGATTTCAGGTTGTGCTTCATCCAATCCAGCATTTCTCATGATGTGCTCTGCATAGAAGCTTAAATAAGCAGGGTGACAATATACAGCCTAGACATGCTCCTTTCCCAATTTGGAACGAGTCTGTTGTTCCATGTCCATTCCTAACTGTTGCTTCTTGACCTGCATACAGATTCCTCAAGAGGCAGGTCAGGTACTCTGGTATTCCCATCTCTTTCAAAATTTTCCACAGTTTGTTATGATCCACACAGTCAAAGGCTTTGGCATATTCAATAAAGAAGGAGTGGATGTTTTTCTGGAACTCTCTTGCTTTTTCGATCATCCAATGGTTGTTGGAAAATTGATCTCTGGTTCCTCTGCCTTTTCTAAATCCAGCTTGAACATCTGGAAGTTCAAGGTTCATGTACTGTTGAAGCCTAGCTTGGAGAATTCTGAGCATCACTTTGCTAGCATGTGAGATGACTGCAATTGTGCAGTAGTTTGAGCATTCTTTGGCATTGCCTTTCTTTGGGATTGGAATGAAAACTGAGTTTTCCAAATTTGCTGGCATATTGGGTGCAGCACTTTCACAACATCATCTTTTAGGATTTTAAATAGCTCCACTGGAATTCCATCACCTCCACTAGTTTTGTCCTTAGTGATGCTTCCTAAGGCCCACTTGACTTTGCATTCCAGGATGTCTGGCTCTAGATGAGTGATCACACCATTGTGGTTATCTGGGTCATGAAGATCTTTTTTTCTACAGTTCTTCTGTGTATTCTTGCTGCCTCTTCTTAATATCTTCTGCTTCTGTTAGGTCTGTACCATTTCTGTCCTTTATTGTGCCCATCTTTGCATGAAATGTTCCCTTGGTATAATTTTCTTGAAGAGATCTCTAGTGTTTCTCATTCTGTTGTTTTCATCTGTTTCTTTGCATTGATCACTAAGGAAGGCTTTCTTATCTCTCCTTGCTATTCTTAGAACTCTGCATTCAAATGAGTATATCTTTTCTTTTATCCTTTGCCTTTCACTTCTCTTCTTTTCCAGCTATTTGTAAGGTCTCCTCAGACAACCATTTTGCCTTTTTGCATTTCTTTTTCTCAGGGATATTCTTGATCCTGTACAATGTCATGAACCTCTGTCCATAGCTCTTAAGGCACTCTGTCTACTAGATCTAATCCCTTGAATCTATTTGTCACTTTCACTGTATAATTGTTAGGGATTTGATTTAGGTCATACCTGAATGGTCTAGTGGTTTTCCTGACTTTCTTCAATTTACATCTGAATTTGGCAATAAGGAGTCCATGATGTGAGCCACAGTCATCTTCCAGTCTTGCTTTTGCTGACTGTATAGAGTTTCTCCATCTTTGGCTGCAAAGAATATAATCATTCTGATTTTGGTATTGACCATCTGGTGATGTCCATGTGTAGAGTCTTCATTCAGTATCACAGTAATCCAAGTCTATGACCTAAGCAGTAATGCTGAAGAAGCAGAAGTTGAATGGTTCTAGAACTAACACCCAAAAAAGATGTCCTTTTCATTATAGGGGACTGGAATGTAAAAGTAGGAAGTCAAGAAATAGCTGGAGTAAAAGGCAAATTTGGCCTTGGCGTACAGAATGAATCACAGCAAAAGTTAATCGACTTTTGCCAAGAGAATGCACTGGTCATAGCAAACACCTTCTTCCAACAAATCAAGAGAAGGCTCTACACATAATACATGTCAGCATTAATTATATTCTTCATGTTGTAAATTACATCTCTCAAACTTATTTATTACTGGACATTTGTACCTCTTCCCTGTCCCTGCTGTCTCTTACAAATGGAAAATCTAACTTCTTTTTCTATGAGCTTGTTTTTGTTTTTTAATATAGTTGACCAACAACTCTATGTTTGTTCCTTTTACTTAACTGAATCTACAGTGATTCCATATGCCTACCCATTTCACACTATATTACATACTATACTGGGTTTTTCTATACTAGAACAAAATATCTAGTTTCAGTATTACAGCCTACAAAGATATTGCACGGTCATTGACTGTGTTTCCCACACTGTGTATATCACACTCAAGACTCATTTACTCTGCAGCTGAAAGTTTGTACCTCTTTCTCTCCCTCACCTACTTCTTCCTTCCCCTTGGCCCCCTCCCTTCTGGCACCCTTCTGTCGTTCTCTGAATTTATAACTCTGTTTCTATTTTGTTAAGTTTGTTCATTTATTTTTGATTCCACATATAAATGAAGGCAGACAATATATGGCTGACATTCCACTTGGTGTGGCACCCTCTAGGTCTATGCGTGTTGTCGCCGAAGGTAAGTAGCAGGTTACTGAGGAGGGATGGATTCTAACACCAGAGGTGGAGTCTGGGATTCAACAAACTGATTGAACTAAGATTTTAGAAGAGAAATTTGACTTCTTTGTTTTTTCATACATAAGACAGTAGGAAAAAAATCTCTGCTTTCTATTTTTGTTTGCTATTTTTTATTAATTAAATTAGATAATTATCATCATTAGTTTGAATTTTTAAAATGCTGTTTTTCAGTACTTATACAAATACTAGACATAAAGGTTTTCTTGTTGTTGTTTACAGCTGGCAACAGAAGACAAAGAATGTTCTTTCCCTCCCTTGGAACTAAAATAAAATTGTTATTTTAAAGATATATGATTTTTTCATGTACTTATTATATTCCATACATTATACTGGATTTCTTCAAGTGAATTACATCAGTTTGGAGTTGATTATCCTTTCACCTGGAAATAATTAGCTTTGCAATGTGTTTTCAATGTCTTACACATTCACAATTGTCTAAAATATCACTTGCCTTTATAAAATGAGGTCCCTATTTACAAAATAGATGTCTCTCAGTGTTAGGATATTAATATATTAAGTACAAGAATGTGATTCAGATGGACCGGTTTCTTCAATAGATAGAGATTTCTTTAGAGAGTCATGTTGTTTTAGCTATTCTAAGAACCCAAGAATTTAGGAATGAAGTTTTGTAAAATAATGTACCAAGGATGTTGGATTTCACATAGTTGCTTTTTTTTTTTTCCCACAATAAATGAGCCAAAAAATATATGCTTTCCAGGGATATTTCAGTTCTTCTTGTGTCATTAAAGGGCAATATTATAAAAGAATATCCTGACTGTTAATGAGAGGTCCCTTTAAACTCATTTAAATTAGCATGGGTAGGGATCTTCCCTCCTAGTAGTGGGTCAAGAATCTGCCTGAAAGGCAAGAGACCTGGGTTCCATTCCTGGGTCGGTAAGATCACTTGGAGAAGGAAATGGCAACCCACTCCAGTATACTTGCCTGGAGAATTCCACAGATAGAGGAGCCTGGCAGGCTACGGTCCATGGGGTTGCAAGAGTCAGACACTTAGTCAGACACAAGAACCTATCTATGAAACAGAATTATGAACACAGAGAACAGACTAGAGGTTGCCAATGGAAAGGGGACTGGGCTTTAGATTTAGGGACTACACCACAAATCAACATCTAACTCAATCAATTCTGTTTGCTTTCCTAAATGCTTATATTTTTAGGCAGATAAAATCTGTTGGACTATAATTTCAGATCCTTCCTGTAGGTGAATAAGAGACTATTGATGTATAGAAAAATATTTGCTGATTATTTTTTGAAACAAACAAGCAAAAATTGAATAATCCTTGCTTGAGTTGCATTGCCTTTCAAAAATCAGCATTTCAAAATTTCTTGATTAGAAAATGTGCCTAATCTTCAGAAGATTTTATCATTTTATGTATGAAAATCCTGCATATATTGCATGAAATATATATATGCATGAAATTCTTCTATTTGATTTCACAAAACTCAGATGGAATATTTTAAAATATCAGGTACTTTACAAATTTATACATATAGATGAGATTATTTTATAACATGGAATGAAAGTAAATGAATATTCAATCAAAGCAATAAAGCCTAAACTCTGCATTTTTGAAGTTTACAATCATTAGTGATTTGGGCTCATTTTAGCTAATCAATAAATATAGCTAATTTTAGGAATAGTTGAATGAATTAAAGAAATCTGATGCAATTAGCAATTATCATACTAAGTGAAATAAGTCTAAGAGAGAAAACCAAGTACTACATGATATCACTCATATGTGAAAGCTCAAATATGGTAACATGAACCTATCTATGAGACAGAACCAGACTTATGAACATAGAGAACAGACTGGTGGTTCCCAGTGGGAAGGGGATTAGGGGATGGGCGAAGTGGGAGTTTGGGATTAGCAGATGTAAACTTTAACATATAGAATGCAGAGTGTATATATATATATATATAACTGAATCACTTTGCTGTATAGCAGTAATTAACACAGTATTGTAAATCGCCTATACTTAAAAAAAAATAAAGTTGCAGACCTTTAAATAAAGAAATCTGGAGGTCTTTCCATTGTATGTGTTGGGATATGAGAAAGTCTGAAGCAAAATTTATTTCATCTGCTTGGAGATGACTGAGAGAGAGGATTTATTGAGTATTCCGACTCCAGAAATCATATTTATGGAAGACAAAGTGTCCTGGGGCTAAAGATTTTTATAAACACACAGTGGAAGTGTGCAAATTTGGTCTTGAAAATGTAAGGGTTCAAGCTTTTCCTTATTAAGCACTGGGGCTGAGGATTCCCCACTGTGCTATTTGCAATTCGAGAGGAAGTCCTGCACAGGAGCACAGTGCTGTGTTCATTATTCATTTAACAAAATCACTGTGTGTCTCTTAAATCAGATTTTCCTATTACTCTCTTTCCTTTGGGGAGGTAATTCAGCCTGAATTTGATTAGACAAAAATGTGACCCACAGTAAGCTCTGCTAACCTGTGAGTTAATGGAAACATGTTTAGAGCCAGGTAACACACATCATCTGACGCTCAGTGTATCTATCCATAGTGTAAACACCACGCACTGTTTACCAGATGACAATGCAGCTAATGACGGTGACAGGGAAGAAATATTTTGACTCCTTACTAAATGTACTGCTATTTTTAGAAAAATAAACACATTACAATAGAGGGTTAGGCAGATTGACACACGACATAAACACAGATTACAGGAGAAAATTTGATTTGCAAAACAAATGCTACATGGTTGTATATAGCATGTGGGGCATTTAAGCCCATCATTTATAAAATCCCAAAGAGCAGTGGCTCTTTTTTCACTTGATTCTTGGCATAGAACCTACATTTTTATTCTATTTCTGCCAAAATTATGGCATGGCCTCAGGTTGTGGTCCAAAGGGCATTCTAATGATCTTTAGATGACAAGATGAAAGATGAGAAAAATCAATTTCTATGCCCTGCAGACATAACTACTACCACTGAATTTCACCAGACCTCAGTTGCTTCATAGGAACTTAAATAAGAACCCAAAATTATTGAGAGTGTAGGATTTAGTGTAGAGGTATCCAGTATTCTATTTCTTGAAAATAGCAAAAATAAAACGAATCACGAAAAAGTATATAAAGAAAGAATTAAAAAGAACTCAAAAAAGCACCAATACTTTGCTTATCTTATTGGGGACTATTTTCTAATCTTGTCCGCAACAAGGCATAGAGACCATCTAAACAGATATTGTAAAGCAACATCTTGGATTTTAGACATCTGTAATTACATGCTGTGTATTTTTCTGCATTGTGTCAGATACCTTCAATTTCTTAGGTAGTTGTTGAGAATCTGGGATTACTGCTTACTGTTAAAGGAGGAGGAGGCTAATATTTAATTAAGGATTTATAACATGTCATCAATTTGGAAAACTTTGTTGTGATTAATGTTCCCAATACCCTTATGAGGAAGATATTATCTCCCAAATTTGAGAAGTCTGATCCTCACCCAAGTTCTCAGAGCTGGAAATCGTGGCCCCTGACTTTACCTTACATCCCTGGAACCGATCACGCTGCTCCATTTTTAGTATCTTCTCAGAAACTATATATGACACAACATTTCCTCTTTGTATTCCTTCTCAATCTTTCTTACATATACACATGGATCATATCTGGACGTACAGCAGCACCCAGCTCATGGTACGTGTATACTCAACCCTTACTTTTGGACTAGATTTGCACATATGAGCACAGAGGCACACCATGAATACATATATCCACATAGAAACTGCCAGTATCTAGTCTCACTGCATAGCTTCTCAGAGATGAAGATATTGTTGATTGAGGTGACTACAAAACTATAATTCTAAAGAAAGAAGCGGATAAATTATAGAGCTGCAGCTTTTAACACTGCGAAAGTGCTAATGGGTCATGTAAAATATGCAACATATCACCATCTGTTTAGAACTCAGGATTCACCGTAAGTAGATGTAAGCATATATATACCTACAGTCCTGACGAGCACCAAACACTAATTGTAAAAGCACTTTATCCCTTTCAGCACTTTACACTTTCAAAATCCTTCTTAATCACTTTATTATTTATATCATATTGGGCCAAAGCATATTAAGAAATAGTGGTCTGGAGAATTTGTGTTTTTAATCCATTAATGCTTCTGCCCCATAAAATAGAATGCTGTTAGACAGTGTTTACTGAAATGAAAAATTAACCCTCTCAGCAGCATATAGCTGATCCAAAGGCTCCTTTGACAGTAGACTATCTATCCATCCATCCACCCCTGTGGGACATGTGCCTCTCCGAGGCCCAGATGCCAATCTGTGATTCAGTGGATTCTGTTTTTGGTACACCTAACGAGATCAGAATGAGCACTGGTGCTGAGGGCAGGGACTCTGATGACTTGCGCACTTACATGGATGGAGTGAGCACTTTATTAAACTTTCCCCTTTGAAGTTGAATAGTTTGAACTTAGAAAAACTATCATTGGAAAACTAAAAATCATTCAAAGGAGCACAACTTCATAGGTATGACCAACATTTAGTTCTGAGTGTAACAATTTCAACCTTGTGTAATTTTACAGGAAGTTTTTTAGACTTTTTTCATTCCTGAAGACTAGAGATTCCTAAGAAGATTTTATTCATTTTCAATTTTATTCAGAGCCATCTGAGTTTTTTTTTTTTTAATGTCTCATTGTTTCATCAGTTTTCTCTGGGCAACACTTAGGGCAAACAGTTTGAAACAAAAACTATTTCTACTCTACCTATAAACACAGTTGTGTTTCCCACTATTCTTATTTCAACTAGCAGTTGAACAAGTAAAATACCTTTTAAAATTATCAGTTCAGTTCAGTTGCTCAGTTGTGTCCAACTCTTTGCGACCCCATGAACTGCAGCACGCCAGGCCTCCCTGTCCATCACCAACTCCCGGAGTTCACTCAGACTCAAGTCCATCAAGTCGGTGATGCCATCCAGCCATCTCATCCTCTGTCGTCCCCTTCTCCTCCTGCCCCCAATCCCTCCCAGCATCAGAGTCTTTTCCAATGAGTCAACTCTACTCATGAGGTGACCAAAGTACTGGAGTTTCAGCTTTAGCATCATTCCTTCCAAAGAACACCCAGGACTGATCTCCTTCAGAATGGACTGGTTGGATCTCCTTGCAGTCCAAGGGACTCTCAAGAGTCTTCTCCAACACCACAGTTCAAAAGCATAAATTCTTCGGCGCTCAGCTTTCTTCACAGTCCAACTCTCACATCCATACATGACTACTAGAAAAACCATAGCCTTGACTAGACGGACCTTTGTTGGCAAAGTAATGTCTCTGCTTTTGAATATGCTATCTATGGTAAGTATCAGAGAATATCTAAATCTCGAAAAGTACAGAACACCTCTGCTGCTGCTGCTGTTAAGTCGCTTCAGTCATGTCCGACTCTGTGTGACCCCATAGACGGCAGCCCACCAGGCTCCCCCGTCCCTGGGATTCTCCAGGCAAGAACACTGGAGTGGGTTGCCATTTTCTTCTCCAATGCATGAAAGTGAAAAGTGAAAGTGAAGTCGCTCAGTCGTGCCTGACTCTTAGCGACCCCATGGACTGCAGCCTACCAGGCTCCTCCATCCATGGGATTTTCCAGGCAAGAGTACTGGAGTGGGTTGCCATTGCCTTCTCTACAGAACACCTCAGGAAGATCAAATTTTTTTTTTTAATTTACAGACAAAAATGTAAATATGAGATTGCTTCTATAATTTGGTGTTGATAGTTAATTTTATGTCAACTTAGCTATTGGCTGTTTTGGGCTCAAACATGACGTGAGATGTTGCTCTAGATGTTTTTAAGATATGATTAACATTTAAATCAGTAGACTTTGAGTAAGGCAGATAACCCTTCATAGTGTGGATGGGTCTTGTCCAATCAGTTGACGGCCTTAAGAGAAAAGACTAAACTCCTCCAAAGGAAGAAGGGATTCTGTCTTCAGTCTGCCTTTGGTCTCAAGACTAAAACATCAACTCTTGCTGGAATTCCCAGCTTGCCAGCCCACCACACAGATTTCAGACTTGCCAGCCCCCACAACAGCAAGAGCCACTTTCTTGAAATCAGTATCTCTCTCTTGCTCACTGGTACTGTTTGTCTACAGATCCATAAGACAATTGAGATATAAACTGTGATGTAAAAATCACATTCTTAGATTAATGGACATGTCTTCACCTCTTAATAGTCAAGCTACTTAAATTCATACAAACCTCTTGAGTCTTTCAGTGAGTAAACAATTTATCATTTGACTGCAAAATAATGACTTGATATGATAACTTCTCAACTTTAAAGTGAAAGTGTTAGTTGCTCAGTCACGTCTGACTCTGCCAACTCATGGACTGTAGCCTGCTAGGCTCCCCTGTCTATGGGATTCTTCAGGAAAGAATACTGGAGTTGGTTGCCATTCTCTTCTCCAGGAGATCTTCCCAACTCAGGGATCAAATCTGCAAGCAGATTCTTTACCATCTGAGCCACTAGGGAACTTTAATTCCAAAGCGAAACAAAAGATGCAACAAGAAAATAGAGAATAAAGTGCACCCACGTCCAAACTTCAAAATGTTCAATATATGTCTCAAATTGGGGAAAAAATCTTTTAAATATAATGCAAATTGATCACTTTGAATAAATACATATACCTAACCTATATCATACTAAATGTTTTCTTTCTTTCTAAGAACTCATCCCAGGCAATGGCAAACCAATAGTGTGTTTACTGCCAGATTCTTACTAGCATTCCCTACTTTGTAGGAAGACTAATCAACTACAGTAGAAGGAAATCATTTATCCTTGAAATACATTTGCCACTAAAGACCCAAAATCTTCTTAAGTGAGTCTCTCTCAGGCTATGTGTACATCCAATTGGAAAAGAACCAAAGTTCCAAAGTCATCTGAATTCTACCAGATTCAGTAGGCATCAACTTTGGGATAAAGACCAAAGATTGAGGACATACCCCCCTGCAGTTAGACTAGACTGAAAAACAGGAAATAAGAGTGCAGGGAACAAAAATAAAGATAAATTAAAAAAGCAGAGAAAGACAAAAGCTCACCCAGGGATTTACCATACTCAGACTCCCCGAGTGTTTTCTTTACACTGCTGTCTGGTGGCACGTCCAGTAAAGAGACACTCACTGAGCGCTCACTATATGCTCACTCTGGAGCTGCTGGCAGGGATGGAAACCATGGGCAGAAGCAGCGCTCGGCACGTTTGCTTTTCCCACGTAAACTAGGTGTGTTTGTTTGCAACTATGCCGAGTGCTGGAGGGAGGAAGTTCAGTGCTGTGCAGTGTGTGAGGAAGGGGCCTGACCCAAACAGGCAGGTTATTAACGTTCCTTTAAGTTCTCTGTGTGTGTGTTCAGTCATGTCCAACTCTTTGTGACCTCATGGACTATAGCCCCAAAGGCTCCTCTGTCCATGGGAATTCCCAGGCAAGAATATTAGAGTGGGTTGCTATTTCCTTCTCCAGGGGATCTTTCTGTCCCAGGGGTCGAACCTGCATCTCTTCCATCTCCTGCATTGGCAGGCAGATTCTTTACCCCTGTGCCACCTGGGAAGACTCCATAAAAGTTATGATGAAAAATCAATTGAGAACTGCAGATGGCTAAACTTAGACTTGTTGGTGACTGAACGTAGACTAACTAACTGCACTTAGACTTGTATCTGGGTGCACAGAAGGAAATGTTGCTCCAGAAGAGGATTGCAGTGCACACATGCCTGTAGCAGAACAAGGCGCCGATCAGAGACTTTCCAAAGTAAAGAAGCTAATGTGTTGGGGAGCAGGGCTGTGAGGTAGATGAGAAGGCCTGAGTGATGGATGGGTCCATGATGCGTAGGACATTATGGGTTGTGTTATAGAGTCTGATTCATTGCAGGAGTGCTCTGAAGATGCCCACACATTTTAAATAGGAGTTAAAATACTCAGCTTGTGTTTTAAGAAGATAATCTGAGCCACATTGTGGGGATGAGTTGGCGGAAAGGATGGTAGAGGCTGGAAGCCTGCTTGGAGAGTATTTCTGGGGATCACCCCGGAGATGCTACTGTCTCAGAGCTTAGGGGCAGAAGGGACGCAAGGCAATGTAGCTTGGGGGCGGTGCTGGGGGGGCCAGGTCACTGGACTTCACAGTGAGTGAGGCGCAGGGCAAGGGGCTGTTCTAGGTGATGGGAAAGACGATGACAAGGATGACATTCTAGATTCCAGTTCAAACAACTGGATAGATCATGCTGTCTCTCAGTGACATCCACAAAAGGTGAAGAGGCCAAGGGGGAAGGTGAGTTCATTTGTGTTTTGCTGAACCCTAAACGTACCAAAGAGAAGACATCAATTAAGCAGTTGGATATAATACTGTAGAGCACTGAGAAAAATTGAGGGCTTGAATATATATTCTGGAGTCATTTATACCATGAAGCAAAGGATCTGGCTGGTATTTCCTAGCATGAGTGTACAGTAAGAGAACAAAAATGACCTTGGGTCAACCTCTGATAAAATACAGTGTTCAAAAACTCACACTGTAATGAAGGAATAATCCCAAAATGGAAAGAAGACAAGGCCCATGTTATAGGATAGAAACCAAGAAAAAAAAAAATAATAGCAATGTTGAAAAATGTGGGAAGAGTTCAAGTAGAGCAGTAATGTTCACACATCCATTATATTTTGCAGAATGACAGTTGCAAATGACCTTAACCAAGGGTGTTTGGTTGAAATAGCACAGACAGGATCCACAATTGGAATGGGCAAAAGAAGCAGATGGGAAGTGTTGTTGTTACTTGTTAGTCACTAAGTTGTGACTTGCAGTCCCATGGACTGTAGCCCGCCAGGCTCCTCTGTCCGTGGGATTTTCCAGGCAAGAATACTGGGGTGGGTTGCCATTTCCTTCACCAGGGTATCTTCCTGACCTAGGGAGTGAACCTGCATCTCCTGCTTTGGGAGTCATATTCTTTACCACTCAGCCACCAGGGGAGCCCTGGGAAGTGTGCAGACAACCTTATCACGAGGTTTGTGAAGCTGAAGTAATAAGGAGTGTGTGTGTGTTTGTAGACATAAGCTAGATACACATTGTGGCAGAATTTTGGATGGTCAAATACTAAAATCAAAATTCAAGGACTTCCCCAATGGTCCAGCAGTTAAGACTAGATGCTCCCAATGCAGAGGTAGCAATCCCTGGGAACTAAGATTATACATGCTTCATGGCCAAAAATATTAAATTAAGTTAAAAGTAAAAAGAATAAAATCCATATTCAATTAGAGCCAACAATTACTATCACTAGAGGAACTCCTGAAATACACAAGCTAATATAAGTAATATAAATACATTAATTCATTTTATTATTTAAATTATTCATTCAAATGAAAATTATTTTACAACAAAGAGGTAAGGTATGTCTGCACTATAAACTAGAAGGCTGTACTTGTAAGTAATCAGATTGTACACTTTTGTTTTTAAATGCACATTATATTAACATAATTTTAATCAAAATAGTACACATGCTTGTATACATACATCTAGAGAAAGTGATAGAGAAAAGGAAAATGTAACTATCATAAATGAAAAACTTGATATATTTTACAATCTGAACATGGCTGTGAAACGAGCACACAACCTGACTCTAGAACACTAGAAGCCCCTGAACAGCCTTCTGTCAATATGTGTAAGGAGCATGCTAATACTGGGGGAATCTGGTGTTTAAGGTCATACAAAAATGTTTGTACTATTTTTACAATGTTTTCGGTAACTGAATCTATTTCAAAATTTAAAAAAAAATAAGCAAATGAAAAAGCAGTCAAAGCATCTGACAACTGGTTGATTTCATGACATTTTTGGACTTACCTGTTGTTGTTCAGTCACTCAGTCGTGCCTGACTCTTTGCGACCCCAAGGACTGCAGCTCGCCAGGCTTCCCTGTCCTTCTCCTGGAGTTTGTGCAAACTCAGTCCATTGAATCAATGATGCCATCCAACCATCTCGTCCTCTGTCATCCCCTTCTCCTCCCTCCTTCAATCTTTCCCAGCATCAGAGTATTTTCAAATGAGTCAATTCTTCCCATCAGGTGGCCAAAATATTGGAATTTTAGCATCAGTCCTTCCAATGAATATTCAGAACTGACTTCCTTTAGGATTAACTGGTTTGATCTGCTTGCAGTCCAAGGGACTCTCAAGAGTCCAACACCACAGTTCAAAAGCATCAAGTCTTGGCACTCAGACTTCTTTATGGTCCAACTCTCACATCCATACATGACTAACGGAAAACCATAGCTTTGATTATATGGACCTTTGTTGGCAAAACAATGTCTCTACTTTTTAATACAGCTGTCTAGGTCTGTCCTAGTTTTTCTCCCAAGGAGCAAGCATCATAATTTCATGGCTGCAGTCACCATCTGCAGTGATTTTGGAGCCTATGAAAATAAAGTCCGTCACTGTTTCCACTTTTTCCCCATCTATTCACCATGAAGTGGTGAGGCCAGATGCCGTGATCTTAGTTTTTCTAATGTTGAGTTTTAAGCCAGGTTTTTCACTCTCCTTTCACCTTCATCAAGAGACTATTTAGTTCTTGTTCACTTTCTGCCATTAGGGTGGTGTTATCTGTATATCTGAGGTTATTGATATTTCTCCCAGCAATCTTGATTCCAGCTTATGTTTCATCCAACTTGGCATTTCACATGATGTACTCTGCATATAAGTTAAGTAAGCAGGGTGACAATATACAGCCTTGATGGACTCCTTTCCCAATTTGGAACCAGTCCCTTCCATGGTCAGTTCTAACTGTTGCTTCTTGACCTGCATACTGGTTTCTCAGAGGCAGGCAAGGTACTCTGATATTCCCATCTCTTTAAGAATTTAAAGAGATTTATCTGGTTGTCTGCTAAGTCGCTTCAGTCGTGTCTGACTCTGTGCGACCCCATAGACGGCAGCCCACCAGGCTCTGCCGTCCCTGGGATTCTCCAGGCAAGAACACTGGAGTGGGTTGCCATTTCCTTCTCCATGCATGAAAGTGAAAAGTGAAAGTGAAGTCACTGAGTCGTGTCCGACTCTCAGCGACCCCATGGACTGCAGCCCACCAGGCTCTCCATCCATGGGATTTTCCAGGCCAGAGGACTGGAGTGGGTGCCATTGCCTTCTCCTATCTGGTTGTCATGAACCCTTTAACACGCTGTCTAGGTGGGAAAGATGGAAGGCAGGAGGATAAAGGGATGACAGAGAATAAGATGGTTGGATGGCATCACCGACTCAATGCATATGAGTTTGAACAAACTCCAGGATATGGTGGAGGACAGGGAAGTCCTAATGTGCTGCAGTCCATGGGCTCACAGAGGGTTGGATATGACTTAGTGACTGAACAACATAAACCCTTGCATCTGAAAGTATTTAACAAAAAACACTATCACCACATATAATACAGAAGAAATTTGCTTATAGGTATAAAAAGGTATTTCCAGATCTAAAGATTATGCTGTGTAACTCTCTACATTTTAATGAAAATATACCAGAAGTTACCATTTTAAGAATGAAAGGTTCCTGCTCTGCACAGTTCACAAGTATGATCAGAAAACGCAATTTAAAAAACAAAGAAAAGAAAAGGCAATTTAATTAGGATTATATATGGAACAGAGCAAAATATTATGAGTTGTATCTTTCAAGATTTTATATGCATATTTTTGACACTTTTATAAAATATCCTTTATTGCATGTATTTAAAATCCTCTTTAAAATTTAAATCACTCTAAATGGTAGTGAGAGGGAACTGCAGCCTCCACAATAATTTGGGTATGATTGAGTGAAATATGATGTACTGAGGATGAAAATTAGGGCCAATGGCATGTGTAGGGGAATTTTTAATAAAATCATAGGTCTTTATCTGATATTAACATGTGAATTGTGTACAGTATGATGATTCTCTAGTTAATTCATGAAGAAAAGATGATTAAAGGATGAAAATATGTGTGTCTACCACTTGACAGTGCATTAACCTAATGTCCTCAAACATACATGTAATTTAGACTTCATCAAATAATAATTGTCAATTCTTAGTTTCAAACTCTTGCTCCTTGGCAAATGCATATCCATTACAGAAAGTTAAAAATGACTGAAGCAAAATAGCTCATGGATTAAAAAGCAACATTAGAGGTTATAAGTAATTCATTTATTTTTTTCTAAATCAATTCTAATACTACATTTGCATATCAGACTTTTAAAGCTCATTCAAATACGTTATCTCATCTGAAACATCCATGAAAGTGCTTTGAAAGTTCAATAAAGTCCTGTGATTTGGGCACAGAGATTGTTATCCCAGTATTATTGTTGAGACAACAGATGAAGACTGAGAGAAAAGAAAAGGCTTTCTCAATTTAACACAATTGATTGAATGGCAAAGACAAATCTCAGAAGATGAGAAGCATCAGTGTTGTTTATGGTATTCTTGTAATCTCAAGGTCTTTAAAATATCTAATATAAACTAATGGTCAGGTAGACAAAATAGATAAAGACAGGAGCATAGTTACTGATGTAGATATAGATATGGATTTGGGCACAGACATAAATTAATGGCAACCTGTTTATCTAGAGAATCAGTCTCTTTGTGGTCTTAGCAACCCTGTCAAAAATCATTTGACCATATGTATATATGGGCTTATTTCTGGGCTGTCTATTCTGTTCCACTGGTCTATGAATCTGTCATTATGCTACTCACATCGCAGTGTTTTAATTACTGCAGCTGTGCAGTATGTCTTGAAATAAGAACTGTGAGACCTTCAATTTTGTTCTTTTTTCCAGATTGTGTTGACAATATGAAGCCCCTAGGGGCGTATGAATTTTAAAACCTTTTTCAATTTCTCAAAAAATACCATTGGGATTTTGATAGGGATTAACTTGAATTTGTAAATGGCTTTAAGTAGTATATACATTTTAAATATATGAAGTATTCTTATCTATAAAAGTGAGATAAATTTCAATTTTCTCAGGCTTAACTAGTAAAGATATTGAATCAATAATCAAAATCCTCCCATCAAACAAAGGCATCAAGTGATGACTTCACTAGAGAAATCTATGAAATATTCAAATAATTATTAACACTAATTCTTTTGCAATTCTGCCCCCCAAAATAAAGTGGAATAACACTTTCAAATTTGTTTTATGATGCTAGCATTATCCTGATACTAAAGCCAGACAAAGATACTAATACAAAACAAAATTAAACAAAATAGCAAAAGCATTACAGAGCACTATTGGTGATGAATTCTGATACAAAACTCCTCAACAAAATACTAGAGATCTGAATTCTACAGCATAATACAGGACTTTTCACCACGGCCAAGTGAGATTTATGCATAACATTATGCTCAGTCGCTCAGAAGTGTCCAATTCTTTGAGACCCAGGGATTGTAGCCTGCCAGGCTCTTCTGTCCATGGGACTGTCCAACAAGAATACTGGGGTGGGTTGTGATTTTCTCCTCCAGGGGATCTTCCTGACCCTGAGATCGAAACTGTGTCTCCGGCATCTCTTGTATTGCAGGCAGATTCTTTACCCCTGAGCAACTGGGGAAGCTCCTGAAGGCAAGGCTGGTTAAATATATGCAAATAAGTCCGTGTAAATACCACAGTAACAGAGTGAAGGACAAAACTCACATGATCATATCAATTGATACAGAAGAGCCATCAGACAAAATCCAACATCTTTTTATAGTAAAACCACTCCACAAACTAGGAAAAGATAGAAATTATCTCAACATACTAAAGGTCACATATGAAAAGCCCACAGGTACCAGAATACTCAATAGTGAAAAGTGGAAATTTTTCATATAGGATCAGGAATAAGGTAAGAATGTGTCACTCTTTCCACTTCTATTCAACATGATACTTGAAGTGCTAACCCAAGCAATGAGGCAAGAAAAATAAAAGAAATCCAAACTGGAAAGGAAGAAGTAACATTATCTCTTTTTGTATACAACATGATCCTACATGTATATGTAGAAAAAACCTAAAGATTCAAATTAAAACAAAAGCAAAACTGATGAGTCTAGTGGGCATTATGAAATAATACTTCTGATTGAACATTAGGAATCCTTGCCTCATATATGATTACGAGGGATAAATTTACACTAATTCCCCACTAATATAATATTTTTCTTTATATTTTTATTTTTCTTGTTAATTTTTTATATTTTATGTGGTCCTTTGACAAATAAGCATATTCTTTTCTCTCCCTAGTATTTTGTTAATGAATTTGCATCACAAGTGGAAGTTATTATTGTCTTGTATTATTATATTCAATTTGCCAATTTTTTTTTAGTTTTCTACAGATGGGTTCATGACAGACATTGATCTGTTATTTTCTTATCCTATACTATCCTGGTGTTTTGGTTTCCAGCTACTGTAACTAGTATGGCAAACTTAGAAGCTTAAAATAACACACATTTTATATCAGTATTGACAGGTCAGGAGTCCAGGCACAGGTCTGCAAGGTACTCTGCTCAGGTCTCACAGGCTGAAAGCATCCTCTCAAAGCATCATCTAGGGTTACAATGTTCATTTAAGGCTCAGGGTCTTTCAAAAACACATTGATTGTTGGTCAAGTTTGCTTCCTTGTGATTGGAGCCCTGATGTCTGTGTTTGTTTGTTTGTTTGTTTGTTTTCTGGTTGTTACACATGATGTACTTTCCTCTTTCTCCATCAGCAGTTCAGAACATAGCTGTTTACTTCCTTCCCCAAGGCCATCGAGAGCCCATCTCTCTGAGTTCTTCTGACACCAGCTGGAGAAAATTATCTCTTTAGAGGATTGGGTAGCTACTAAATCTAGACATGCCAATAATTTCCATATCTTACTGTCAACAGACTTCAGACTATAATTACTTCTGAAAAATTTCCTTTACAGCTGTACCTATATTAAAATTTTATTGGATAGCTTAAAGACAAGAATATTGGAGGGGGCATATTTTAGAAACCTGCCTGCCCCAATATATTCTATACCCCCAAAGAATCATTTCAATCTTAAGTGAAAAGTACATCTGGCTCCTTTCAATGTTCTAAAAATTTCAGCTCATCATAGCATCAGTTCTATGTCTAAAATCCCACCACTAATATCAAGCATAAATGAAACTTTTGGGTATTAAATTTCCTGAGATCTAATCCTCTTCCATCTGTGAACCTTTAGTACTAAGAAATAAGGTATTTACCTCTAATACTCCTAACATACAATGATGAGACAGGCATGGGGTTATAATTATAGAAAATGTGGCTCCAGAGGCATGGGAATTGAAAGTACAAAATAGTTTCTGGTACAAAATAGTTTCTGGTCCAAAGCAGTTTTGAAATCCAGTTGAGTGAACTCCATTAGACTTTTCAAGACCTGGAAATACTCCTCCTTGGCTCTGATCTCTTGATCTCTGGGGTTTCAGCTTTGCTTTTTGAGTCATTCTGCCTTTTCATAACTTATTGTAAATAACCAGATATATGTCTAACGATCATGAGTACAGATGTGTACCAAAGACATGTACCAGCACGTTTTTGGCAACACTATTTGAATAGATCCAAATTAACAACCAATGTCCATTACCAGAGGTCTGGATAAATTTTGGTATATTTTCATAGTGATCTATACATTAGTGGTAAGAATTAATGAGCTGCAACAATATATATGAATATCACAAATATTGAGTACAAATGACAAAAGAGACAAAACATAAGTAGAAGTCTATTTACATAACCTAGAAAACTGAGCAAAGTTACCTGATGCAGACAGAATTCAGAAAGCAAAAATCTTTGAAGGCCTACTCTCTGGAATGAGGAAGAAGAAAGGGTTTTTGTGGATTCTGGTAAATCTATGCTTTAGATCTAATTCTTAATAACAAGGATAAGCTTGCAATTAATGAAAATCCATTATGGGCATTGATTTGTACTATGCATACCTTCTAATGCATATTATATTTTAATAACAATATTTTAAATACTGAAATATAGTTAAAACACAAGATTCACATTGCATCTATGTCAAGAAAATGATGGTGTATGTTAAAGCATCCTAAGTTTTTGCACTATGTGAGAGGTATCTAAAGACAAGAATTAAATTTAAATTTTAAATCTAGATTTCAGAATTTTAAGGATAATTGGGAAAATAATGACTATCTTTCATGCACCTGAATTCACGAAAATTCTTTGCTTCTGTTAGGTAAAGCATCTCTACATAGGTATTTCACAGATTCATTTTCACTTCAACAAAGTGATCATTTTTTATGTGTGCAGATCTCATTATGTCATACTGCAACCAACACCAACTGTCATACCATTATGTCATACTACTACAAACATCAACATAGCTTACAAATACCTGTATTCCACACCCCCTAGTTACTTCTCCAGCCTCTTTTCTGGCCGCTTGTGAACTTACTCTCTTTGTTCATGGATATAAACAGTCTTTTTTCAACTCTGAGAGGTCCCATCATCTCTGGAGCTGAAAACTTGATGTTCCCTTTCTGTAGACTATTCTTTACCCAAACCCCTGGATAGATAGAAAGCCTAACTTGTTCTTCAAATTTGAAGTGTAATACCTTGTCCTTTTGGATGGCTTTGCTGACACTTTAGACTTTATGAATCCCTTTCATTCATACTTTGATGATACTCTGTATTTTTCCCTGTTATAGCACACGTCACACTTATTTACCATATTTTGTCCCTGTTAGACCAAAGCTCTCTGAGAAAAACAAAATAAAACCTCATATTCATTATTGGATTTCAATCACATGAATAAAATAATAACTTTTGCAAGTGAGTCTAAAAGTTATAAAATTATGAAAATACTTCTCCTTTTGTAAAGTAAAACAAGTGTTTGAATTCAAATATGAAATTCTGAAGTTTTCAGGTATTAAAACTTGTGTGTATTAATAAAGAGAAAAAGTGTATTAACACATGGTAAGATGTGAAGAAGACTGAGCGCCGAAGAATTGATGGTTTTGAACTGTGGTGTTGGAGAAGACTCTTGAGAGTCCCTTGGACTGCAAGGAGATCCAACCAGTCCATTCTAAAGGAGATCAGCCCTGGGATTTCTTTGGAAGGAATGATGCTGAAGCTGAAACTCCAGTACTTTGGCCACCTCATGCAAAGAGTTGACTCATTGGAAAAGACTCTGATGCTGGGAGGGATTGGAGGCAGGAGGAGAAGGGGACGACCGAGGATGAGACGGCTGGATGGCATCACTGACTCGATGGACGTGAGTCTGAGTGAACTCTGGGAGTTGGTGATGGACAAGAAGGCCTGGTGTGCTGCGATTCATGGGGTCGCAAAGAGTCAGATATGACTGAGCAACTGAACTGAACTGAACTGAAGATGGGATAATATTAATATCAAATTGAAACATTGGAATATTATTGCATAAAAAATACAAGTAATCAGAAAGGATGTGACTATATAGATATTTCCTACTTAGTCTATTTAAAATATTTTAGCTGCTGAGAGGTCTATTTTGAATCAATAACTTCTGAAGAATTTAACACTTGAACAAAAATACTTTCTTAATATCTTTTGCACAATTTAATTGGAAAGCATTTTCTTTTTCTTGCATACTTTAATTGAGTACTTGATTGCTGCAAAATGCATGTTCATTGATCTATTCGCTCAAAAATTTCATCTTAAATACAAATTGCATCCGAAACTATTCTTAAAATAACATTTATCTAATTATCTCCATTAGTCTTGCTTTGGTTGTTTTGCAACTGTGTCCCTTAGAAAAGTGAAAGTGAAAGAGTCATGTCTGACTCTCTGCAACCCCATAGACTGTATAGTCCATGGAATTCTCCAGGCCAGAATACTGGAGTGGGTAATCATTCCCTTCTCCAGGGGATCTTCCTTACCCAGGAATTGAACTGGAGTCTGCTGCATTGCAGGTGGATTCTCTACCAGCTGAACTACAAAGTGTATATTAAAACTGGGTTTTTTTTTTTTTTTTGGTTCAATTGCTTGCTTCCTTTTAATTGCTCAATGTCTAAGTTAACTTGAACACATTCCACAGTATTTGTCTTTAAATACTTCTTGTTACTTTATACTTAAGAGCAAGCATTATATAAAATTTTAGCTAAGAATTTCCCTCCCTGAAACTAAAGAAGAAAATCATGATTTTATTTTGAGATATAAGAAGATGTGTTTTATATTAATAAAATATTTATTTCTATTGTAACACATATATACTACATGTAGAATATAGAGTATTTAAATATTATTCTAGTGGCATCAGTGTATTTGAAGTAGGAAAAAAAAATCTCACTATGTTTGTGAATTTAAACAAGTAAGTAATGTTTGGTTTGATGACATCAGAAGTGTGAATTAAGAAATATTTAAAGGCAAATATAAGCACATCATAATTTTAAAATATCTCATCTAAATAAGCAACAGATATCATTTAAATATAATTTGACTGCTATTAAGATCTAACTTTTATGAAAAATGCTTCTGAAATATAAGGTTTAAGCTGAAATTAAAAACATAAATTCATTGGTAACTAACGCATGTTTTAAAATTTTTTATGAAGATACAGACTTGTCATTAAATACCTATATATAGATTTTTAATATTGGTGAACTGGAATGTTATATTTTCAAATTCAGTATGTCATTTGCTATTATTTTTATAACTTTTTACATTTAAAAATTCTGCACAATTCTGAAAGTAATAATTAGGGAAAATAGGACCTTTCTTAAAGGTGCTATATATCATTTCTAACACAATGAATTGTTATGTGTGCATTAAGTTTCAAAAGATATTACACAGTCTATAGTATATTTGGACTTGAACATAGATCATATATTCTGGAAGAGACTTTCCTGAACTACTTCAGTAAGTTCCAATTAAGCTAAACAAGACAAAGCAAGAGTAAAATGATCACTGAGAACTATGTGAAGGAGGAGAAACAAAGTTTTTAAAAGTATCTATATTTCTGAATGGGAAGTGATGCTTCAAAGAATTCTATTATGTACCTAATTTATATGTTGGATCATGGAAAAAGCAAGAGAATTCCAGAAAAACATATAATTCTGCTTTATTGATTATGCCAAAGCCTTTGACTATGTAGATAACAACAAATTTTGGAAAATTCTTCAAGAGATGAGAATTCCAGACCACCTGACCTGCCTCCTGAGAAACTCATATGCAGGTCAAGAAGCAACAGTTAGAACCAGACATGGACCGATAGACCAGTTCCAAATTGGGAAAGGCTGTATATTGTCACCCAGCTTATTTAAATTCTATGCAGAGTACATCAAGCAAAATGCTGGGCTGGATGAAGCACAAGCTGGAATTAAGATTGCCAGAAGAAATATCAATATCAATAACCTCAGATATGCAGATGACACCACAATTATGACAAAAAGTGAAGAGAAGCTAAAGAGCCTCTTGGTGCAAGTGAAAGAGGAGAAGGGGAAAAAGCTGACTTAAAAGGGAGAGGGTGGGATGATATGGGAGAATGGCATTGAAACATGTATACTATCATGTAAGAAACGAAGTGCCAGTCTATGTTCGATACAGGATACAGGATGCTTGGGGCTGGTGCTTGAGGATGATCCAGAGAGATGATATGGGGTGGGAGGTGGGAGAGGGATTCAGGATTGGGAGCTTGTATACACCCGTGGTCGAATCATGTCAATGTGTGGCAAAACCAACACAGTATTGTAAAGTAAAATAAAGTAAAAATAAAATTAAAAAAAAAACCAAAACTCAACATTCAAAACACTAAGATCATAGCATGAGGTCCCATCACTTCATGGCAAATAGATGAGAAAACAATGGAAACAGTGACAGATTTTATTTTCTTGGGCTCCAAAATCACTGCAGATGGTGACTGCAGCCATGAAATTAAAAGACACTTGCTCCTTGGAAAAAAGCTATAACCAACCTAGACAGTATATTAAAAGCAGAGACATTACTTTGTTGACAAAAGTCCATGCGGTCAAAGCTATAGTTTTTTCCAGTAGTCATATATGGATGTGAGAGTTGGACTATAAAGAAAGCTGAGTGCCAAAGAATTGATGCTTTTGAACTGTGCTGTTGCAGAATACTCTTGAAAGTCCCTTGGACTGCAAGGAGATCAAATCAGTCCATCCTAAAGGAAATTAATCCTGAATATTCATTGGAAGGACTGATGTTGAAGCTGAAACTCCAGCACTTTAACCACCTGATGAGAAGAAGTGACTCATTGCAAAAGACCCTGATTCTGGGAAAGACTGAAGGCAATAGGAGAAGAGGACAAGAGAGTTTGAGATGGTTGGATGGCATCAGCGACTTGATAGATATGAGTTTGAGCAAGCTACAGGTGTTGGTGATGGAGAGGGAAGCCTGCTGTGCTGCAGTCCATGGGGTTGCAAAGAGTTGGACATGACTGAACAACTGAACTGAACTGAATTTATGCTCATGAGAGGGAAGACATAAGTGATGAAACCCATAAGGAGACCCAGGGATTCACTCTTACACATAAAGGGTAAGATGGGGCTCCTGAAGCACACAGAATGGGGAAACATGAGGGAAACATGTGCAAGACTCCAGAGCAGGAGCAATACTCATCAGGCAGGACCTGCCATCATGTCCAGATGGACGGAGGACTGCGTCTCCTGCCCACACCTCTGCTATCAGCTCCAACACATAACAAGATTGGACGACATCCTCCTATCTCTGTTCCTCAAAAAAAGGAAAAAAAAGGAGGGGGACTAAAAAAAAACCAATACCATTCCTTGGATCCATCAGTGAAGTGAGGTCACAGCGAAAACAGCCACCAAAATCTACATGTGTGTATGCTAAGTCGCTTCAGTTGCGTCCGACTCTGTGTGACCCTATGGACTGTAGCCCTCCAGGCTCCTCTGTCCATTGGATTGGAGAATGGACAAGAATACTGGCGTGGGTTGCCATGCTCTCCTCCAGGGGATCTTCTCGACCCAGGGATGGAGCCAGCGTCTCCTGAATCTCCTGCATTGCAGCAGGTTCATCACCACTAGAGACAGATAAATCCAGAGTCACAGTTAGGATCTGCTTTCCTGGAACAGAAGCTCCGAGACCCTTGTGGGGGCCGGGGACCCTGAAAGGGCCATTTGATGAACTGCCGGCCATATATCTGGACTCTATGGAGAATTATTCAGCGGGGGGCGGGGACTTAGTTTTAGGGTGACCTCACACTTGGTGAAGAATTCGCTTGCACTGAAGGAGACCCCGGTTCAATTCCTGGGTTGGGAAGATACCTTGGAGTAGGGATAGGCGACCCACTCCAGTATTCTTGGGCTTCCCTGGCAGCTCAGCTGGTAAAGAATCCATCTGCAATGTGGGAGGCCTGGGTTTGATCCCTGGGTTGGGAAGATCCCCTGGAGAAGGGAAAGGCTACCCATTCCAGTATTCCAGCCTGGAGAATTCCATGGACTGTATAGTCCATGGGGTTGCAAAAGAGTCGGACACGACTGAGCAACTTTCACTTTCACTTTGGGCTTCCCAGGTGGCCCAGATGGTAGAGTGTCTGCCTGCAATTCAGGAGACCCAGGTTCAATCCCTGAGTCAGGAAGATCCCTTAGAGAAGGAAATGGCAACCCACTCCAGTACTCTTGTCTGGAAAATTCCATGGACCAAGAAGCCTGGTAGGCTCCAACCCATGGGGTTGCAGAAAGTTGGACACAACTGCACGACTTCACTTTCACTTTTCACTTTCATACTTTCGGGGCTTTTACCTGCAGGAACCCCACTAGGTTCCCCACAAGGAATCTCAGCCTAGAATGACCCCCACTGGCCTTGGCAGCGATCCCAAGAAAATCAACCACCTTCAAATACGCTCCGAGCACTTCCATGACAAAGCCTACACCCACCCTCCCTCCCCAGGTAGAAAGGATTGCACACACACCTCCCCCACCTAGAAAGAAGTGTTTCTCCCACTCCAGACCTCTCTACTTACCTGAATGACCTGAAGGAAGAGGGAAGGTAAGGAATGTTTGTGAAGGTCATGGCCCAAGAAGAGAGGCACAGTAAGATACTGAAATTTAATTATAGGATTGCAGAACTCTTTCCTTCCCTCTCAGCTACGGTCATATCAACAGGGTTCCCATGGGTTGCAGCCAAGAGGACTATGAGGCACAGACTCTAAGAAGGTGAATTTAGGAAATCCAAAGTCAAGCAGAAGAGCAAAAATCAGACACAAGAAGATTTGAAATCTGGCACCGAGAACTACAGCAAACAGAACAAACAGCCCAACTCATAAGGAGATTAACATAAACCTCACACAGAAAGCCTATTCAATTTCTGCCACTCAATACACCTTGCTCAGCTTTCAACAGAAAATTACAAGGCCTAATAAAAGGTGAGAAAGCACAGTCTGAAGAGGAAAGGCAGATGTCAGAACTAGATTCAGACATAACGGAGGTGTAACAAAGATTAGAAGGGGAAATTGAAATAAGTATGATGAATCCGTTAAGGGCTTTCATGGAAAGTTGACAGCATGCTAGAACAGAGACAATGCGACCTAAGAGATGGATACTCTAAGAAAGGATCAAAATAAAACGCTAGAAATTAAAAGCACTGCAACAGAAATGAACGGTGCATCAACTGGGGTCAACTGTAGACTGCATATGGACAAGGAATAACAAGCTTGATGGCTGGTCAACAGAAAATTTACAGACTGAAAGAGAAAAAACTGGATAAAAAATAACAGAGCAGAACTTCTGAGAAGTCCGAGACAATTCCAAAAAGATTTGTATACACATAAATGGAATATCAGAGGCAGAGGAAAGACAATATGGAGAAGAAACATTCTAGGTAATGATGGCTAAGAATCTTCCTAAATTAATGTCAGATACAACCAATACCTTGATATAGTTTGATGAGTATATCTAGTCAAACCACTATATTAATGGCAAATACCTGGCAAAAGAAGCACAGGTATTATCAAAAGTATCAGTCAGTTCAGTTCAGTCGTTCAGTCGTGTCCGACTCTTTGCGACCCCATGAATCGCAGCACACCAGGCCTCCCTGCCCATCACCAACTCCCAGAGTTCACTCAGACTCATGTCCATCGAGTCAGTGATGCCATCCAGCCATCTCATTCTCTGTCGTCCCCTTCTCCTCCTGCCCCCAATCCCTCCCAGCATCAGAGCCTTTTCCAATGAGTCAACTCTTTGCATGAGGTGGCCAAAGTACTGGAGTTTCAGCTTTAGCATCATTCCTTCCAAAGAAATCCCAGGGCTGATCTCCTTCAGAATGGACTGGTTGGATCTCCTTGCAGTCCAAGGGACTCTCAAGAGTCTTCTCCAACACCACAGTTCATATATTAATAAAAATATCAACATTTAGACATATTATGTTCAAAGTGTAGAAAACCGAAGATCAAGAGAAAAACCCTGAAAGAAGCCATTGGGGCAAAGAGACAAATTACCAATAGAGGGACAAGGATAAAATATAAGCATCCATGTCATCAGAATCCATGCATCACAAATTCAGTGAAGTGAAAGACTCTAAGTGCTGGAAGTAAGGGAAGAAAGAAAGCATTCTATGTCTAAGAAATCACCTTCAAAAGTGAAGCAGAAACAGACTATCAAACAAAACCAAGGAGATTTAATTGCTATATTTGTCCTGAAAGAAACGTGTCTCCTCTATCCCCTATATTGCAATTGAGCCACCTGGGAATCCCAAAAGCAAGTGTAGACACTGAGAAAAATGGTAGTCACTGCATTTGAAATCAGTCTACATCTGAGAATTTAATGGTGGGACTGGAAGAAAAAATTCATATAACCACTCTCATCTATTTACTCTGATCCTACATGTTCTTCATGATCTAGATCTACTATAATATGGCAGGGATCTTCTTATCTGGATAACAGACACTTGTGGGAGGGGAGATAATGATTAAAACTCAAACCACATTATGTAACTCAACTTCTAGCTCCTCAGAATAAGATCAGTGAAGTCAACCCTGCTGAGGAAATTATTCTTATCTGGTGCACTCTGAAATGGGAGAAGATTTTACACAGTCAGAGCATCCTCCCCCTATAGGGAATGAGACTTCCATCCTCACTTATAAATTTTATAAGTTTATAAAGCTTTAGGGAGGAGGGCCAACACACACAGGAAAGTGGGATAAGAAAGAAAACCAAACAAGGATACTGCCTCTTAGGGAGATAAAATGCTTAAAAATTGCTCAGAATTCAGAGAAAGAGGGCAAACAAGTGAAAATTATGAGACCATCAATGTAGTAGAAAGATACTAGAGAATGCACATAATTTTTAATAGTAAATTAGAGAACTCAATTTTTAAATGGTAAAATATATGAAAAAACTAAATTTTTTGAAATTATAAACAAGACCTAAATCTGAAGAATCTCTCATTCTTGCTTTGGTTCAGGTCTCATACCATAATGCAATAGGAAACATAAATTAATTTGGATGAAAATAAACATTTTATTTGAACAAGCAAGTGAAAGAAACAATTTATCTATAAAGGGAAAAGAAAACCAACTCTCAACTCTACTCACCACCAGGAAAGCTTTGCTCTAATTTCACTAACCACACTCAACACTAAGTGAGCTTAAAAATTAGCAAGCTTACTGGGTTTTGTTCGTAAGAAAGGATTTAGATCAAGTGACCCAGCAGGAGCATCACTGGCACAGCAGACACACCACAGCCTCCTGGGAGGTCTCTGCGACCCCCAGACCAGCCACAGGGTGGGATGAATTGCCCATCACAGCCATGACTATGAGGTGTCAGTTAAGTTCAGTTCAGTCGCTCAGTCATGTCCGACTCTTTACGACCCCATGAATTGCAGCACGCCAGGCCTCCCTGTCCATCACCAACTCCAGGAGTTCACTCAGACTCACGTCCATCGAGTCCGTGATGCCATCCAGCCATCTCATCCTCTGTCGTCCCCTTCTCCTCCTGCCCCCAAACCCTCCCAGCATCAGAGTCTTTCCCAATGAGTCAACTCTTTGCATGAGGGGGCCAAAGTACTGGAGTTTCAGCTTCAGCATCATTCCTTCCAAAGAAATCCCAGGGCTGATCTCCTTCAGAATGGACTGGTTGCATCTCCTTGCAGTCCAAGGGACTCTCAAGAGTCTTCTCCAACACCACAGTTCAAATGCATCAATTCTTCGGCGCTCAGCCTTCTTCACAGTCCAACTCTCACATCCATACATGACCACAGGAAAAACCATAGCCTTGACTAGACAGACCTTAGTTGGCAAAGTAATGCCTCTGCTTTTGAATATGCTATCTAGGTTGGTCATAACTTTTCTTCCAAGGAGTAAGTGTCTTTTAATTTCATGGCTTCAGTCACCATCTCCAGTGATTTTGGAGCCCCAAAAAATAAAGTCTGACACTGTTTCCACTGTTTCCCCAACTATTTCCCATGAAGTGATGGGACCAGATGCCATGATCTTCATTTTCTGAATGTTGAGCTTTAAGCCAACTTTTTCACTCTCCTCTTTCACTTTCATCAAGAGGCGTTTTAGTTCCTCTTCACTTTCTGCCATAAGGGTGGTGTCATCTGCATATCTGAGGTTACTGATGTTTCTCCTGGCAATCTTGATTCCAGCTTGTGTTTC
Organism: Oryx dammah; assembly: GCF_014754425.2. Taxonomy (NCBI): domain Eukaryota; kingdom Metazoa; phylum Chordata; class Mammalia; order Artiodactyla; family Bovidae; genus Oryx; species Oryx dammah. The sequence continues at coordinate 4,696,400 of NW_024070191.1, forward strand.
TTCAAGCCCAGTGTTTCTCATGATGTACTCTACATATAAGTTAAATAAGCAGGGTGACAATATATAGCCTTGACGTACTCCTTTTCCTGTTTGGAACCAGTCTGTTGTTCCATGTCCAGTTCTAACTGTTGCTTCCTGACCTGCATACAGATTTCTCAAGAGGCAGATCAGGTGGTCTGGTATTCCCATCTCTCTCACTTTTTTCCACAGTTTATTGTGATCCACACAGTCAAAGGCTTTGGCATAGTCAATAAAGCAGAAATAGATGTTTTTCTGGAACTCTCTTGCTTTTTCCATGATCCAGCGGATGTCAGCAATTTGATCTCTGGTTCCTCTACCTTTTCTAAAACCAGCTTGAACATCAGGAAGTTCATGGTTCATGTATTGCTAAAGCCTGGCTTGGAGAATTTTGAGCATGACTTTAATAGCTTGTGAGATGAGTGAAATTGTGAGGTAGTTTGAGCATTCTTTGGCATTGCCTTTCTTTGAGATTGGAATGAAAATGGACATTTACCAGTCCTGTGGCCACTGCTGAGGTTTCCAAATTTGCTGGCATATTGAGTGCAGCACTTTCACAGCATCATCTTTCAGGATTTGAAATAGCTCAACTGGAATTCCGTCACCTCCACTAGCTTTGTTCATAGTGATGCTTTCTAAGGCCCACTTGACTTCACATTCCAGGATGTCTGGCCCTAGATGAGTGATCACACCATCGTGATTATCTGGGTCGTGAAGATCTTTTTTTGTACAGTTCTTCTGTGTATTCTTGCCACCTCTTCTTAATATCTTCTGCTTCTGTTAGGTCCATACCATTTCTGTCCTTTATCGAGCCCATCTTTGCATGAAATGTTCCCTTGGTATCTCTAATTTTCTTGAAGAGATCTCTAGTCTTTCCCATTCTGTTCTTTTCTCTATTTCTTTGCATTGATCGCTGAAGAAGGCTTTCTTATCTCTTCTTGCTATTCTTTGGAACTCTGCATTCAGATGCTTATATCTTTCCTTTTCTTCTTTGCTTTTTGCTTCTCTTCTTTTCACAGCTATTTGTAAGGCCTCCCCAGACAGCCATTTTGCTTTTTTGCATTTCTTTTCCATGAGGATGGTCTTGATCCCTGTCTCCTGTACAATGTCACGAACCTCATTCCATAGTTCTAGGAGGTGTAGACCACTGTTATTAATGAACCTGGGATCCCTCAGGTTTCACATTTTCTAGCCACAGAGCAGTCCCCTTAACGAAGAGTGTCCAGCTCTCAGTACAGATGTGTGTCACCAATATTATTGATTTATCAATTGCAATTGCATATTACTCAATAATCAATCCTGACAATGAGCTACAGGTATTTGATTCTGTACAGTGGAAGTTTCATTGGATTCCCATATTTTAAAACCTTAATGGATTTTTTTTCTTTTAAGTTAGGGAAGGAGGATTGAACCACTACTCAAATCCTCATGTGTCCCTGATCACAGAGAGGAAGCATTTACTTCTCACTCTAAAATTCTGAAAGAAAATAATTAGACAAAGAATTGCCAACCAAATGCCAACAAAACTGAAGCAAGGACTGCAACATTAACATGAGAAAAACAGACTTGAATTTAAAAAGTATTTGTGCAAAAAGGTCACATTTTCAAGAGTGATTAAACATTCACTGTTCAACAAATGAATAGGTGTCATGATTTAATATATACCAAATAGAATAATGGCCTTCCTTGGTGGCTCTGTCATAAAGAATCCACCTTCCAGTGTGGGAGGTGTTTCTGCACCCTGGGTCAGGAAAATTCCCTGGAGAAGCAAATGGCAACCCACTCCAGTATTCTTGCCTGGAGAATTCTATGGACAAAGGAGTCTGGTGGACTACAGTCCATGGAGTTGCAAAAGAATTGGACACAGCTTAGTGACTAAACAACAAAAGAGTAATACTAAAACAGAAACTGTTCATGAGAAGAAGTGAATGATACATTTTTGTTGATAGATATTATTAATGGGACACTTGAGCTTATGCTCATGCATGAATATGCCAAGCCAATAATATAGAGGTTTTGAATAATATAATTGCTAAAGTATGCAGTACATACCCATATACTCACTCTCAAAATGTTTCTTATACACAAAAGTTCATCCTCCTCTCAAGTATCTTGAAAAATTTACAAAATTTCTGGCTGTTAGATTTCCAAAGTGCAGAGCACAGAGATGACTGTGAAAACTATTGTTCCCACACTCTATGCTGCTGCTTAGTTGCTAAGTCATGTCCGACTCTTTTGAGACCCCATTGACTGTAGCCCACAAGGCTCCTCTGTCCCTGGGATTTCCCAGGCAAGAATACTGGAGCGGGTTACCACTTCCTTCTCCACACTCTCTATGAGAGCAGTGTAAATTAAATACTCAGAACTGAGCAGGTGAATAAAAATAATATCCAAAACAGAAGAGATGAGCACAGTAGGTTAAGAAGGCTAATGTATAGGAATATGAGTTCTGGAAAGAAAAAGAATGCAAAGAAGAATTTCAATTATTAATACTATTATTCTAAAAATAGTAGAAGAGAATTTCCCCAAGTTGTACTAAAAACAATATAGAATATTAGAAATCATAACTGGTATTAGAATAGTGCTACTGAAGATAACAACTTTCAAGTATACTGAATAATATGCAATAGCAACAGTTTAACAGTATTAGCACTCAAGACTTGAGGAGCCAAGTTCCCAAAGAAAAGAAACATATAGCTAAATGTATTCTTTAGTTTCAAAGATGTTGCTCCCCTCAGAAATGTGCTGATTTTCATGGGACATGGACACAGGAAGGAAAGCAAGGGAGGCCTAGAACTTTCCTGTGGCAACCTCACTGGGCTGAAGAGAAAATGCACTGGATTTCATGGATACCAACACAAGGCCTAGAGAACAAATATTCTGGGGATAAAAAGGTAAAATCTTATATTCTGTGTTCAATTTTCCCACCCATCACTTGCCAACTCATGATTTACAGAAGAGGAGGACAGTCTATGAATAACCAAGAAATAGGTTAAGGCTCACACACCAAAAGGAAGTTTTATCAACCTTCGTGGACTGGGGAAAAAAAGTGTGGATCTAGTAAATATTCTAAAATGTCAGTTTGACAGGGCTATGTCAAAGGACGTGGTCATACTGGAGATGGGTAAGACTCACCTGGATCAAGGAACCTAACATGTACACCAACTGCTTTTCTAAAAAATGTATTCTCTGGAGAAAGATAACCATTATCCAAATATCTAATTGTTTCATATGCAATATCCAATATTCAGTTAAAAATTACTGGACATGAAAATATATAGAACAACATACCTGAAAAAACAAACAATGAACAGAATAGAAACAGACACACATACTATCCAGGTGTTGGAAATAATACAAAGAACTGAAATAAATGTGATTAATCCATTCAGTAAATAGGTGAAAAGATTAGAAAATTTCACCAGATGACTTCAATATATTTTTAAAGGATATTCTGGAACCGAATATTTAGTCCAGGTTTAAAAAAAAAAAAAAGGACTCCAAGTGCTTTTAACACTAACAATTACAGTTTTTGTTTTATGAACTTCTGATACCATAGCAACCATCAAGAGACAGCCAAAAGAGGACTCATGTGACTCCCCAACATTATTCAAAATTTCAGTCAAAATTCTAGAAGAATGATATTAAATAGAGTTCAGTATGCATAACAGTAATTAACTCTCTCCATGAATTCAAGAAAGCTCAATATTTAACATGATGTTAGACTAACTTTACATGTTTCTTTTTTAATCTTACTCTCTCCAGTGTTATTTCTAACCTTCTGAGGGGGTCACACTTAATCCTCCCAAGCATTTGCTTTTACTATTTTGATGTGTAAAACCTTTTGCAATTTTCTCTAAAATTTCAAAATTTCTCCAAATTGGAAAATCAAAGTCTCCCCATGGACAAATAGTTGAGATGGAAAAATGACTAGTTTTGAGACAATAGAAAATAATACAAAAAGCATGTCAGCTGCATTTTAAGGGAGAGAAACCTCTCCAAAGTACTGCACCCAGGGCCCTTCATTCTCAGGATCACTAGAAATGTTCACTGTGTTAGAAATTGGAGAAACTATGAGATATCAGAAACACTGCCATTTAATATCAGATCCTATAGCTTTACTTCAGTCTTGTAAAATAATTTTAATGAAAAAATCAGTAGAAAGTGCTGAAAAGGGAGAGACTGAGAACCCGTCAAAAGTGTGAAAATTTGTATTTCCCCAAATGTACTTTGGGGAACACAAGCCATCAGCCATCTGAAAAGTGGCATCACCTTGTTTTGAGAACAAGCCACTTAAAGTAATCAAAGTTCAACTTCTTGATACTGATTACAGGAATTAAAATTGATCTTATTTGCAAATAAATTATCTGTTAGTAGCTATGAAACTGTATGCACATAACCTGAAAGCCTTAAAATCGAAAGAAATAAGTCTGCTCAACAGAATAAAGGCAAATAAAGACAGCTTCCCAGGCAGCACTAGAATTCGCCCAGCAATGCAGAAGACATAGGAGACATGGGTTCCCTCCCTGGGTTGGGAAGATCCCCTGGAGGTGGGCATGGCACCTCACTCCAGTTTTCTTGCCCAGAGAATGCCATGGAAAGAGGAGCCTGGAGGACTATGGTCCATAGGGTCACAAAGAGTTAGACATGACTGAAGTGACTTAACATCCACACACACAAAGCAGTGCTCTCGTGTGAAAAATAATTTGCTACTTCTAGAAGAGTAAACTACTTAAACTCCCAGGAGATATATGAGTTGTTTTGATCTCTAGATCTGATTTTCCTAATTAATTAATCAGTCCTCAAGGGATTTTGAAATAAGATATATATATATATATATATATATATATATATATATATATATATAAAACAAACTGGGTCCCTAATTCTTTGTGTAACTCTTCACCATGTTTACTAAAATTTAAAAAAAATTAACAGACAGTTATTAATGAGACTGAGAATTTCATTATTTTACCCTCAATTAATGTCACTATTAAACAACAAATCTGGTAATCCAAGCTGTTTTTAAGATTAAAGTAAATGGGAAGAAAATCATTATTTTATCTATTTGTAGACCATCAGTAAATACTTAAGACTAACCCAAGATTTTTTTATTGTTTTTGTCAACTCTATTTTGAAGGGATTAACAGATTAATATTTCCAACATAATGTTTTATGTTAGGAATCCTCAACTTAGATGAAAATAAAATCCAGAAGTGGTTACTGTGAACTAATTTCCATAAGGGGAACCTTGCTAATAAACAGACATAAATTATCTGAGATTAACACAAATGATGTTTTTAAAAAATTATGCCAAATGATTTCTCACCTAACTGTTAAACAAATTTGTTTCTATAAGAAAATTTAAAAATTCTGTGGATTTCTTAAAAAATATTGGGAAGCATGTATCTCAAGAAGTGACATGGTAGGTACTGAAGATAAGATGGTAATTTTTTTTTTTTAAGTAAAAAGATAAATCCATTAGACACAAAGAGAAGAGATTCTCAGAAATCATGCATGACTTGTTATAGCCCCCCAAATCAAGCACAAAGACAATACCTTTTGGCACATTTGGTTTTGGCAGAACTGTATCACATATAAAAGACCATATTGGGTCTTATTTATGAGATTGCAATGTGACTTGGCTTAATTTCTCTGTGGAGACTGCATCATTACCACTAAATTCAGAAGTGAAGACACACATAGCCTGTTTTGATCCATAATATTATGTACTGTTGCAGTAAAGTTTTTATGGCTAAACCTTCATGATTTCTTCTTATTTTGGGGGCTTCCCTGGTAGCTCAGCTGGGAAAGAATCCACCTGCAATGCAGGAGACCCTGGTTTGATACCTGGGTCAGGAAAATCCCCTGGAAAAGGGATAGGCTACCGATTCCAGTATTCTTGGGCTTCCCCGGTGGCTCAGTTGGAAAAGAATCTGCCTGAAATGCGGGAGACCTGGGTTCACTTCCTGGGTGGGAAACTCCCCTGGAGGAGAGCGTGGCAGAATTCTTGCTTGGAGCATCCCCAGGGACAAAGGAGCCTCTCAGGCTACAGTCCACAGAGTTGCAATGGGAATAAATATCTTGTGCAGGTTGAGCTAACCACACCTGGAATTTACTTGCAGATATATTAAAGAATATGTAAAGGAAATAAGGATAAAGAACAGCAACTGTAATGTTTTAAATGAAAAAATGCTTCTGATTTTTATGCATATAAAACTATAGGATTTTTTCACTTAAAACTTTTGAGAAAAGTTGCAAAATTGTTGGATTCTTCTTACCGACAGAGAATTGTCTTCTGAAGATCTGAAGGAGAACATGATAGTTGACATCCTTATTTATCCTTTAAAACACACAGATATGTACACACACACACTGAACTTTAGCAGTAAAGTTGCCTCTTGTGAAAGATAAAGACCAATCCCCAGTGGGTAGTGGCCTGGGGTCTTGAACATAAGAAATCTGGCTTCAAACTTCTCATTCTAATTATTATATTGTTTAAATAGAATTGTTTTCTTTATTTCTTCTTTGGATTGCTCATTGGTGGGGTTGCTCATTGGTGGAGTTTTGTAGATTGATCTTGTACCCTGAAACTTTGCAGAATCTATTAGCTCTTTAGCTTGTTTTGTGTTGCAGATTCTTGTACACTGCAGATTTGGAGTTTTGCTATATATTTTTTTTTCCCCAAATCGGTTGCTACTGATTTAATTTAGAAAACCCAAGGCCTTAAAATATATTCTGTATTTGTAAATGCTAACTACAATTTACTATTCTATTTCTTGGGTTGCCTGGCTTAGTGGATTCATCTACTAAAAAAGAAATGACCTAAAAATTAAAATCTTTAGTAACACTTTCCAGTATCAAAGAAATGTGTTAAAGGCAAAAATACTACCATCAAGACCAGAAATTTAAAAAATAAAAATGATGAGAATTACAGTGCATGTGAAAATGAGAAGCTAATGAGAAAATTTAGACAGAAACCTCACAGTGTTGTATTTATTCAATGACTTTCTTTTCTTTGCAAATGTCTCATAATTATATGCAACTTCAGTGAAATATTAGATGTATTATGGTCCTGTACAGTTCCTAGGAAGAAAACTGGCTTTTTCTTTTTTTCCCTTACTTGCAGCTAGTGTTGGGTGGTGATAAAAAAAGAGATAAAGAAATCATCTGGAAGTACATGCTTGAAGGTAAACTCAGCATGTCAAAGGTTAAAAAGAAAAGAAAAAAGCGGGATTGGGAGGGAGGAGGAAATAGATGACAAAATTTAAACAACAGAGTAACTGAACAGTATCAAAGCACACTATAGAAAATAGTGCCTTAAAATACATTTCACCCTTGAACAACACAGGCTTGAGCTGGCTGGATCACTTACACACAATTTTTTCAGTAGTAAACACAGCGATGCTATACAATCCATACTTGGTTGAATTCACTGATGCAGAGGAATTGTAAATACTAAGGAACCACGGGTAGGAAGAGCCAAGTAAAATTATATAGGGAGTTTCAACTGCACAGAGGGTCAGCCTCCCTAACCCCCGTATCTCTCAAGGGTCAACTGTAGTCTAAAAATGGAACAGCTCAGCAAATGTGCTCTCATAGTAGATGAAATTAAACACTTGAAGTGGCAATGTCAGCATGAACATAGAAATTTTAAGTACTGTTAATTTTCATCTTTGTTTCCTCCCATTTTCTTCATTAGGTATTTTCTTCACTGGAATTTCCAGGGAAACCTTAATAAATCACATACAGAAAAATGAGTCTGCCTCTGGAACAACAATAAGGTGATGTCACTGTTGTTATCTTGTTAACATTATGTCCCTTGTACTGCTGTCTTTCAATTTATTGTATGAAAATGATATCTCTTTAGTCTTGTCAGCAGCACATAGAGATTTCACTTTAAATAAGAAAAGTAAATATTCTTAACAACAATGGTTTGTTGACTTTACTATTAGTATTAGTAGTTTTATGTTCCCAAAAGATGATGTGGAGAATACCACTTTTTCCAGACCAGCTTTTTAAATAGATCAGTGGTATCTATTCCTGCCTTAATGGGAAAATTCTATATCTGTGAAGTTAAAAGTTGTAGTGATGATGTCCATCTGCTGACATTTATTTTTCTTGCATGAAGCAGTCATTGTAAAATCTTTGAGGCCATCTCTTTTAAATACCCCTTTATCCTAAGCACCTAACACTAGCTTGGTATACAGTAGGTGCTCAATACAATACAGCAGGTGCTAACCAGGGGGTTTCCCTAGTAGCTCAAGCGGTAAAGAGTCTGCCTGCAGTGTGGGAGACCCAAGTTCGATCCCTGGGTCACAAAGATCCCCTGGAGAAGGAAATAGCAACCCCCTCCAGTATTCTTGCCTGGAAAAATCCCACAGATGGAGGAGACTGGTAGGCTATAGTCAGACAAGACGGAGCCACTTCACTTTCTTTCTTTTCTTATCCTCAGCACCCAACACTAGCTTGGTATACAGAAGGTATTCAAAACATAAGAATGGCGACATAAGTGAGAATTAGTGCTTCATCAAACTTGGCTATTTTAGATAAAGTAGGTGGATAGCTGGACAGACAGAGAGATGAATGGACAGATGGATGGATGGGTGGATGTTTAGATAGACAAATTAGGTGGATAGATAGACTGACAGATAAATGGATGGATAGAAAAAATCACAACATCATGTTCATTTTCTACTACTGTGGAAATCACAATTATTTCTCCCTCAAAAATAATTTTCATTATAATATTTAGTAGAACCTATGGAATATTATTCCAATCCAGAAATCTCTGCAATTTTTGTATCAAGAGATATGATACATGGAAAAGTCACATTCTCCATAAGTATCCGGTGTAAAGCTTTACAAGTCCATGTCGATATCTCAAACTCTGCATCTGGACTTACGCCATGGGACATATTCCACAAGGTCCACCCTGTTGTCCAAAGTCACATCCTCTGAAGAGAGGAAGAGAGTCCTCGTAGTAGGGAGAGGTTCTTGCTGTCTGGTCATTTTTCATGCAGTGAGAGTGGCGTTTGCCCAGTTTTCTGGTTAGTACAGTTTGGATCTTTGAACTGTGGTGTTGGAGAAGATGCTTTAGAGTCCCTTGGGCTGCACAGAGATCAAAGCAGTCCATCCTAAGGGAAATCAATCCTGAATATTCATTGGAAAGACTGATGCTGGAGCTGAAGCTCCAATACTTTGGCCACCTGATGCAAAGAGTTGACTCATTAAGACCTCTAAGCTGAGAAAGATTGGAGGCAGGAGGAGAAGGGGATGACAGAGAATGAGATGGTTGGATGGCATCACCGAGTAAATGGACATGAGTTTGAGCAGACTCCAGGAGATCGTGAAGGACAGGGCAGCCTGGTATGCTATAGTCCATGGGATTGCAAAGAGTCAGACATACTGAGCAACTGAACAACGATAACATGGTTTGGGCCATCTTAAAATAACAAAAGAAAGCAAGATAAATGGAACAGGTGGGGGTAAGGAAGTCATTGTGGTCCTGTTAGTCCAAACGCAGCAGAGTTTAGTTCAGTTCAGTCACTCAGTCATATCCAAATCTTTGTGACATCATGGACTGTGGTACACCAGGCTTCCCTGTCCATCACCAACCCATGGAGCCTGCTCAAACTCATGTCCATCGAGTCAGTGATGCCATCCAGCCATCTCATCCTATGTTGATGTTGTCCCCTTCTCCTCCTGCCCCCAATCTTTCCCAGCATCAGGGTCTTTTCCGATGACTAAGTTCTTTGCATCAGGTGGCCAAAGGATCGGAGTTTCAGCTTCAGCATCAGTCCTTCCAATGAACACCCAGGACTGATCTCCTTTAGGATGGACTGGTTGGATCTCCTTGCAGTCCGGGACTCTCAAGAGTCTTCTGAAACACCACAGTTCAAAAGCATAAATTCTTCAGTGCTCAGATTTCTTTATGGCCACTCACATCTATACATGACTACTAGAAAAACCATAGCTTTGACTAGATGGATCTTTGTCAGCAAAGTAATGTCTCTGCTTTTTAATATGCTGTCTAGGTTTGTCATAGCTTTTCTTCCAAGGAGCAAGTGTCTTTTAATTTCAGGGCCCCAGTCTCCATCTGTGGTGATTTTGGAGCCCAAGAAAATAAAGTCTGCCACTGTTTTCAATGTTTCCCCATCTATTTGCCACAAACTGATGGGACCAGATGCATGATCTTAGTACTCTGAATGTTGAGTTTTAAACCAGCCTTTTCACTTTCCTCCTGACTTTCAGCAAGAGGCTACTCAGTTCCTCTTCACTTTCTGCCATAAGGGTGGTGTCATCTGCATATCTGAGGTTATTGATATTTCTCCCAGCAATCTTGATTTCAGCTTGTGCTTCATCCAGCCCAGTATTTTACACGATGTACTCTGCAAAGTATATAAGTTAAATGTAAGTTATATAAACAAGGTGACAATATACAGCCTTGACATACTCCTTTTCCAATTTGGAAAGAGTGTGTTGTTTCATGTCCATTTCTAACTGTTGCTTCTTGACCTGCATACAGATTTCTCAGGAGACAGGTCAGATGGTCTGGTATTCCCATCTCTTAAAGAATTTTCCAGTTTGTTGCGATCTGCACAGAAAAAGGCTTTGGCATAGTGAAGTAAGCAGAAGTAAATGTTTTTCTGGAACTCTCTTGCTTTATCAATGATCCAGCAGATGTTAGTAGTTTGATCTCTTGTTCCTCTGCCTTTTCTAAATCCAACTTGGACATCTAGAAGTTCACAGTTCACATACTTAAGCCTGTCTTGGAGAATTTTGAGCATTACTTTGTGAGCGTGTGAGATGAGCGCTAGTGTGTGGTAATTAGAGATGCTTTGGCATTGCCTTTCTTTGGGATTGGAATGAAAACTGACCTTTTCCAGTCCTGTGGCCACTGCTGAGTTTTCCAAATTTGTTGGCATATTGAGTGCAGCACTTTCACAGCATCAACTTTTAGTATTTGAAATAGCTCACTGGAATTCCATCACCTTCACTAGCTTTGTTTGTAGTGATGCTTCCTAAGGCCCACTTGACTTTGGACTCCAGGATATCTGGCCCTAGGTGAGTGTTCACCCATCATGGTTATCTGGGTCATGAGGATCATTTTTGTGTAGTTCTTCTGTGTATTTTTCCCACTTTTTCTTAATATCTTCTGCTCCTCTTAGGTCCATATCATTTCTGTCTTTTATTGTGCCCATATATACCAGGATGCAGAGGCCCCACAGAGACTGAGCCAGACTAGCCTTGAGTGTTTAAGTGTCTCCCATGGAGAAATGGGTCAGCAGTGGCCTCCCATGGGGACAGAGGCTCTGACTGCAGCATACCTGGGTTTCGCAGCGTGTGCATAAGCCCTCTTGGAGGAGGTCACCATTAGCCCCAGCATAGTGCTGCCGAGCAGATGAGAACCCCCAGGGAATTTGACTCTGGAGGCCAGTGGGACTTAATTAGAGAACTTCCACATGACTGGGGAAACAGACTCTGGGAGGGCACAAACAAAAGCTTGTGCACACCAGGAGTCATGAGGAAGGAGCAGTTTCCCCACCAGAGAATGAGTCAAACTTGACTATGAGTGTCCAGGAGTCTCAGGTGGAGGCGTCGGCCAACAGCTTAACCTCGGGCCAAACAAATGGAGGGAACACAGCTCCCCCCAACAGAAAATGCAGCACAAGTCAAAGCAAATAGTCAATCATTCCTACTTATTAGACGTTCTAAAGCTTGCCCAGGTCTTACTTTCTACTCCACTGAGCACATGGGAGGGTTGATAGTCTCCCTTCTTGTTCCAAATGAGCAGTGTCAGGAGACCAGTTCTGTATGATGGATTTGGGACAGAATTGATACATTTGTGCTACAATCTCTCCTGTCCCCTTGAGTGAAAGACCTTACATCCTAGTGTTGAAATAGGAGAGACCCTAAAATTCTACATCCAACAAGAAAATCTTATCTCAATTTTCATGCCTCTGACATGAATTAAAAAGGAAGAAAAAGTGAGAAATAAACCTTTGTTTTATAAGCCTCTCAGATTTCAAGGTTATTCTTTTATTTATTTATTTTTCTTTAGTTATCTTATTGCACTGGGTCTTAGTTGTCCATCTTAGCTGTGGCATGTGGGATCTAGTTCCCTGACCAGGGATGGAATTCGCACCCCCTGCACTGGGAGTGCAGAGTATTAGCCACTGGACCACCAGGGAAGTCCTTGGGGTTATTATTTTTTCCATAGCAAAATAAAGGCTACATGAGCTCATCTTAAACCACTAGAATATTGTAAAGTCATTAGCCTCCAATTAAAATAAATTAATTTAAAAATCCACCTACTTACTTTTGACAAGAGATTTTAAAAATTGATAATAATAAACACAACATGAGAAAGTAAAGGACATTATGGTGAGTTTTAGAGAAATCACAGTTATCTAAATTCCAAGGAAAGCAGTGATGCTATGACCCGGGGCAGCCCTGAGAAATCCTTAAGAGCTGAGATAGCCATCGCTGTTGACAGGTTTCTTGGGTGGTGTTTTTCCCTCTTCTGATGTGGAGACAGGCAGGCTGGGGCAAATGTTTTCTATCTTGACTGCCACACATTGACTTCTGCTTCCTTCGGGATCATCCAATCTGACATCTATAAACATGAACATAGTAATTTCAAATTTACTCATTTTTGCCTCTTGGCTTTCACTGTGACAGAATATGGGCAGTGGTGAGGGAAAGTCAAGGACAAAGACCTGTGAGTACGCCTCTTTCAATCAATACCAACAAGACACAAGGAAGGGATTTAGAAAGGCAAAATCTGTATTAAAAATAGAAAAGAGCTGGACGATATTTATGTAAAGGCTTACAAAATGACTCTATGCCAACTATGATGACTGTAGATGTCAATATTTACATGTACAATTTAAGGAGACTGGAAAAAATTTGTGTTTACTTCTATAAATTGAACTCATATAATTTCTTTTAAATTAGTTTTCATGTGTATTTATATATTGAAATATTTTAAAATAATCCTATGGGATTTAATCAAAACTATTACTATACCAGAGATTATTTAGGGTTGATTTCTTACATATTATTTTAGATTTATTTTTCATAATTATTTCAGAATTTGGAGAACAAATTGAATTAGCATTATTAAACTAATAAACAATTTAAGAACTCTCCACTTCTAGAAAATGCTATAACATGAATGAATTTATATACAGACAGGCTTGTTAGAAATGAAAATATAAAATTGGGCAAAGTCTAAATATAGCAAATATATTGTGACTCATTTCAGAGATGTCAGTTTTTATCAAGCAGAGATGGTCATAGAGAAAAAAAAAAAGGAGACTCATGACTGGCATGAGAAGGAAAACATAAAATTACACCAACACTAAAAATAGTAATAAACTTATTTATTTGAAAATGTCAGTTTTTATCTAGCTGAATTGTTCATGAAGAGAAAATTACAATTTCTTGAGTAGATTCTTCTTCAAAACCAACTCTTTGCTTGCTGAATCTATACCAAGTTACATAATGCAAACAGAATGCTTCCTCTTTAGCACAATTTCCCATCACTGTTTCTATTATATAACCAGATCTTTTGAAAATTAGAATTTGATCAAGTCATCCTAAGTTGTGCAATATAAAATAAAATATCAGGGGAAAAAAAAGCCCTCACATTTTCTGGTTACCATTAAACAATAAAAACACTAATGAAACCAGACTGTGAACATATTTTTTAAACAAAGAGACGATAAAATAACTGTGTTTATGTCTAAAAGTTCTATGTCGGACTTGTGGCACCATCTCCTGATATTCAAGGTTGGTTCTGAAATTGTATTGAAATAAACTTTGTTAAAAATCCTACTTTTCTCATGTTTGTGGTCAAAACTGAAGAACTTCCTGGTATTGGAGTCAAGAGAAAGGCATTCTGTGCCTAACCTTCCTGTCCTTTCCTGGAGACAGTCCAGAGTTCAAAAGGAAACTCTTGACAGGGAAAATGGTAGGGTGCATACTACATTTTGGGGGCTTCCCAGCTGGCACTAGTGGTAAAGGACCTGCCTGCCAACGCAGCAGGCATAAGAGATGCAGTTTCGATCCCTGGGTCGGGAAGATCCCCTGGAGGAGGGCATGGCAACCCACTCCAGGATTCTTGCCAGGAGCATCCCATGGACAGAGGAGCCTGGCGGGCTACAGTCCATGGGGTCACAAAGAGTCAGACAGGACTGAAGCTACTTGGTATGCTATATTCTTTAAAGTTAAGGGTGAAAGCAAGACTGGTCTTACTATATTTGTGATATATTCAGATAATTACCATATACATGTAACTAATGAAGTCAGAAAGCACAATAACTAGAAAGTGGTTATAATATTTCTAATTATTATCATAGTATTTTGCAACACTATTAAGTTTCTACTTTAAAGAAATTATAGGGACATCTGTTTTTAGCAGTATAAAAGTATATAATGGTCAAAAGGTTTAGCTCTTGAAACATGAGTTAAGTCAACAAATGTGCTTTTAAATAAATAATTAAATTCAAAAGAAATTTTTAAAAACCCTTATGGTCTAAAAATGAAAACAGAGATGGGATATCAGTGTACTGGACCAAGCTGCTGTTAGAAGGGCCATGAGGAAGGACTTTGCTGAAGCTACTGGCCAAGACTCAGGGCAGAATGCTCAGGCCATGGATCGGGGGCAAGACGTGGGCCCATCCGTGTTCCAGATCTTGAATTTCACAGATTTTCGGACCTGAAGGAACTCTACATCAGGAGAAGACTTGGAAGACAGAGAAGGATACTCAGTAGCCAAAGGGTGTGAGAAATATGCTGTCTTGGTCCAGAAACATTAGAAAAAAAATTTTTTTAATGTTAAAATAATCTTGTTCTCACATGGGTCTTTGGGTACAGTGTGTACTGGAGTGTGGTCTGGAAAAATCTTTTTCTGAGAAAATAACACAGAACATAACTGCTCTTGCTGGGTAGACTTTCATACGTGTGTGCTCAATCACTCTTTGTGACCCTATGGACTGTAGCCCACCAGGCTCCTCTGTTCATGGGATTTCCCAGGCAAGAATACTGGAGTGGGCGGCCATTTCCTCCTCCAGGAGATCTTTCTGACCCAGGGAGCGAACTCAAGTCTGCTGCATCTGCTGCGCTGGCAGGCCGATTCTTTACCACTGTGCCACCTGGGAAGTCCTCTGGAAGTTTTTCATAGGGAATCTCATCCATAGGGAAAACTCCTCAGGATTTTCACAGATAGATGGTACCAAATATTAGTTAACAATGAAAGCTGATAAAGCACAACAGGAAACAAATTACCATATGTGAGAATTAACAGAAATTGTTTACAAAAAAATAAAATGAGATATTCATAGTAATCCAAATATTAGCATTAGGGGAAATCAGAATCCTTAGATTTAAGAAGAGAACCGATGCCTTAGTGTTCTCATTTCTAAAAGTTCTAATGAGCCTCTGTCCTTAACACATCTTTATTCAGGTTTTGAGAGGACCTTGTTCCTTTCTCAAATATTATTTCTCAATTTTTTTCTTATCTACCATTTAGCCATTAAAATTAAAAGCCTAAGGAATGTGTGAAGAAAAGTTTAGATAAATGCTAAATAGAAAAAGTAATTTACCAAAGATAATTTTGAAGAATGTATTCAGGATGTAACACACAAAGTAGAGATGAAATTTTTTTAAAAAGTTATTGCAGGAAGTGGATTAAAGAATAAAAGGATCTAAGATACAATTTATTAGAGTGGCAGTACAATGTGCTGAGAAAATCTTAGGAGTGATGGAAACATAAATTTAAAAGGATAACACAACATAAGCAGGGTAATTTTTTAAAGCATAGATACAGTTATAATACAATACATTAAAAAAAGCAAGAATTTAAAATCTACTAAAGGATTAAAAAAATAATCTAGACAAGAATTGACAGGATTTCCACTTCTGCATTTAAGTTTAGAAGTCACCATTCCAATCTAATAGGTAAAAAGCTGAACAGACTGAAAAATCAACAGCTCTACTTATATCTACAAAAGGGAGGAAGGCACAGGACAAACCACTGCTCCCACAACTGGAGAGACAGACAAGAAAACACAGTCATGACTTTAAATGTAAATAGTCCCAGCTGAATATACCTACAGTCCTTGCTTCAAAGAACTGCCAACAAATAAAGTTCTTACAAATGTCATCTCCCAGTGAAAACACACACACACAAAATCAAGTCATCAGGATTAGAAGTCGAGTCAGTCTTAACTGGGCTGCCCTCAGATAGTAAAGAATCTGCCTGCAATACAAGAGACCCAAGTTTCATCCTTGGGTTGGGAAGATCCCCTGAAGAAAGGAATGGCTACCCACTTCAGTATTCTTGCCTGGAGAATTCCATAGACAGAGTTACATCCACATGCCTTAAATTCCAATCAAAGGATGATGCACATAAATTCTAAAGCAACTCTTCTGAGCATGTTTTCCATACATCATCCATTGTTTGGGAGCTGGGACATCTGGACATAGTCTGTGTGCAGGGGGGAAGCTATGCAGTGGCAGTCAGGCAGACAGGTCAGCGTTACCAAATCCTCTCCAACACTCGACATGATCCAGCTTTGCGGTTTCCGCCGGGTCAGTGGATAGAGAGGGAGAGTACTTCTGTTGTTTAATTTTGCTCTAGAAAGTGAAAGTGAAGTTACTCAGTCCTGTCCGACTCTTTGCAACACCATGGATTGTAGCCTACCAGGCTCCTCGGTCCATGGGATTTTCCAGTCAAGAGTACTGGAGGGGGTTGCTATTTCCTTCTCCAGGAGATCTTCCCGACCCAGGGATCGAACCCGAGTCTCCCGCATTGTAGGCAGATGCTTTTACTGTCTGAACCACCAGGGAATTTTGCTCTAACCTCATAACAAATAATTTTGAGTTTCATTACTATGCTTTCTCTATTTGGGTAAATTACTTGTTGACATCCTTTTCTCACCTTTTTTTCCTGTTGTGCTATTTTCTTCTTCATGCTCATTTGCAGATCATTTTAATGTGTATTACTTTTTACATATATTAGTCACTTGTCAGTGTTAGATATTAAAAGTATCATTCATGAATACATCTCCACTATGGAATACTGTAGGTACACACTAAGTTTTGCTAATAGAATAACAAATGAATGATTTGTACATGCTAGATACGCAACATGTTTGCTGAACTCAACCGAACCCAAAGGATGAACGGGCATAGATATTCTGGGCTGTTTTCCATCTGAATCAAATTTAAATACAGATTCGATGACCTACTCCTCTGTTCATAGGTCTGAGACAGATCGTTTTCTCACCAAGGTATATAACATTGAGAATTATACATTTCAAAGATGTGATTAAAATATTTTCCTAGTTTTTATAAATAACGACCAATTTATCACAGAAACGTTTATGAAATGTCATAATATTCATGTCTAGCAGTCTGATATTAGTTTTCTGATTTGCAGGTCTCTGATCTGCAAAGTGAAAATAACATTAATAGACACCTCAAGAGGTTTACAGATTATGAAATAAAACCATAATATGTGAACTGCCTATCCCTGTGCTTGACACAAAATTACTGAAAAATGTCGCACAGACTCTCCCCTTCCATGTAACAGGCAAACACTTCTGTCCTTAGCTTAGTGAATAGGTGTCTGAATTTAACTGTGTAGTAAGAGGCATGACTTCTTAACATTCCAACTCTGTAAATGGGAACTGAATCTGTTAATAGAGTTTTTTTTTTTTGGGGGGCGGGGGTATAACACAAAAGGGTCTGTACTCTAATCTATGGAGGCTCCTTTTTTCTATTATCAAAGTTGTGCTTGGTTTCTTGGAGTCTTGAAACCAAGAATCTGGGAAAAGTTCTTATCTCATCCAATTACCTCCTTTTTATCATCACATAAATCTCAGTGACAATGGAAATTCATGAAAAGTACAGTGCAGAAATTCATCCAAAATATTTTCCATGAGAGACATGGGCCTCAAATCCTCCCTCAGGTTGAGAGTATACAATAATGCATGCATGCACACATAAATAAATGCAGCCATCATTTTTGATTATTAGGAAGAAACTACACAGAGCATAGCTCCATTTTTATTAGCTGACTTTTGTACTTTTTTGTTCCTGGTGATTAATTGCCCCTTCCTGGGGGACTCAGCTATAGTGAATAATTGAAGATTATATTTGGGTTCATATCCCAACTCTGTTTGTGCTAAGTTTGTGACTTAGGCGAATTATTTTGCTCCTCTAATAATTTCTAGAGTCTTGTTAATTGGGTGTAATATGCAACATGCTTTGCTCAGAACAAACAATACTTGGCAACACAATTGTGTAGCTCTGCTGCTAAGTCACTTCAGTAGTGTCCGACTCTGTGCGACTGCAGCTCTAGACTCAAGTTATCTGAAAGTGAAAATAAAATATCAGTACTCTTAAGAATGTGAAGTCAAGTGGGCCTTAGAAAGCATCACTACGAACAAAGCTAGTGGAGGTGATGGAATTCCATTGGAGCTGTTTCAAATCCTGAAAGATGATGCTGTGAAAGTGCTGCACTCAATATGCCAGCAAGTTTGGAAAACTCAACAGGGGCCACAGGACTGGAAAAGGTCAGTTTTCATTCCTATTCCAAAGAAAGGCAATGCAAAAGAATGCTCAAACTACCACACAATTGCATTCATCTCACATGTTAGTAAAGTAATGCTCAAAATTCTCCAAGCCAAACTTCAGCAATATGTGAACCGTGAACTCCCTGATGTTCAAGCTGGTTTTAGAAAAGGTAGAAGAACCAGAGATCAAATTGCCGACATCCGCTGGATCATGGAAAAAGCAAGAGAGTTCCAGATAAACATCTATTTCTGCTTTATTGACTATGCCAAAGCCTTTCACTGTGTGGATCACAATAAAGTGGAAAATTCTGAAAGAGATAGGAATATCAGACCACCTAACCTGCCTCTTGAGAAATCTGTATGCAGGTCAGGAAGCAACAGCTAGAACTGGACATGGAACAACAGACTGGTTCCAAATAGGAAAAGGAGTACGTCAAGGCTGTATATTGTCACCCTGCTTATTTAACTTCTATGCAGAGTACATCATGAGAAACGCTGGACTGGAAGAAACACAAACTGGAATCAAGATTGCTGGGAGAAATATCAATAACTTCAGATATGCAGATGACACCACCCTTATGGCAGAAAGTGAAGAGGAACTAAAAAGCCTCTTGATGAAAGTGAAAGAGGAGAGCGAAAAAGTTGGCTTAAAGCTCATCATTCAGAAAATGAAGATCATGGCATCTGGTCCCATCACTTCATGGGAAATAGTTGGGGAAACAGTGGAAACAGTTTCAGACTTTATTTTTGGGGGCTCCAAAATCACTGGAGATGATGACTGCAGCCATGAAATTAAAAGACACTTACTCCTTGGAAGAAAAGTTATGACCAACCTAGATAGTATATTCAAAAGCAGAGACATTACTTTGCCGACTAAGGTCTGTCTAGTCAAGGCTATGGTTTTTCCTGTGGTCATGTATGGATGTGAGAGTTGGACTGTGAAGAAGGCTGAGCACCGAAAAATTGACGCGTTTGAACTGTGGTGTTGGAGAAGACTCTTGAAGGTCCCTTGGACTCTGAGGAGATCCAACCAGTCCATTCTGAAGGAGATCAGCCCTGGGATTTCTTTGGAAGGAATGATGCTAAAGCTGAAGCTCCAGTACTTTGGCCACCTCATGAGAAGAGTTGACTCACTGGAAAAGACTCTGATGCTGGGAGAGATTGGGGGCAGGAGGAGAAGGGGACGACAGAGGATGAGATGGCTGGATGGCATCACGGACTCGATGGACGTGAGTCTGAGTGAGCTCCGGGAGATGGTGATGGACAGGGAGGCCTGGCTTGCTGCGATTCATGGGGTCGCAGAGTCGGACACGACTGAGCGACTGAACTGAACTGAACTCTTAAGAAACACATGACATCATCAAAAATCTTTTATTGTATCATTCGCAATGTGAAGAACATAAACAAAATTCAACAACATAGGAAGAGGAAAATCTAATCAATATTCAGAGATGGCACCAAGATAGTTCAGGCTTCCCAGGTGGCACTAGTGGTAAAGAACCCGCCTGCCAATCCAGGAGACACAAGAGACTCAGGTTCAATCCCTGGGTCAGGAAGATCCCCTGGAGGAGGGCATGGCAACCCACTGCAGTATTCTTGCCTGGAGAATTCCCACAGACAGAGGAGCCTGGTGGGCTGCAGTCCATAGGGTCTCAAAGAGTTGGACACGACTGAAGCAACTTACCACACATGCACGCATGCTTTACATAAAGAACAAGTATATTAGCCATTTTCCTCTAACTTGATCATAAATTCATTGAGAATAGAGGCTATAAATTTGAAACAGTTTATCTTCCATAAATTAAATAAAACTGGATTGTGATTAGAGGCTCATACAATTATTTCATGATACAAAAGGATTTGACTGCATATTTTCATCAGCTATCTATCTGGTCCTTCCATTTTCCATGTGTTGTGCTAGGCACTGTGTTGTATAAATGAGATAGAGATGGTATCTGTGTATTGGCCCCTAGGTTACGTATTTCTTCACACCAGGATAAGATACCTTAGCTCAAAAACCTGCTTCCACCAAGCATAAATTTTTTGCATACTTTGAAAAACTGCGCCAGCATCTGCTAGACATAGATAAGAAAAGCACTGCTGTCATTCAGAACTCTGACCAGAGGTTCACCATGATGCTGGGTGACATCACCTGGGCACCTAAGGCCCTGCCCAGCCCCTCTTCTCCAGGAGTTCCCAAGCCCTCCTCCCCTCTGGACAGTGGCCTCTGGACAGTCTCATGCAGTGAGGGACACCCCTCTCTTGTGAAGCAAAGCAGCATTCAATGAAGCGCTCGTGTGCTACTGCCCCCTGGTGGGCTCACTGTCTTCCCTGATTGGCCCGCAAATCCTCGAACCCCTTACACACTAGTAGCAGAAGGACAGATGCTATAGGACCTGTGCCTCAAGGATCACACAGTCTGGTGAGAGAGGCTGAGTGATGGGTGTTTCGGTGCTACTCACAGACAGTCAAGAAAAGGAAAACACATCACTTACATAACCTATTTCTTTTTTAATAAAGAGCTCTTTCTAATTCACTTATTTTCATGTGATGAGAACATTAGAGCCTATTTCAAATCATGGAAGTGGCACACAGAAAACCATCATTTCATATAACATCACATTAATTGTGGCTACCAGGCAGATTGGATTAGTATTATCAACATAATTCCAAAGTAGAGATTCAGAGATTAAGATTTTAGATAGTAACACTTAGTGAAGTGAAAGTCGCTCAGTCGTGTCCAACTCTTTGCAACCCCATGGACTATACAGTCCATGGAATTCTCCAGGCCAGAATACTGGAGTGGGTAGCCTTTCCTTTCTCTAGGGGATCTTCCCAACCCAGGGATCGAAACCGGGTCTCCTGCATTGCAGGCAGATTCTTTACAAGCTGAACCACAAGCGAAGCCCAGTAATACTTAAAATAGTCTCTATTTTCTTTCTTTTAACAAAATAGATCTCTAATTTCATGACAAGTTGAGAAAATTTAACAAACTGCATAGATTATATTTTTTTCTGTACAGATTATTAGATTTCATTTATCAAAAGTCCCCTATTTAAAAATATGTTTGGATTTAACTTTTACCTGTTACTATCTCTAAACACTCACATATAAGATAGACAAAAAATAATCTTAATACTTCTGTTTACATATTGATTTAATGTTCACTTTAACACTCACATATATGATGGACTAAAAATAATACTTTTGTTTACAAAGAATATATATTGATTTAATGCTCACTTTATTGTATTCATTTATAGTGAAAATAAAATTCTGACACATTTTTCTTCAGGGAGAAACGACTGTAATTCTAAGTAGCTAGTTTAGCTAATGGCATATTATTTAATTGCATTTATAGTCTTTTTTCAACATATATACCCAAGAAGCACTTTCAAAATATATTAAAATAAAACATCCTTTACTACCACGTGAAATGTTATTCTATTTGTACATTTGTTAAGAATCCCATAACTAACGTCAACTTTCATAAATGCTAATTTCACTATTTGTTCAAGTAAGTGTATTAAATTACCCAGACAGCCATATGCAGACTCTTTCTGTCCCATATTTTTCACCTGAAGCTTTAAGCAGAGGCTCATTATGTCAAGGTCTTGCAGACAAATACCAGCTCTCCACCGTTTTCTGTAGCTCGGGTATAATAGCTCTGGGAATTATAGTAAGTAGTTCTTCTAAATCATTAGGTACCCCCCAAAAGACTCACAGCCTCTGCGTGTTCTATAGAATGCCACTGTGTACTGTTAACACTCAGGCAAATTTCACTCAATAGAATGTGCCCACGCCACTCCTTATTAATTAGAAGCTCACACAGTACTAAGATCTCCTGATAATCCAATAAGTACACCAAGATTCAGATATAAATGCACCTGAAGTAAGATATGAAGGAAGAAAAAAATACTTATGACATAAACACTTGGGAGTTAATTGATGCAAGAGGTTTTTGGTAAAACAGGACATTTTCAAATGAGAAGTTTAATTTTTGAGTTCACTGTATTAAAATATGAGCTATTTTGTTATCTTTGAATATAATGAAATACAGACAATTTAAGAAAGGAGAAACATAAATGTACGATCAAAAGGAAAGTAAGCATTATCCTTAAAATTAGCACAGTGTTCAAAGAAAAATGACAGCTAATAATTCCACATTCATGTCCTAATTTGGATTTTGATCCAAACAAAATTACATTTCTCTAGTTAAAGCACTAGGCACCTTGAAAATTTATGAGATGCCTACCAACAACTGTAATTCAAAAGAGCATATCAGGTCATAACCAATGAAGAGCATAGACTTACAAAACACCAGAGACTGAAAGACACCTTCCAGGAAAGGACTAATAGGGAAGGGTTGTAGTACAGTAGGCATTAGGGCTACACCTGGACAAACAGATGAGATCTGGTTATTTGGATCTGAGAGAACAGATTAACAGAGGATGTGAATGAATAAAAGGCAGACAAGAAAGTGAGACCATCCCTGGATGAAATAGAAAGATGTAGAACCAGCCTTATAGAAGGACCTGAAAGGAATTTGTGAGGAACTTGGAACTTCCTGAGTATAAAATGAAGGCTTTATTTGTTTGTTTACATATACTGTTGGCCGCTCAGTTGTGTTCAACTCTTTGTGACCCTATGGACTGTGGCCAGCCAGGATCCCCTGTCCATGGGATTCTCCAGGCAAGAATACTGGAGTGGGTTGCCATTTCCTTCTCCAGGGGATCTTTTGTTGTTCATATGTATATATAAAACAAATCTGACACATCTACTTAATGCTTTGAATGATTAAAGAAGCAGGGGTGGTGATAACAGATTTTTAAATGGAAAAAAAATAGAGGCTGGGAACTGAGTCGGTAGTGTTCCGTCACAGTCCAAGTGACCAAAAATTTATCTGGAAACGGGCTGGAGGCAGTGGGAGTGGACTAAAAGCAGGGAGAGTTTGTTGTGGCCGGGAGCAACTGTGCTGCTCAGAACAGGAAGCAGAATTCTCAGGGGACTGATGAGAAATCGGAGTGCACACATCAAGGCATGATTCAGAGGAGACAGCTCTGCTTATGTGTTTGAAGATGGCTGTTCTATAACTGCTAAACAACCTTTTTATTTTATTTTTTTTAATGGGAAACATTTAGACATTGAAAACGATAGTCAGCTGTAAAAAATGGATAGTCTAACCTTTGGAGAAAGAAAAAGGAATGCAGAAGTGAAACATCCACCCCCACCCTCCCGTGACCTTTTCCATGCATATCTGTACTTCCCATGTAGACAACCAGACTCTAAGTAGAACACATGTCCCGACGAGATAGGGCTTCAAGTCTAACATGCTATGGGTATATATCCTGTCATCTGCAACTGGGAAAGCACCCTGTCCAGGGATTGTTTCCATTATTTGGGAGAAAAGACTTCAGGGAGAGTTCAGAGATAAGAAAACTTTGTCAGTAGGAGACTCTTTTCAAATGAGTCAGCTCTTCACATCAGGTGGCCAAAGGATTGGAGTTTCAGCTTCAACATCAGTCTTTCCAATGAACACTCAGGACTGATCTCCTTTAGGATGGACTGGTTGGATCTCCTTGCAGTCTAAGGGACTCTCAAGAGTCTTCTCCAACACCACAGTTCAAAAGCACCAATGAGCTGACTCATTTGAAAAGACCCTGATGCTGGGAAAGATTGAAGACAGGAGGAGAAGGGGACAACAGAGGATGAGATGGTCAGATGGCATCACCGACTCAACGGACATGAGTTTGTGTAAACCCCAGGAGTTGGTGATGGACAAGGGAGGCCTGTCATGCTGCAGTCCATGGGGTTGCCAAAGTCAGATATGACTGAGAGAATGAACTGAACTGAGGAGACTCTATTCTACTCCAGAAGAAAGCAGCTCAGAGAACAAAGGGATTTGAAGATCAGATCAAGTACCTCCCCCTGAGAAGTTTTCTAGCTCACCAGAGCAAAGTTACTCATAAAGATGCCTCCAAACTTCAGGGAAGTTAAGAGTTAGGAGCTAGATAATCATTTTAGACACAATATACTCTACTTTAGTATTTTTTCCATAGGACATTCAATTAAAGTAGAACCCCAGATTCTTTTTTTTCCCTCAAAACTTGTATTTATTTGTCCCATTCAACACTTGTACTAAAAATGTGCCTGTGAAACATATGGAAAAGATGGTGACATTCTTACCAAATAAAAAAGAAACGAACCTAGGCTTTGTCATCAACCATGTCACCCAAAACAAACTCAAGCAAGCTATATTAAAATACAATGGAAAGAAGTTCACCAAACTCAATTACTCCATTTCAATTAGATTATAAGGAGTTAGAAATTCCTTTTTCTTTTTAAAATGTTTCTACATTTTAATACATTTCATTCTTAATAATAAGCATTTGTTACTTTAGTGGTATAAAATTTGATTAATAAATCATTTTTTTTAAATAGCTTTAGTGAAGTTATAGATGATGAACTAAGTATCACAGGCCTTTCTTAGTTGTCTTAGTAAAAAGCACCAAGACAGTTTTTCTGCTTTGTCTGATATTCTAGTTCAGCTGGTGGCCCTCTGGCTCCCTCCCAGGCTGACCCACGGTGGTCACCCTGGCCAAGACTCAGCCCCAGCATGGCCTTCCCTGCTGGGAACACTGTCTCCATTTCCGCCCCTAGGTCTCTTCCTCTGCTCCGCCCTTTAGCAATGGCGTCTTCCGTATCTGTTCCAGCATCTGCCCTCTTCTATCTCCTGCTTCAGCCTCCGTAGAGAGCTCTTCCATTCTCAGCTTATACCGACATGGATATGCAGATAATACTGAGTACCAGACACCCAGTTCACCCTTCCAGGACTAAGTTCCTGTGCACAGTCAACACGGCCCTGGTGGGCCTTCAACCCTCCTGAGCCTCGCCCCCCAGCACCGACCACGGAAATCCAGATACGCTGTGTCCTTTCCCCTCTTGGCTTGGAGCGGGAACTGCGACACTTGACATACAGACATTTTTAATCTAAGAGGAGATACTGACTGAACAATTATCGATTCTGTATTCAATTAACTGAAACGTGACTAGAAGAAAATATAATTTTGCTTTCTTTGGTATGTCACAATATTTTTTTCCATTCATACAACTGGGACATTTATAGATTTCTTTCTGAACTAATAAAGGTATTGTTCTCATGTCAGTTAATCATATTTTAATCTAGATGACCTTGGCTCTACCCTTAATTGCATCTCTACGTTCAGGAAATCCATTTGCTGAATATTTAACACGTCATGTTCATATATCTGAGATAATGTTGTGAATAAGACAAAATTGGCCTCAGGTTTCAGAATTTGGGGGACAGGGAGTATTTCTGGATTGTCATATGGCTGACATAATTTATTAAAAGCATATCTATAAAATTCTCAAACAAACATACTAGGGAATTAATAATATCAGAATTATACAGAAACTCTCAGAATCAAACCCTGGAAAAAGTCTCTTAAGTATGAATAAACTGTCAGAAAACCACTCAACTTGGGTTATATTTCAATTTTAAATATCAACTAATCAAATGGCTTTCTATGCAAATCATCCTGGCATTTAGAGTCAAAACTAAAGATTAATAATCATCCATTTGAACTTCAAAACCACACAGATCATTTTTTTTATAAGAACCACAATCTCACAATTTTGAAAACATTAATTTCCATCTTGGGTAAAATCACCTTTAGTAAAAGCAAAAAACATATCTTCACATACACACACACACAACATACACAATATATGCACACACTCATACATTAATGTACAATTTCTATTTATCAGAATTGGAATAAAGGAAGAGATATAGTGAACTAATTTTCTGTCAGGTTAAGGTTAACTAGAAAATAAATTTTGTTTCAAATCCTCTGGTTGAAAGTATTTATTAATTGAACTAATAAATAGTTAATTTTCTTTTTAATATATTTACCATTTGCTTTCTTTCAAGCTCCCCAAACCACATGCAGAATCTGTGAGTTGCCTAAGGGACCTTAGCAGAAGTTTTCATTTTCTTAGACTTATCTTTATATTATTTATCCCCAAAGAGATAGATCTGCACAATTTTCAACCCCACTCAGAGGCAGCCAAAATAAATTGGCTATTAAACACTGACATATAATTTTAGAATTCAAAAGCCTGTTTGTTTTTATGTGAAAAACCTATGGGCCTAGTCTTAAAACTAAAGTTGACCAAGCCTCACGAGTTTTGACAGTTTGTATTCTGGTCTATAATGAAATAACAAAGAATCTGACTCTTGAAAAGAGAAGACTGGTATGAATGTTATCATTATCTGAAGCTAGAAATAGTTTAGAGTTGAATGCATTTAAAATAAAAACTAGTTTTATCCTAGTCCCAAATGTTAATGCATAGAGCCCTGTCTAGGGCTTCCCAGTAGTAAGGAGCCCACCTACCAATGATGGAGATATAAAAGATGCAGGTTTGATCCCTGGGTTGGGAAGATCCCCTGGAGGAGGGCATGGCAACCCACTCCAGTATTCTTGCCTGGAGAATCCCATGGACAGAAGAGCCTGGCGGACTATAGTCCACGGGGTTGCAGAGTCGGAAACAACTGAAGCGACTTAGCATTCAACTAAAGCGATTCTGCACACAGAGTCCTTTACAAGCAGGTTTTAAGAAAACCTGCCTTCTCACTACATCAAACCTACTCTAGAATTCTCTTTGTGAGAGGCCAGATCACATAGCTTTATAGAGGGAGCAATGGAAGACAGTCCAGGCTTCTATTGCTGGCCCTAAACCTGACTCAGGGTGTCTCACAGAGACTTGAGTTCTCCTGGAAGCGTCTCTCCCAGGAACAGCTGTTACCCACGAGAGGCCCGCTGTTCTCGGTTCCTTGAGACAGCAGCACTATCTTTGGAAGTTGAGAGGGTCCTTCTGGGGCTAGTTCATCCAGAAGAAGCATTTGGGAAATTGTTCAAACAGTTCAAATGACCTGTTTTATTACTACTTCTTATTGTAATTAGATTCACAAAAGACAATTTCAAAAAATAGAGAGTTGTTGATTTGAATGAGGGATTAAAGATATACTTATGCTGTACAACAACACAAATCAGCCATAATTATATATATATATATATATATATATATATATATATATATATATATGTTCCCTCTTGGGGGACTTCCCTGGTGGCTCAGACAGTAAAGAATCTGCCTGCAATGCAGGAGACCCAGGTTTAATTCCTGGGTCGGGAAGATCCCCTGGAGGAGGGCATGGTTACTCAGTCCAGTGTTGTAGCCTGGAGAATCACCATGGACAGAGGAGCCTGGCAGGCTATAGTCCACGGGGTCACACAGAGTCAGCCACCACTGAGCGATCAACACTTTCATTTTCTTTCCTCTTGAGCCTCCCTCCCTGGCCCCATCCCACCCTTCTAGGTCAGCACAGAGTGCCAAGCTGGGCTCCCTGTGTTATATAGCAACTTCTCACCAGCTATCCATTTTACACCAACACAACATTGCAAAGCAATTTTCCTCCAGTAAAAAAAGAAAAGAAAAGAAATGCACTTATGGCAAAATGGTCTAAATATAGACAAAAATGTGAGAAAAGTGGAAAGGTGACTGTCTTATTTTACAGATCCGGCACTGAAAGCTTATATCAGCAAACTCTCTAAATCAAGGAAATTAAACTAATAATATAAAGAAGGGAAATCATTTTAAAAGAAAGGTAATATTTAGTAAGGAACTGTACAATTTGTTTTACATATTTTTACAAGTTTTTCATCAGAAATCTTCCTTTGAAACAGAATAAAAATCTTTTTTTTTTTCAAATTTAAAAGCTAGAAAAACTGAGACTTAGGAAAACAACATACACACACACATTAAATCACAAAACTAGAAAATGATGGAGCATGATTTTCAACCAAATCTTTATGATATCAGAAAGAGTTCTTCTCACTATATCATAGGCATCATTCTATAGCCAAAGGAATCATTAAAACTTAGGGTTTTGAAAGGTTTAAAACTTCTTTGCAGCTTTAATGATATCCTTGATAATCCAAAAACTGTGGAAACAGTAAATTATCAAGAAAACAAGAAATGATGTGTTTATTGAAATTTGCAGCACTCACCCTTGGACTAGAGATGTCAGTTCATTCACCCCTACTGTGCCAAGCCTAGATCACTACACTTGATTTTCAAATCTCTCAATTGCTGCTAATAAATGTCTACATGGCAGTACCGATTCAGTCCAAGTCTTCAGAAATAAGACGATCCTGAGACTCATAGAGGAAAAGCACCAGAGGCTGAATTCAGAAACTCGTGTTTTCTGAGAAGAGCTATAAAGGCTTCCCTGGTGGCTCAGACAGTAAAGAATTTGCCTTGTGATGCAGAAGACCCAGGTTTGATCCCTGGGTCAGGAAGATGTCCTGGAGTAGGGCACGGCAACCCATTCCAATATTCTTGCCTGGAGAAGCGCATGGACAGAGGAGCCTGGCGGGCTAACAGTCCACTGGGGTCACAAAGAGTCAGACATGACTGAGCGACTAATCCACCACCACCAGCAAGAGATATAAATGCCTGGTGGCCGGCAGAGTAGGTCTGTTCTGATGGAGAGATAAGAAGAGAAGAGATGAGGAGGCACATAAACAACTCCCTTGAATTTATACTGTTATCTTATCACTTTCCCTGTGACTGTAATCAAAATTTCATCACAGAAAGAAGTTCCACTCAGTGCAGACTCGTCTATGACCTATGAAGAAATGAGACAATGCCTGAGAAGAATTGCAAAATAAAAACATTAGGGCGGTGAGGCTGGTTTTAGGCAAAAATCAATGTAAACGATTTATCCAAGAGTTTCCATTTCAGATGAGAAAAGATTGTCCAAATCAAGTACTTTGCAGACATTTTGGAGAAAATAGTGACTGAATTACCAAATCATACCACATGTTACTGTGTATGGGGCATAGCACCTAGAATCTAGATTATTGCCTGGTTTTGTGACTTTGGTTAAGCTACTTCCAGGTGCCAATTTCTTCTTTGATAAGTGAGATTAATTTAGATGACTGGGAAAGCCTGTGGTAACATTGGACTTTCTTCATTTTTAATATGAAGGCCAAAGTGTCAGAAAATCAAGCTAGACTGTGCCGTGGCCACACATTAGACCCTGAATGGCTGAAACATAATTTGGAGATGCCAATTTATGTTGCCAACAACATAGAAAATTTTAGTTGGAAAAATCAAGATGAAGGAAGAGGGTCAGGGAGAAGGAAATTACAATAAAGGCACAGTTTGCTTCACTCCATATGCAGATAAGAGAAAAGACAGGATGACTTTAGTATGGCACCATGAAGGGACTGTAATTTAAATGATATTAACCAAAGAAATTCATTTATCAGTGAGAGAATATGGTCAGGAAAGCCACTCATGTAATCATACTAGAAGTGAGAGTAGAGACTACTCAACTCTAAAACAACTAGAAATATTTCAAGATCAAAAAACCCTCACAAAAATGTATAAATATCATGAAGCTCACTTGTATCTTTTTTTTAGATTCCACATATAAATGATATCATGTAATATTTGTCTTTCTCTGTCTGACACTTCACTTAGTATGACCATCTCTAGGTCCATCCAGGTTGCTGCAAATGGCATTATTTCTTATTTACAAAACAGAAATAGACCCACATACATAGAAAACAAACTTATGGTTACCAAAGGGGAAGGAGAGGGTAAATAGACTAGAAAGTTTGGATTAACATATACATACTACTATAGGATCTACAGTATAGCACAGGGAACTATACTCGGTATTTTGCAATAACTTATAAGGGAAAAGAACCTGGAAAATAAATAAATATATATATATATATATATATCTGATCACTGTGCTGTATTGAAACTAACGCAACACTGTAAATCAACTGAACTTCAATTTAAACAAAAAAAAGTTATGTAGCAACTAGACAAGGCGTGCATGCACCCATCTAGATTGGTGGATTTATTGCTCAATCTATTCAAATATCTAAGCAACTAAGATAAGAATTATACTAAGGTACACAGATAAAGCCAGTTAATCCTAAAGGAAATCAACCCTGAATATTCATTGGAAGGACTGATGGTAAAGCTGAAGCTCCAATACTTTGGCCACCTGACTCAAAGAGCCAACTCACTGGAAAAGATCCTGATGTTGGGAAAGACTGAAGCAAAAGGAGAAGGAGGGGGCGCAGGATGAGATGGTTGGATGACATCACTGATTCAGTGGACATGGATCTAAGCAAACTCCAGGAGATAGTGAAGGACAGAGGAGCCTGGTGTGCTGCAGTCCATGGGATGGCTGAGAGTCAGATATGACTTAACCACTGAACAATAACACCATGTATAAGGTCTTAGAACACTCTGAAATTTATATACAATCACCTGCCATCAAGGGAGAGCCGGCTCTAATTGGAGAAGTAAGATATGCATGTAAATTAAAGTAATAAAAGCAAGAAGTGGAATAATAAAGATGTCATGGGACCTACTGGTATTGAGGAGGTGGTCCAAGTCCCTCAGGGCATGGGGGGAAGCCTCAGGAAGTGGACAACCAGCGCTCTGTCCTGATCCCCTCATTGACTCCAGCTGGGTTCCAGGCTCAGTAGCCAGTAGTTCAGCCTGGCCCCTGAAGTCAGACTGCTGAAGCCCACCTTCCTGTACATGAGGAGGTTTGGAGATGCCTGGGAACCTCAATCCCCTTGTAGCCCTTCCCAACAACTTCCCATCAGGTGACCAGAGTATTGGAGTTGCAGCTGCAGCATCAGTCCTTCCAGTGAATGTTCAGAGCTGACTTCCTTTAGGATTGACTGGTTTGATTTGGCTGTCCCAGGGACTTTCAAGAGTCTTCTCCAACAGCACAGTTCGAAGGCATCAATTCTTTTGTGCTCAGCCTTCTTTATGGTCCAATTCTCATATCCATACATCTTCTCTTAGGACTGACTGTAATACTGAATCCTTGCTGGGTTGTCATACTTCCTGGCCCACTTCTTCATGCCCTATTTGTTTTTCCTAGGAATTATAGTAATTCACTTTCACAAGAAACTCTAAATGTTTCTTTTGGGGACCCAAACCTATGATACCTTTCTAAGATCCATTTTTTGGGGGAAGGGTAGGAACATGCACCATTGAAAACCCCTATTTCATGGCTTTCATCAGCTGGACATGCCCACAGGAAAGGATTTCAGCAACTGATACACAAGTAGAAGCCCGATGCGTGTTTGAGGAGAAGGGCTGCTTTCCTGATACAGTGGTTGGCCCTTTGCCCACAGAGCATCCCTCTCTTGCTTGAGGTACCCATAGGGAGGTGGAGGCAGAAAAGCCTAAAGGTAACCATGGAGACCAAAGGAACCCACTGAAGATCAGAGAGCATGAGAAAAGGAACTCGAGCAAGTGTTTGAGGACCTTGGTGGCACCACAGAGCCACTGGCTCAAATCTAGACCGCATCCCCCCAGACATGTGATCAGGTTTCTCAAGCAAAACTTTGCTACTGTTTTGTTAAGTGTGAACAATTCTATTTCTCTGTAAATAAGTACAATCTCTAATTAATACACTGCTGATATGGATATGGAGGATCTCCAAACATTATTTTTTTAGGAATGAAAATTACACTCCCATTTTTTTCAAGGGAGTCTGAAAGGCTTCACTCCCAAGGCTTGCACTGAGCTGGAGATACCATGATGTATCCTCAGTAGTTTGTCTGATGGTGTAGCCTCACTGGACTTCTTGCCTGTCTTTAATAACATCTCCCGAATTAGGAAACAAAGCCTTTTCATCACCTCCCAGAGCCCTCTAATTCAGTCAAAATTATAACGCCTGGGAATGAACCTCAGCCCATGCCCTCACTAGCTGATCCACTTGGAGCAACTGGACTTTATCGACTGTAAAATGGGTATAAAATATCACTTATCACAGAAGTTGGCTATAGAGATCAAATGTAAAGTGCTTAGAACCATGCCTGGGTAAACAGTAAAGTAATTTCACAAGAAATTAAGTTCATTAACTTGAATTTATTTCAATGCAGTCTTATAGTTAGAACAGAAGGAGAAGTTCTGGGGATATTTAAAAAATACTATTTTAAGGGAAATTTTTAAACCTGTAAGATGTTAGAAAATTCAACATGTGATAATGTTTATATATTGATCAATCAGGGTTTTCCAAATTGCTTAATCATATTTAACTATCCCAATGAGATGCACTATTTTAGAAGACATGTGCTCACCATCAGCTGACAGCTAGTATGCTGGCATGGAGAGAGAAACCTCGCGAGGAGCACTAGAACACCGCCCTGCTGCCAAGGGGGTGGCACAGCTACAGAGCTCCATGGAGCCAAGCGCCCTGGTCGTAAATCACTCACATTTGCAGAGTGGCATCTGGAGTATATTTAGAACCTTCACACATGCAATCCTTTGCTGTTTCTAATGGTAATCCTTTTGTTTACCTTGGTCCAAATATGGAATTTCTTGGCCAGTGCGTCCTTCCTACGATCCCATCACTACAGTGACATGGAATATTTCTGCCATAAACATACTACTGAGGACCCCATTTACTGATTTTTCCCTAAATGCAACTTTTTTGTTTGCTCTTCATTTTGAGGGTTTCTAACTATTCAATGGCTCATAAAGCAAATGGGCTGCATGGTCAGTATTTGAGTCTGAAATCTCACCCTGAAGGATTTACACAAATGTGTTAGCTTTACTATGAAAACAAGATGACCCTTTATTTACACTATGCAGTAGCCAACCCCGGGGGAGGGTGGAACTTTTAGAGGCACTTGAAATGGAAGCAGACTCACCTCCAGGGAGAAGGTTTAAACATTCTGATCTATGGAGCTATGAAAGAGGTTGCAAGGGAGAGCATATAATACATTTAAGAAGATCTAGCTTTTATGGCAGAAAGCGAAGAGGAACTAAAAAGCCTCTTGATGAAAGTGAAAGAGGAGAGTGAAAAAGTTGGCTTAAAGCTCAACATTCAGAAAACGAAGATCATGGCATCTGGTCCCATCACTTCATGGGAAATAGATGGGGAAACAGTGGAAACAGTGTCAGACTTTATTTTGGGGGGGCTCCAAAATCACTGCAGATGGACTGCAGCCATGAAATTAAAAGACGCTTATTCCTTGGAAGGAAATTTATGACCAACCTAGATAGCATATTCAAAAGCAGAGACATTACTTTGCCGACTAAGGTCCTTCTAGTCAAGGCTATGGTTTTTCCAGTAGTCATGTATGGACGTGAGAGTTGGACTGTGAAGAAAGCTGAGTGCCGAAGTATTGATGCTTTTGAACTATGGTGTTGGAGAAGGCGCTTGAGAGTCCCTTGGACTGCAAGGAGATCCAACCAGTCCATCCTAAAGGAGATCAGTCCTGAGTGTTCTTTGGAAGGCATGATGCTGAAGCCGAAACTCCAGTACTTTGGCCACCTCATGCAAAGAGTTGACTCATTGGAAAAGACTCTGATGCTAGGAGGGATTGGGGGCAGAAAGAAAAGGGGACAACAGAGGATGAGATGGCTGGATGGCATCACCGACTCAATGGATGTGAAAGTGAGTGAACTCCAGGAGTTGGTGATGGACAGGGAGGCCTGGCATGCTGCAATTCATGGGGTCGCAAAGAGTCGGACACGACTAAGCAACTGAACTGAACTGAAGCTAATCTTGTCCCATTTACCCAGAGGTGAGTTTCTTAAAGACACATCTTCATTCTGAAATAGGGACATAGTGATAAAAAAAAGGGGGGCCCTCTATTCCTGATGTGAGCCTCATTATCCAAACTTGCTGATTGGGAGTCATTATATAAACAGATAATTTACAGAAATTGAATGGGTATGGCTAAAATGATACACAGAACAGAAAGAGACCAGACAGAGTAAACAATTTATGCTTACCCAAGGGGAAAGGGGAGGGATAAACTTGGAGTTCAGGATTCACATGTACACAGTATATGTTATATATTTATATAAAATAAACAACCAATAAGGATCTACTGTATAGCATAGGGAACTATACTCAATATTTTCTAATAACCTGTAAGCATATGTTAAAGTATATACACATACACACACACACACACACACACACACACATATCCCCTTCATGGATCACAGCCTTGTCGTGGCAAAAGGGCTTGTGGAAGTCAATGAAACTATGAGCCATGCTGTGTAGGTCCAGCCAAGAAGGATGGGTCATACTGAAGATTTCTGAGAAAATGTGGTCCACTGCAGGTAGCAAACCACTCCAGCGTTCATGTGAAAGAGCCCCATGAACAGTATGAGAAAACAAAAAGATATGACACTGGAAGATGAGCCCCCAGGTCAGAAGGTGTCCAGTGTGCTACCGTGAAAGAGCAGAGGACAGGTACTAACAGCCGCAGAAAGAATGAATGGGCTTTGGCCTGTTTCCGCCAGGCCAAAGTGGAAAAAGATGCTCACTTGCGGATGTTTCTAGTGGTGAAAGTCAAGTCCAATGCTGTAAAGAACAATATTGCATAGGAACCTGGAATACTAGGTCCATGAATCAAGGTAGGTGGGAAGTGGTCAAATAGGAGATGGCAAGAGTGAACACCGACATCTTAGGAATCAGTGAACTAAAATGGATGGGAATGAAAGTATTAGTTGCTCAGTTGTGTTCAACTCTTTGCGACCCCATGGACTGTAGTCCACCAGACTCCTTTGTCCATGGGATTTCCCAGACAAGCATACTGGAGTGGGTTGCCATTTTCTTCTCCAGGAGATCTTCCTGACCCAAAGACAGAACCCGGGTATCTTGCATTGCAGACAGATTTTTTTACCATCTGAGCCTGCAGGGACTGGGTGAATTTATTCAGAAGACCATTGTATCTATTACTGTGGGCAAGAATCCCTTAGAAGAAATGGAGTAGCCCTCATAATCAACAAAGGAGTCCAAAACGCAGTACTTGGGTGCAGTCTCAAAAACAGCAGAATGATCTCAGTAATCCAAGCCTATTCTCCAACCACTGATGTCAGAGAAGCTGAAATTGACCAGTTCTATGAAGACCTACAAGACCCTCTAGAACTAACACCAAAAAAGATGGCCTTTTCATCATAGAAGATTAAAATGCAAAAGTAGGAAGTCAAGAGGTACCTGGAGTAACAGGCAATTTTGGCCTTGGAGTACAAAATGAAGCAGGGCAAAAACCAACAGAACTTTGTCAAGAGGACACACTAGTCATAGCAAGCACCCTTTTCCAAAAATACAAGAGATGTCTCTACACATGGACATCACCAGATGGTCAACAACGAAATCAGATTGATTATATTCTTTGCAGCCAAAGATGGAAAAGCTCTATACAGTTAGCAAAAACAAGACTGGGGGCTGACTGTGGCTCAGATCATGAACTCCTTATTGCAAAATTCAGGCTTAAATTAAAGAAAGTAGGGCAAACCACTAGGACAATCAAGTATGACCTAAATCAAATCCCTTATGATTATACAGTGGAGGTGATGAATAGGTTCAAGGGATTAGACTGGTAAACAGAGTGCCTGAAGAACTATGGGCAGAGGATCATAACATTGTATAGGAGGAGGTGGTGACCAAAACCATCCCAAAGAAAATGAAATGCAAGAAAGTAAAATGGTTTTCTTAGGAGGCTTTACAAATAGCTGAGGAAAGAAGAGAAGTGAAAGGCAGAGGAGAAAGGGAAAGATATACCTAACTGAGTGCAGAGTTACAGAAAATAGCAAGGAGATATAAGAAGATCTTCTTAAGTGAACAGTGCAGAGAACTAAAGGAAAACAAAAGAATTGCAAAGACTAGAGGTCTCTTCAAGAAAACTGGACATATCAAGGGAGAATTTCCTGTAAGGATGGGCACCATAAATCACAGAAACAGTAAGGACCTAATAGAAACTGAAGAGATTAAGAAGAGGTGGCAAAAATATACATAAGAACTATACAAAAAATTTCTTCAAGACCCATGATGGTGTGGTCACTCACCTAGAGCCAGATATCCTAGAGTGTGAAGTCAAGTGGGCCTTAGGAAGCACTGCTATGAACAAAGCTAGTGGAGGTGATGGAATTTCAGCTGAGCTATTTAAAATTCTACAAGATGATGCTGTTAAAGGACTGCACTCAATATGTCAGCAAATTTGGAAACCTCAGCAGTGGTCACAGGACTGGAAAAGATCCGTTTTCATTCCAACTCCAAAGAAGGGCAATGCCAAAGAATGTGACAGGTGGGTTGTTTACCATTAATGGCACCTAGGAAGCCCAAATCAACTATACTTCAATTTCAAAAATGATAATGCACATAAAGTTCCTATTTAGTTAAGTGCCTTTATAACATGAGCTTGATAAAAGCTAAGCAATAGTCATTATTTTTCAAAATCCTCATATAGTATTAATATTGAAGAGTCAAAGGAATAAAACAGTGGAAAAAACAAAAGTAAGTTAAAATACAAATGAAGGGAGATCCAGAAAAGATTTGACAAAGAAAAGTTGTGACTGCAAGCTTCTAATCTAGGAATGAGAGTTATGACGACAGAAGGTCTTAGGACAGTTTAATTTCACATATAGACAGGCACCTCCACAAGTCTAAGGCTTCTTTCCTTTGGTTGAGAAGCTGGAAGAAGGGGCCTTGGAGATTTTGCATCCAGTTCAGTTCAGTTCAGTCACTCAGTCATGTCCAACTCTTTGCGGCCCCATGAATCGCAGCACGCCAGGCCTCCCTGTCCATCACCATCTCCCGGAGTTCACTCAGACTCACGTCCATCGAGTCAGTGATGCCATCCAACCATTTCATCCTCGGTCGTCCCCTTCTCCTCCTGCCCCCAATCCCTCCCAGCACCAGAGTCTTTTCCAATGAGTCAACTCTTTGCATGAGGTGGCCAAAGTACTGGAGTTTCAGCTTTAGCATCATT
This sequence comes from Oryx dammah, assembly GCF_014754425.2. Classification (NCBI taxonomy): domain Eukaryota; kingdom Metazoa; phylum Chordata; class Mammalia; order Artiodactyla; family Bovidae; genus Oryx; species Oryx dammah. Next base: position 4,733,874 of record NW_024070191.1, read on the forward strand.
CCTTCCAAAGAAATCCCAGGGCTGATCTCCTTCAGAAAGGACTGGTTGGATTTCCTTGCAGTCCAAGGGACTCTCAAGAGTCTTCTCCAACACCACAGTTCAAATGCATCAATTCTTCAGCACTCAGCCTTCTTCACAGTCCAACTCTCACATCCATACATGACCACAGGGAAAACCATAGCCTTGACTAGACAGACCTTAGTCGGCAAAGTAATGTCTCTGCTTTTGAATATGCTATCTAGGTTGGTCATAACTTTTCTTCCAAGGAGTAAGCGTCTCTTAATTTCATGGCTGCAGTCACCATCTGCAGTGATTTTGGAACCCCCCAAAATAGAGTCTGACACTGTTTCTACTGTTTCCCCATCTATTTCCAAGGACTCTTTTTTTTCTGGACACTTAGGCTTTCCAAAAACACCATCCCTGGCTCCAAAAGCTCCAGATGATGACTAAGCCCATCAGTATTACAGCATCTCTCTCAGCAACCATTACTTCAGTTTGGAGTTCAGGTAGCAATTGACAGGCACTGGACTCAGTTCTGGGGAAACAAAGCCGAAGCAACGAGGAGACACGCCACACTTACTATGCAAGCTCTGGAGTCTACTGCTGCCTAGCTGAGAAGTTAGTAAGATGCCTTACACAATTCAGAGAAACACTGATGAAAAGGAAAAAGGCACATCTTACACATGAGTTAATCTGGTAATTGAACTGACAAATCCCAGCTGTTGACTGGATTCAAACTGCCTGTGACATCTGCTAGAAGTGGGGTCTCAACAGGTCATTTTACCCCTTACTCCCCATTTCTGCTTTCTCGGAGATGAAGGTAATCACAGTGCCTCTCTCAGAGGGCACAATGAGTATTAAGTAAGTGTGAAATGGAGAACTTTCTGCCAAATCAGTAAACAGAGATGTGACAGTCATCAGTGATCACAGCCCTCTGGGGTGAGCCCAAGAGCCCTAATGGAATTCAGGAAGGAAAAGAATACCTGGTACCTAACAGCCATCAGGCTGCAGCCACTCGCTATGGTGAGGCCTGAGAAGGGAAGCTCAGAATGTGAAAACAGGATAGTGGGCCCAGATAGGCGAGTTCAGTTCAGTTCAGTTCAGTTCAGTCCCTCAGGTGTGTCTGACACTTTGTGAGCCTATGGACTCCAGCATGTCAGGTTTCCCTGTCCATCACCAACTCCCAGAACTTGTTAAACTCATGTCCATCGAGTTGGTGATGCCATCCAACCTTCTCAACCTGTGTTGTCCCTTTCTCCTCCTGCCTTCAATCTTTCCCACCATCAACGTCTTTTCTAATGAATCAGCTCTAGCTCTTCACATCTGATGGCCAAAATATTGGAGCTTTAGCTTCAGCATCCGTCCTTCCAATGAATATTCAGGCCTGATTTCCTTTAGGATTAACTGATTTGATCTCCTTGCAGTCCAAGGGACCCTCAAGAGTCTTCTCCAACACCACAGTTCAAAAGCATCAATTCTTCTCAGATCCATACATGACTAGTGGAAAAACCATAGCTTTGACTATACAGACCTTTGTTGGCAAAGTAATGTCTCTGCTTTTTCATACGTTGTCTAGCTTGGTCATAGCTTTTTCTTCCAAAGAGCAAGTGTCTTTTAATTTCATGACTGCAACCACCATCTGTAGTGATTTTGGAATCAAAATTAAAAAATAAAGTCTGTCACTGTTTCTACTGTTTCCCCATCTCTTTGCCATGAAGTGATGGGACCGGATGCCATGATGTTTGCTTTTTGAATGTTGAGTTTGAAGCCAGATTTTTCACTCTCCTCTTTCACATCATCAAAAGACTCTTTAGTCCCTCTTCTCTTTCTGCCATAAGGGTGGTGTCATCTGAATTTCTGAGGTTATTGATATTTCTTCCTGCAATCTTGATTCCAGTTTGTGCTTCATTCAGCCTGGCATTTTGCATGGTGTACTCTGCATATAAGTTAAATAATGTTAACTACAAATTGGCACTTACCAAGAGCATTGCCAATGAGTGAACAACAAAGGCATTTGTCATCTGCCACTATGGAGTTTGAACCTAGGGCTGCTATAGCTGTTGACTTTCAACAACCCCTGAGGGAGTTCAGGGTGGAGTGAGGCACTCTGTACTCCAGGGAATCTGGTGGGACAGGTCTTTAGATAGTTGGATGCTTTTAGGAACAGATTTTATGATCTCAAAGCTTGCATCTCTTCATATCTAGAAAAGCACTAAACCCCTTCATAGTGACATCAGATCCTCGTGACTAACTAAAAATAATCTTTTGTAAAATGAGTGCTTAATGATATTGAACTCCCCATTGACCAAAACCTTATATATTGACCTTCCCCCACTGCTGCTTTGGAGCAGTGTCCCCGAGCTATCTGAGATGTTGCCTCCTGGGCTGCAATCCTCATTTTGCCCCAAATAAAATTTAACTCACAACTCTCAAGTTGTGCATCTTTTTCAGTCAACAATAAGCAGGGTGACAATATACAGCCTTGACACTCCATTCCCGAGTTTGATCAAGTCTGTTGTTCCATGTATGGTTCTAAGTGGTGCTCCTTGACCTGCATACAGGTTTCTCAGGATGCAGGTTAGGTGGTCTGGTATTCCCATCAATTGAAGAATTTTCCACAGTTTGTTGTGATCCACACAGATTTCCTTAGTAGCTCAGCTGGTAAAGAATCCCCCTGCGATGTAGGAGATCCCGGTTCAATTCCTTGATTGGGAAGATCTGCTGGAGAAGGGATAGGCTACCCACTCCTGAATTCTTGGGCTTCCCTGGTGGCTCAGCTGGTAAAGAATCCATATGCAATGCAGGAGACCTGGGTTGGATCCCTGGGTTGGAAAGATCCCTTGGAGAAGGGAAAGGCAACAAACTCCAGTATGCTGGCCTGGAGAATTCCATGGACTGTACAGTTCACAGGGTCCCAGAGAGTTGGACACGACTGAGCAACTTTAGCTTTCACATAGTCAAAGAGTTTAGTATAGTCAATGAAGCAAAAGCAGATGTTTTTCTGGAATTCTCTTGCTTTCTCTATGATCCAGTGGATATTGGTGATTCCTCTGCCTTTTCTAAATCCAACTTGAACATCTGGAAGTTCTTGGTTCACGTACAGTTGAAGCCTAGCTTGGAGAATTTTGAGCATTACTTTACTAGCATGTGAGATGACTACAACTGTGCTGTAGTTTGAGCATTCTTTGGCATTGCCTTTCTTTGGGATTGGAATGAAAACTGACCTTTTCCAGTCCTGTGGCCACTGCTGAGTTTTCCAAATTTGCTGGCATATTGAGTGCAGCACTTTCACAGCATCATCTTTCGGGATTTGAAGTAGCTCAGCTGGAATTCCATCACCTCCCCTAGCTTTGTCTATACTGATGCTTCCTAAGGCCCACTTGACCTCATACTCCAGAATGTCTGGCTTTAGGTGAGTGATCACACCTGGGTCATGAAGATCTTTTTTGTACAGTTCTTCTGTGTGTTCTTGCCACCTCTTCTTAATATCTTCTGCTTCTGTTAGATCCATACCTTTTCTGTCCTTTATTGAGCCCGTCTTTGTGTGAAGTGTTCCCTTGGTATCCCTAACTTTCTTGAAGAGATCTCTAGTCTTTCCCATTCTATTGTTTTCCTCTATTTCTTTGAACTTATCACCTAGGATGGATTTCTTATCTATCCTTGCTATTCTTTGGAACTCTGCATTCAGATAGTGTATCTTTCCTTTTATCCCTGCCTTTCAGTTCTTTTCTCAGCTGTTTGCAAGGCTTCATCACACAACCATTTTGCCTTTTTGTGTTTCTTTTTCTTGGGGACGGTTTTAATCACCACCTTTTGTACAATGTCAGGAACTATGGACAAATGTACATCGATAGTTCTTCAGGCACTCTATCAGATTTAGTCCCTTGAACCTATCTGTCCCTTCTACTGTATCATCCTAAGGGATTTGATTTAGGTCGTACCTGAATGGTCTAGTGGTATTTTCTACTTTCTTCAGTTTAAGTCTCAATTTGGCAGTAAGGAGTTCAGATAGGTGAGGTGCATATGGAAACAATGATTTCAGGGATCCCAGACTCTTGCATCTTTCCTTACATAGAAAAGTGCTATATCCCTTAACTTGAGATATCTGGTTTTCCTTAATTAACAATAATCTTTTGAAGTTCAGACTACCTGTCCCTTGCTGCCAATTTCTATATTACCTGACTCTTCCCCTGCTTCGATGGAACAGTTCTCTCAGGATCTCTTGAGATACTGTCTCCCAGGCTTGAAATCCTAAAATGTCCCACCAGATAAAACATAACTCTCAACTTGTGGGTTGTGAGGTTTTATTCTTTTTTTTTTTTTTTACGTTGACATAGGGAAACTCAGTTAAAGTACCTGAAACAATGATTGCCCCAGGGAAGCATTCAACTCGTACTGGGCAGATTCATTCCACTTTGGAGAGAAGGGGTATGCAAGTGAGGGAAACGGGAGGAAACAGAGAACGTCGAGTCTAAGATGTTGAATTGTAGAGGGAAAAGGCATTATGCTCAGCTATGTTCCATTTTCAAGCAAACTACCAAGTTAGGGACAGAAAACTGAAGTAAACTATGATGTATGTATATGTATGCATACATGTGCATGCTAAAAAAAAGGTACATGAAAGGGAGTTCAAGGTGCTGAAATTTATTGGTAGAATCTTATCTACTGAGACTGTGCTTAGCATTGTTGAAAACTTAGGAAATCTGGAAAGCTTAAAATTGCAAATACTCATTCAGATTGTAAGAACATCCATTCTATTTCAGGACACAGTGTGGATGTAACATGTCTGCACGTTTCCTTTTCAGGTATGTAATCATTTGTACTTGTAACTTGCTTTTAAACACTCAAGTTAAAATGGATTCCAAGGACACTACATAGTGCCAATAACAGTCCTGTTGAACTGTTTTATGGGACAATAATCTGGCATCCTGCTGGTGAAACCAGCCATCAACCTCACAGTTAATTCACTGGGGAGGCGCATTATTGCCTCATAAAATATCACTGCTATATTATTATGAGTGAGAGCTAGGTAAAGATTTTTGGTATTTCAATTGTGATTTGCTGAATATATTTAGTTAAAGGGTATCTGACACCATACCAAACACATATATTTTATTTTCTCTAGTAGGTTTAAAATAATGAAACCCCAAAAGGAGCTGGGGTTTATGCCTCCAGTAAAGGTAATTAAGTTGTAAATGCTGATCTGCTAATGTTAATGAGTGGTTTACTAGAAATAAATTGCACTTAACTGCATCTCGAATGCAATCCACATAATCAGAAATGACTGGTAAATTAGTACCAAAGCCAGCAGTGTACAGTAAGGATGGCAAGTGAAAAACAAATGTTCTTTTGTGCACATATGAAAAGATGAAATCTTAAAATCTCAAGTGCTACAATGAGTCTAAGAAATTATTTACTCTGTGCACTTGTGTTCACAGGAACCATACAATTTTATTAGCTCTCTTGGCAATGCATTCTGGTGGCTTAGGGCCTCCACAGGAGAATGTTCTTTTTCACGTCTAATCTAAATTCCCTCTGCTCTAATTTAGGCTTTGCAGTCTCTTAGCAGAAATGCTTCAGCTCTTTACACCCTCTTTGAAAACCATTCCCACTCTCTCTAACCACAACCAACCCTTCCCAGCTTCACTTGGTACCACATTTAAATGACACAGATGATGGGGCCACAATGTGTATATTCCACTCTATATAAACAATAAATTATACAAATGCCAATAAACAGCTATTTTATTTCACTCTTCAATCCCTTTGAATTTCAAAAAATATATTACTTAATTTTAAAAATAATTTGCTTCCATTGTGATGTATGAAATGTCAAAGAAATTGTTTTACTTTATGTTGTTGCTTATTAAAAGCTAAATTTTTCTTAGATTTTGTTCTTCTTTTTTTTTTTTTTTAAATTCTGAAGATCCTACACATAAAGTGCATGGCTGAAAAATGTGCAAATACAAAAGTAAATAGAAAGCAAATAAGAGGTAAAGCAAAAAAAAAAGAAAAAAGAGCAATAAAAATTTCCATTCTTCCTGGGAAATAGTGGGTGATATTTTCAGATTTTCACTAAGTATTTTTTCAATTAGTTAATTACAGTGGATTAATACACTTTTGCAGGGCTTCCCTGGTGGTTCATTGGTAAAGAATCCGCCTGCTAATGCAGCAGACACAAGAGACATAAGTTTGATTCCTGGGTCAGGAAGATCCCCTGGAGGAGGAAATGGCAACAAACTCCAATATTCTTGCCTTGGAAATCCTATGGACAGAGGAGCCTAATGGGCTACAGTGCACGGGGTCGCAAAGAGTCAGACGTGCCGAGCATGCATATAGCATACACTCCACAGCATTGGTTCTCATATTTAAAACTCAGAAATTTAGATCATTTTTATTTCTTAGTAAAGTTGAGATAATGGTGATGTTAAACTTACCATCAACCAATTTGTCTCTCTTGATTCACACTCAGTAAAGTGCCGAATGTCTGTTACACACCATGTGATTCTCAGCAGCTTTTGTTTCAATAGAATCACCTTCCCATTCTTAGGATTAAATGAATTCCACAGTTTTGCTATTTCTTGTATACAAGTTAAGTGCATATGTATAACAGTTTTTAATGGTGTAATTTATGTGCCATAAAATTTACCTGCTTTCAGTGTACAATCCAATTATTTTAGTAGACAGGACATTTTCATCACTCTAAAGATATCTGCTGCATAAAAGTCTAGAGTTTATTTTGTATTCCCTGCTTTGTACAACTATTTCTTTTGAAACTCTTATCTTTCAGGGGAAATTTTGGAGCTATCCAACACGTTAATTCAGCATGTGTGATACTGAATGTATTTTCATATAAAAACAAAACAAATTTCACATCTATTAACATGTTCTGTAGAGCATAAGTGTCTTTGCCCATCCAGGCTGCTGTAACAAATTTCTACAGACTAGGAGGCTGATAACCAGCAGAAATGTACATCTTGGAGGCTCAAGGCCTGAGCTCCGGGTGTCAGCATGATAGCGTTCTCTCCAGGGAGAGCTTTACGTTTGTGTGCTGACGCAGCACAGGGGGCTGGGAGCTCTGTGTGTTTCTGTTCTAAGGGCACTAAGCCCACTTATCATGCTTCACACTCACAGCCTCATTGCTTCCCAAATGCCCCAGGTCCTCTAACACATTACCTTGGGAGTTAAGGCTTCAACCTAGGAATCTGGGGGAGGACAGAGTGTTCAACCATAGCAATTTACTGCAATCACAAAAACAAAACCCAAATGATCATTGTTTCTAACACAGCAAGCTTCAAATAAAAAGACTGGATCTATATTCTGACCAAGGACAGACCAGTGACTTGGATGGATTCACCTAGACTTTTGTTCTCAAACTCTAGGCTAGAAAATGGGATCCAGTCTACCAGGCTCTCAGGCCCCCAACTCCACTTTCTCACTGACCCAAAGGCCAAACTCACATACACTCTTCATGCTGAAGTTTCCGACGCTAACATCCATGTGAAAGTGAAACTGAACGTGTCAGTTGCTCAGTCCTGTGAGCCCATGGACTGTAGTCCATGGAATTTTCCAGGCAAGAGTATGGGTGCGGGTACCCATTTCCTTCTCCAGAGTGTCATTCTGACGCAGGGATTGAACTCAGGTCTTCGGCATTGCAGGAAGATTCTTTACGGTCTGAGCCTCCAGGGACACCCACTAAACTCCATGGTGACAGGCAAAAGGTAGCATGACTAAGGCACTTGAGTATGTCACACAGTTTTCGGCCTTCTCTACAGTCTTAGATTCATGCTACATACTTTTTAACCCAGGACTCTTTCTTGTTCACATATGAGCTTGTACTTGAAACTAAGGAAAGCAATATTACCATAGTTAAAATGCAACTATCTCTCTGAATGACATCAGAAAAAAAACAAATATAAAAGATGAGATTAGGGATGTGAAAATTACCCCAGGTGTTTTCTTTTTTTTTTAATATACATATATATATACATATATATATGTGTATATATATATATGTGTATATGTATATATATGTGTGTGTGTATATATATATATACACACTTAAATCTAATCTAGGAAACTGGATATATATTTTTTCTACTAGAAAAGCTCACATATATTTGCAGTATCATCTGCATTAGGAAATAATGCATTAGCGAGAGAGGCAGTCTCAGTTCAGTTCAGTTCAGTAGCTCAGTTGTATCTGATTCTTTAGGACCCCATGGACTGCAACACGCCAGGGCTCCCTGTTCATCACCAACTCCTAGAATTTACTCAAACTCATGTCCATTGAGTCAGTGATGCCATCCAACCATCTCATCCTCTGTCATCCCCTTCTCAAAGAATCTAGAAAAAAGGAAGTAAGAGATACAAGTGTGGTAAGTGGGTCCCCAGAACTATTCAGAGGTGAAAGTGCCAGCAATTCTGTGTAGCAGGTCCACAGAATTGTATTAAAGACAGCTATGTTCGTATATATGGTTTCATGATATCAGCTAATGAAATCATCTCAGTAGCACTCTGATACCCTGTGTGGTCACGCACCAAAACCTTTAATAATTTGCATTATTTAGTAGGCTTCTGTGGGCAGGGAGAATATGTCCATTGGCAAATAGAAGTTCACATTTGATGGTTATTATTGTCAATATCAATTAAGGAACAACTTTCACATATTAGCACTGAGGTTTGTTAATTTGGTTATTTCCAGTTGAGCTCTGCTGCTGCTGCTGCTAGGTCGCTTCAGTCGTGTCCGACTCTGTGCGATCCATAGATGGCAGCCCACCAGGCTCCCCCGTCCCTGGGATTCTCCAGGCAGAACACTGAAGTGGGTTGCCATTTCCTTCTCCAATGGAAGTGAAAAGTGAAAGTGAAGTTGCTCAGTCCTGTCCAACTCCCAGCGACCCCATGGATTGTAGCCCATCAGGCTCCTCCATCCATGGGATTTTCCAGGCAAGAGTACTGGAGTGGGGTGCCATTGCCTTCTGCACGAGTTGAGCTCTAGAACTAGACAATTTGAAGTATCACAAATAATTCAATTCCCAAACCTAAAAGTTAACAAGCAATCCTTCGAAAAACCCCTAAATGGTGAAGACAATTCCAGGGAATACAGTTACTACATTAAGATAATGCTACCTAAGGGGCTGGTTGGGGTAACATTGCTCTGCCTCCACCAATTTCAATGTGCGTTCATTCCAGAATTCAATCATGGAAGGGGTGCTCATCCACACAGAGAAGACGCATTCTCCTGTGTGAACGTGGGCATGCAGAGCTTGAGGAAACCAGTCCCCAAGCCTGCCCTTTGCAGGCTCTCTCTCTTACTTCTGTCTGTCTGAGACTGTGCCTTCAGTCTCTCTTTGCAGGCTCTC